>NC_092638.1:67155563-67525759 GCF_039555335.1 Amphiura filiformis | reverse complement strand
AAATGCCGAATTCGACACCCATGTCATTTCGCAAATTCACAAAGAAAACGCTGCATATGAAGCATTGGCACTTCCGTTTATTCTAATTTTCGATGTGTACGTAACTTGATAATATAAAATTCATTTTGCGCATATTCGTTTGCAGCTCACATATCTAAAAAGTACTAAAACATACTTACGTTTCTGAAACTGATGTTCATCAGAAACTTTTGTTTATATTCTTCCTGGCCAATCTGCCTCGCCTTCAGTTTTCCGTTCCGCTAAATTGGAGTTAGCCGAGCCGGAAACGCCATCAACGGCGAAAAGATGCCAATTATAAGAATCGTCTATACGACAATGCAAATCAGGATCAATTCATGGGCTATTAAAGTGCACAGGGAAATGTTGAGTATGTAAATTAAATGGAACAGCCAAAATGCCAATGGGTATATAATTTAACTAGAACAGTCTTAAATTGATATCGATATTAATATTGACGTCACAGATTCGATTTGTCACGTGATCGTCAAACCTGTACTAGAAGGTGTCAGTTCTGCAGGAACTGACACAAAAAAAACATGAGAGAAGTCTACCAGCTGAAGAATGTTCTCATTGGTAAAACCAGCAGAAAGCTTACAATCAAAATTTGCGCACAATCTTTGGTACATAACGCTAAATTTTAGCGCGCCTTCTTTACACTTACGATCTAAATTTGAATACGCTCCGCGCACTTTCTTGGCCGTAGTTTTTTTACGCGCGCCGCGCCGTAGTTCCAGCAAAGAGTATTTGTGTAGGCTGAAAGGGGGTCATAAAAATGTTCGACTCGAGATAGGGGGTCATAAAAAAATTACCCGCGCTTGAGGGTCATGAAAATTTACTCCGGTCACCGAGTGCTTTTGGGAGCACGTGTGGCCGAGTGGATAAGGCGCCCGACTCATAATCCATAGGTTGTGAGTTCGAGCCCCGCTCGTGCCAACGTGTTGTGTCCTTGGGCAAGGCACTTTATCCTCATTGCCTACTGGGGGATGGGGTTGGGGTCGGGTTGGGTTGGATGTTTGTATAGTTGTTTGTTTCAATGTTGCAATATTGGCGCTGATTAAGCTGCTGCCTGCAAATTCCATTGTGTCTGTTTAGGTGTGTTTAATGTACAATTCTAGCTATTTGACCTGCAGGTCACCATTAGAGTTTGAAATAAAAAAAACCTTTAAAAAAACAACAACATATTCATGCCCCCCCCCCCCCGGTCTTCCGAAGAAAATGGCATCCCCTCACACTTCATGGGTGCACGATCGGGTCACTCCGCTGACAAATGCTATAATAACAACTGCTGATATGACATTCTTAGTCAGTGGCTGTGACTTAGCTTGTTAACATTATTCTACACAAGAGTGTAAATAAACAGCTCCATGTTTACCCTGTGTATTTTTTGTTATGTTAGAACTAGCGTGAGCGCAGATTTCAGTCCAGACAGGAGAGCGATGTCACAAGACCACCGTTTATTGGATGCGGCATACCATGGGAATGAGGATGAAGTCAGACTGTGGATAGCAAAAGGAGCCAATGTTAACGTGATAGGTACTTTGGTAAGCAAAATGTTAATCGTTGTTGCATCAAGAGATACTATATCCCTATTTTTCACGCTTTTGATACCTTTCCTCTGAAATGGTGCTCTAGAAAATTGGTTCAAAACAGTTCTTGAATTAAAATGGAGTAGATATAGACGTGTGTGCCAGCTCATTTGACAAGTACACTCCAGCTCCGGCTTATTTTGGAAATCACTCCCACGAATCTGTGTGGAAAGTTAAAATGATCTAAATGAATGAGAATGTCAATATATTAAGGCGTGGGGTATGGACGAATTTGAAGTACCTGTATATGAAGAGGGTAAGCAACGAGTTACCCCAAATCACAGCGGCAGGTACTGACTGGGCCGCCAAGTGCGAATATGTATTTATTTTGGAAGGTTCGTGTTTGTTTTAAATTTTGGGGCGTTTTTCCAAAATTTGATATTTTTGGTGATATTTCAAAAAAGCGACATGCCAAAGACAACTCTTTGGGCACATAGTTTGTTATTTTTATTGCAGTTCTTTTCCACATACCTACGTTACCATTCGCTTTGGTGACTTACTAATAGCTAGTTGAGTACACGGGAGCGGTTAGTAAACATGGTAAACAGTGATGATAATCATGGTGTCTTGGTGTAGATTATTCATCCAGTATAAATTTAGTAATGATCATGTTAGCTTGATAATCATATGTTAGCTCTTGTCATATTAAAGAAGCTAAACTTTAAGTGAATATCCAGACCTGTGAAATGTTGTTATTCACTCAATCTCTCAGATTTCTTTATTTGAAACAGCTCGTGACAAAATGGTTACTGACTCGGTTGATTTTAACTTTATCCCAACAAACATAAAACATCAATGTTAGAAGAGGTTGCTAGAAAACGTTTCAATTATGATGGTATAAAACATGTAAGCAACATGTTTAATTAAAGGTTGCAGTAAAACATTTTAAGCGAACCCATGTTGTTAATAGCTAAGCCTACAATATAGCCAGGATTTATTTGCGGGGGCCGCAGAATTTCCTAAATGTGGACTTTCAAGTTCCACTAAAGTGGGCGCACCCACCCCCTAACCTTTAACCTTTTCGGGATATACTGAACAGTTGAACGACTCTGTTGGCTACATTTTAACATTCTCTCTGAAAAGTGGACTTTTTTTTGCAAATCTGTCACCCAATGACCCCCTTTTCATTAGCTTACACCCAATGATCCCCCCGAAATGGCTTCAAGACCTTTGCTTTGACCAAGTTTCCAAGTCTGAGGGGACACGGCCGGCTGCACGGCGCGCGACACAATGGTGCTTCGTGGCCATTCAAAAAGGTGGTGGCAAAAACTTCGAGTGTGCCCCCCTTCCCAATTCCTGGATCCGCCACTGTCTCAGAGAAGCAGTCAGTCACGTACACATACGTAGGCCTACGCGCGGTAAGCCAACATTAAGTGCGTCCATACCATGCGCCGCAATGCGCGTGAAACCATGGTGCCGTGTACGCGCAGGTGCGTGACTCGCCACTTACCGCGCGTGTTGGACACCGCTTGCATTTGACGCGTTTGCTGTCATGACCTGACCCATAAGGTTATTGACCTCAACGGCTTAGCAACCGACCATTTGTTTTGTTATTTCCATAGTGATTGAATAGTTTTGCAAAAATGAACGTCAGATGGTTTAGTGGCAATATGTATCCGATCAATGTACGAATAAATCAGAGCTGAAAGTGAAAGCATCTCGGAGCCTGCTTCTGGACAAGATTTAGCGACTTCCTTTTATTTATATAGATTTTGTGACTGCAATTTGGCGTTTTCAATGCGTTTTAAGCTTATCATGAAATTAACGCGAATATCTAGTCACGCTCCTTTTACAATTTTTACCTGATCGTCGGCTTTTGCAGGCAACAGAATGCAGATTGGCTCACGATAGATGTCGTATTCCTCTATGTGGGTCAGTTGAAGATAAAATTACTTTGAATTCCTTGTAACAACATACTAATGTTCGTCTGGAAACAGGGTCTGGAACTGATTTTGGAACAGCTATAGACTTCAGCGCCGTACATAATGCAGTTACTGTCCATTTTCCTATACACAATACACAGTGCACTCGCCACTGACGTGTGACCTCTACAAACAGGTATAGGGCATTGCCTAGTTAACGTCACTGTGTGAAAAATAACCGGCCAAATATTTAGCTATTTAGATGTTTGGAAATATTCGTACTTTTGTGTTTTAATAAGGAAAGGCACGGCATGGCCTGCAAAATTCCCTGTGTAAATTGAATGCGACTTTTAGTGACTATCACTCATTTTGTGGACCGCTCTCTTCCGAAGGCCATTAAAACTAAACCACTTGACGGATTTTTTTTGTACTTGCTGTCAATCAAGAATAATGTATACATTACATGTACCGTAGGTTAAAAACTGAGTAGGTGTGGCATCTGCAAATGGGCGTACCTCCCTGATATGTAAAATGATAGATAACAGCAAAAACAACTCACAAATCTGTTCATAACTATGGTCAGTGGAGAGAGTCATATCAGGGGATTTCAAGTGGGTGATTATTGATTGGCAAGTGACATATTTGGGCATAAGTGCAGCCCACCATTCAATGTTGAAGATGGACTAGAATTTATCGATTGATTTTGGTGGAGTAATTTCCTGTTAACCAGGTTTAAATACTGCAAAGGTTGAATCATGTTTGCTGTGGCGAGTATGTTTTTATGTTTCCCGCACGAAAACTTGCGCCTACATCTATACTATACTTCTTTGGAAACGTTGAACTTTGACCATTCTTTGTATAATGCCCTGCTATGACCTTGATATGTACGCTTGATTGGGTACTGTTATAGCATCCACTTTATTGAGTTATTTAGCACCTGGTCAGTAGATAATCCTACAGGGATACAGTAGTTTAACTATTGTGTGAGCATAGTCCTTCCAAAATGACTCAACAGTTAGCATGACAATTCACGCCGTCAGGCGTGAGTCCTCCTAGATTCGTTCTCTACCTCCAGCAGCGCACTCTCATTATAATAAACAGTGACCTGGACTAAATGAGTTGATGAGTTATGTCACAACTCCATATGGTTGGTAACCCCGCCCATTATTTAATAAAAGCATATATTATATAACTGGAGTAGTATTCTAGTCACCCCAATCGATTGATTTCGAGAATGCAAGGATCAACACTTGATCTGATCAATCGATGGAGATGACTAACTTTTAATGGTAGCTTACAAGTGTAAATCGTGCTATCATGCTATCATGTTTATTTATTTTGCAAAATCAGTGTTCACAAAAAGTCACAAGATAATCTCCGTTTCATTTTCTTTGTTTAATTTTGTAAGTCACATTTTCGATAACATATTAAAACGAAAGAACATTTTACAAACAGCATGCTTTGATTGTTTTATTTGGAAAGTAAGAAATAGCAAAATAACAGAATAAGAGAAAAATAAAATGAAAGTGATAAAACTCACAAATTCTGTATATGTTTCCGCAAAGTTTCATAGGAGAGACATTTCAAATACTAGAAAAAATCTTGGGTAGTGTCTCTTTATCATGCATAATTCGCAAAATCGGAATTAACTGACATTTTGAGAACAATCCTATTTTTCGTGGATGTCTACTAAAAATGATTTTTTAACAAAAGGGTGCTAGATTCACGAATGTCCTAATAATTATACAAACTTCGCGTTGCGGAATGATGCGCACGGGAGCAGTATTTTTTTCACTAAAACATTTTTGGCAAACTCTGTGAGTTTGGTAATCTGAGATTGAGAATTTAATTTGCCACTTAAGGTCAAGGTTAGGATGTACGGCATATAAACTATGCTAGATTCACGAATTTCCTAATAATTATACAAACTTCGCGTTGCGGAATGATGCGCAAGGGAGCAGTATTTTTTTTTCCTAAAACATTCTTGGCATCTGAGATTGAGAAATTAATTTGCCATTAAAGTCAAGGTTAGGATATAAACTATAACAATTATCAGTATCCATTTGAAAAAATCTTGGGTATTGTCTCTTTATCATGTTTATGCCAATTTTTTCGACACTAGGTCACGTTGCGGAATGTTGCAAGCAAGGATCGTTGCGGAATGATGCTGTGTGTTTAAATCCATGCAGTCCATGTTTGATAAAAAAAATAAAAAAACACCATCTCTCAAGGAATAATCATCACCGTTTTTATTTTATCGTAAATTTTAAATCAGTTAACATCAGTTACTGTGAAGATAGTTCCGTGCAATGCATTTCAAAAAGTTTTCAACCAAAATTGTGCATAATTTAATACATTATGAATTATGCATCATCCCGCAACGTTACGGAATGATGCAACTTTATCGTTACCACCGCGAAATACACTTTTTGAAATTTTTTTTTGTTTCAGTAGATAGGGATGAATAAATTTGATTTGTATTCTAAATTTTAATGAAAATCAACCTTATTTTAAAATTGCAGTACTAATAAAGTATATTTTTGCGTTACGGAATTATGCTTTTATTTAAGGGTTTTTTGAGAAATAAACATTTCAAAAAGCCTCTATGGGGGGGGGGGTATAGCCAAAATAACAATTTCTCGATCATGGGAGGATGTACCTTCTGCGTCAGCGTACTTTTCATAGAATAACACGATCGCGCGACCTGCATGACCGAACCTTGACCTTGCCTAGCAACGACCGTGTGATTGGTCAATTCTCAAAAGCTGTGTTTGCGCCGTAAGCGCCGGTATTTGCGTAGTACGCTCGGCGCAAATAACTGTGCGTACCTAAGTTGGCTCTCATGATCGAGAATTTAATATTTTGGCTATAGTACAGGCATCTATCTGTATATTTCAGACATATTTTTGATCATAATAAAAAATCGACTTCAACAATTTTGCTGATTTAATATGCGCACTGATAGGACGTTTCATTATAGTTAATAGAAAAATTAAGGGTCACGGACCTACTTTGGTCATTATTATGTTTTGATGAATCCAAGTGTGGGAAAATACTGGATCCAAAACATAATAATGATAAAATGTGATGCTTTGCGCCCAATATTTATTGGTCTCGCTATGAGTTTTAAAATATTGGACTTGACTATGGCTCGTCCAATATTTTAAAATATTGGACTCGACTATGGCTCGTCCAATATTTTAAAACTCATAGCTCGACCAATAAATATGGGCTCAATAGATCCAATTTTATATCCCAATTTGAACAGAAATTCAAAATTTTCAGTTCAAAATACCAGTGCGGTATCATAGCGCGTCACTGGCGAAAAATTGTCGCAGCTCATTGTCACATTGAAATACGACGAGTAACTATTTGTTTTCATGGCATTCGAAAAGACTGCATTAAAATCGCTGAAATTGATCAAGTTATATAGCCAAAAAAAGTACTTTTTAGAGTTTGAGCCTTCAAAATGGTTTATTTTCTCTCATTATATGACATTTTTGTTGTAATAGTACCAAAATTCATACGCACGGATTCGGTTTTTAGTAAATATTCGCCCTACCATGTTGTAACTTTCAGCTTCGAGGGCGCACTGTCATTTTAAGGTGTTTACGGTTCAGTGCGTTAAAACAAGAAAAGTCTCAGGTCAACCTATGTTGAATTTTTGATCATTTTGTCATTCTATTTTATTTGGCATCATAAATTGCTGGATTTTCGATCAAACAGTATTGATCACTTTTGCTAAGATTATTGTATAATTAAATCACTTTTAAGTCAGCATGTCGGTGTATAGTGTAGTGGTTTGATCGCTTTCATATATTGAGGCAAGAGTCCCGGGTTCGATTCCCACCTGCGGCTTATTGAAAATATTAAATAATTCATCTTTTTTCAATTACGAAAAGGAAAAATTATATTGTAAATCAAGATGTGTGATTATTTGTATTAGCCTATTTTGCGCTCACTTTTGGCTATTCCGTTTAAAGACAACCCTCCCTCTGGAATCTACCGGCGGATGGGTACATTCTACTGCCTTAACCTCATACGCGCTAAATTGCTCGGTTATGCAGGTGATATCGCAAACACCTGCAACATGACCATGGGGGTTAATTTCGGTCTTAAAACCCTCTTGATTCCAAAGCATTCACTAGGCCATTTATAAATTATCGAGTTGGAAAACTTTTCTTGATAAAAATGCGAAAGGGGGTGATGTTTTTGCAAATTGCATGTTTAATCATAAAATCAGCAAAAAAGCCTAAAATACATATCCAGGGTCCAAAAATCAGAGAGAGTAGCGTAAAATAAAAGTCACATTTTAATAATTATCGAGAACATAGTGTTACGAGTCGTACTAACTCAAGGCCAAAATTACATTTTACCCAAATTCACACGAATGCACAAAACAAATACACTATTTGATTGAGGGGGTACTACAAAATTATAGCGCATTGGTGACAGGTAAGCTATGTATAGCGGCAAGGACTACAACTACTACACTGGAAATTTTATTTCAATACAGACAACAGTTGTGGAGTTACAGTCAAAAATGAGGGAAAACCAATATTTGATCAATAAACTACTTGCCTTGAGTTGCTGAATTTTTAGTGTAGTAGTTGTAGTACTTGCCCCTATAATAAACATACCTTACTTGTCACCAATGCGCTATAATTTTTGAGTAAAAGGCAAAATAGGCACAAAATTGATCAGGGGTGTAGTACCCCCTTAAGCATGTTAAGCTAACAAAATCTAAGTCTTTAATTGAAAGTAAAATATGATTGGTACAATATATGACAACAAATGCACATACAAAAATAATCACACAATCACAATAATATTTTAACTACGCAGTACTTTACCAGCAGTCTTCTTGTAGGTGATCTTGTTCATTTACAATGTTCTTGTCGGCAAATGTAAATGTCCTTATTCACTTGTCCTGCGAAAATCAGCGAGGTCCATTGTACACTTGTATTTATATATCCTTGGGTATAAAATCCTTACACTGAAATGGTGCTGCTTTCTCCGAATATTTATCTCCTTGCGTCGTTCTCCAAACCCTTAACTCCTTGCGCCGTTATCCTAACACTTAATTGGGATTCCAGGTAAAAAGCACATGTGCCTGCTCACGGTCAAAAAAATTTATTGCATGAGGTGAAAGGGCTTTGGTAGTAGGTTACAAAAAGTCACATCAAAAATTCCTCCGGCAGATTTTATGATTTTAGCGATTTTTGATTATTTTGGGGTGAAAATAAGAGAAAATATTCACTTTTCTGAATTGCCCTTGACTTAAAATTTGAGGTCACATTAAAAAAGCAACCATACCACCATAAAGTATCATCTTTGCACTTTTCCCAGGTACAAAAAAATATTATACAATAATATTTCCCCATGTGCAATTTTAGGGATGGGCAACATTGACAATTTCGCACTTTTGAAAAAATGACATTTTTACCCTCTTTGAAGTCAAAAAACTAATTGAGCACCCAGAATTATTGTCTCTTTGGTGGTACTTGAGTAGACATTGTCCCTTCCAAATCTGGTAAAAACTCTGGGGCTATTTGTCCTGTAAAGCCAGTGTTGCCAGAAAGTTTGCAAATTTTCAAAAAAATGCATTTTTCGAAATATGTATTTTCTACATATTTACTCATATAACTTTTTATACGACCAACTTAATTGAAATATTTACCCTTTGCGCACAAGATTTGACACACAACTGCTTCCGGAAGCAACACTTAAAGGCTGCAGAAGAGTCGTGTTCTGCAAAAACCGGTATTGCCAGAAAATCTGACTTTTTAACTTATATTTCCAATAAGTACATTTACTACAGGCTCTAGGGGGGAGTTCGTGTACATTACTCTTTAAAAAATTTACCTTGCATTTTCATGTTATATATGCAAAGACCTTTAAAAAAAGTTTGGGTAAGAATATCAGATCAAGTGCAATTAAAGATGGCATCCAAAATGGCCTCCAAATAGGGGTTTCCATTAAAACACACTATGGCAACATGCAAATGATCTAATGATGAAAAAATATCGATGCAATTGATGTCTAATCAACGGAAATAAATATGTACCCATTTTGTTTCATTTAGATCTTTTAAATTCAAAATGGCGTCCAAAATGGCCGCCAGAATAGGATATTTTCAGCAGTGTGATGCCATGATTACTTATTTGGAGAGTACAAAGCTGTAGCATAGTGAACTTTAGTAGTTGTAGTCTAAATTGATATAATAATAAAATATTATAATATGGAATTAATTTCTATAACTAAAAGAAACAAATATGCGCACAATTTGTTTCATTTGAATCTCTCCAATTGAAGATGGAATCCAAAATGGCCGCCAAATTAGGATATTTCCAGTTAACTGTCCTAGTAATAATTAAATACAAATATAGCAATAGAATTCATATTTCCGACCCGTGAGCCAAATGGAATAAGCAGTGTGATGCCATGATTACTTATTTGGAGAGTACAAAGCTGTAGCATAGTGAACTTTAGTAGTTGTAGTCTAGTCAACTTTCCTATTATAACTGTAGCCTAGTTAACAGTGTTGTTAATTTACCGGTAAATTAAAAATGGCGGTAAATTACCGGTAAATTAAAAATGGCGGTAAATTACCGGTAAATTACGGTAAATTACCGGTAAAAAATGGTAAAATAAGTAAATTAAGTAAATTATAAAAAAGAGTTAAAATGGATGATAAAAATTCAATTCTTTTCATATTAAGAGCTACATAGATACTTGAACACAGTCCTGTTTAGTTGAATATACCTTTCCAGATGAAAATTAGCTTCATGAATAAAGCTGAAGTTGTAAGAAGTGAAACAAAAGTTGTGTAGTATTAACGTACATTTTAGCAAGTGTTTCAATGTTTTCTCTCATAACAATACATGGATACAGAGCCTGTCTACTAGCCACTCGGCACTGGACTATACCATATGAGAAAACTACATTCAGTATTATACAATCACATTGCATGTTTTCATCATTTTCGTGGTAGAATAGTTGCAATATTAGGAATTTCAATTGAATGAACACAAAGCTTGTATTTGATCCAACGGCCGTTATCGTATTTCGCGTATTTTAAACAGCAACGTGAACCCACAACCTCAGATACAATACTAAACCAATACCGAGTTAACTTACAGACACACAGTTGCATACGCTGGCATACATCATGTAGTGTACACTGTACGCAAACAAATTGTAACGCTTGTGTGAGGCTGTGTGCATTCAATTGAAATTTGCACTCATGACTGATGGTAATGATCCTAGTCCTTCATACACATATTTGGATCTAGTTAAAAGTAAACTTCTCAAATGTATACTTCCAGGATGCTAACTTCAACTTACATAGAATGATGATGTTTTGCCCAAAATACATGTACAAAGGGAACACTTTGGTAAAACAGAGACAGGGGATTTATATTCTGAATGATGTGAAATCAAAATCTTCAGTCAAAAGCTCACTCATATTTGTGACAAAAAATATGGGACATTTTGAGTTGTACAGTTCCTTTTAAATGTTTTTAAAACATAGAAAGCTTGTGAGATTGTCAAGCCATGATCAACCCCTCACAATTTGGAAGCACTAAATATTTTGAGGGGGCTTGGGAGGGGGTGCTGCTTTCAGTGCTTTTATAATTTCATTAGCCAGGTTTAAATTATAAGATTTAATATGTGAAAGTTTTGAGGTGTTATTGTTTCATTTCTTTCTTATGATCATGAGTGCTAATGCAATAAATATAGTATATGCAAGTCACAAGAACATGCTGATCAGCTAAATGCACAGTATATTGTACACTATATTTATAGTAAAAGTATGGGCAGTTATAGGTAGCAGGGGTCTACAAAATCATTATTTCAAGTAAATTGTGCAAATATTGCAAACAAAAATGGCATCTACTATAAAACAAACAAATAAAAACAATATTATTAGAATTTTTAATAAAAAAATCCTTTTTTTTTTTCATAATTTACTTAATTTACTTATTTTACCATATTTTACCACGGTAAATTAAGATGGCGGTAAATTACCGGTAATTTACCATGTAAATTAACCGGTAATTTACCGACTCACAACACTGCTAGTTAACTATCCTAATGTAGCTATAGCCCAGTTAACTTTTCTGAACATAGCTGTAGCCTATTCAACTTTCGTAACGTGACTTGTATGTAGCAGAGTCAATTTTCTGCAAATCTGTTTGCAAGGATGGAATTCTGGCTAATAAAGCAATCGCACTTCCCATGACTTTGTTTCGCTTGATGAGATAAAGTGCCCCCCTCCAGGGGTGGGTATGTTCCACTGGAATTTGGAGATGGTTATAAGTCTTTGGGAGCTGACGGCGCGGCGAACCGGTAAAAGGGGGTCTTTCGGAAACGGTAAACGGTTAGAATCAAGGGTCTTTCTTAACCTTCTGGATAAAAATCGTCTGGAATAACCTAGAAAATGTAAGGAATGACCAATTTAGGGTCTTTTACAGCTGAAATGATGAAAATCAGGAGTCTTTCAGTACTCTACTTTCGTAAAATGCATGTGTTTTTTGGAGCTGCGCGGTCCACACCATAGGCCTTAGATATGAATGTATAGGGTCTATGTCCAAACACAATCGGTCTTTTCGGGTAACTGGTGATAACACTAAGCACCAGCAATGGTAACAGAATGCGTGAGTCGGTGAAATACATAATGACCATGTTACCAAGAGGCCAAGACTAGTTGATTGAGACACATTTATTTTATCATGTGACTAATCAATGTTATCAGAAATAATAGTCTAAAATCCATTCTAGTAATGTCTAGAGACAATTAAACTGTACTAGGCAAATGTCAGATAACTGGGTTTTGTAACACCTATGTTGTTCTACTGAGATGCTTTTTGGTCGTGAGTCTTAGGATTGTGATAAATGTGTCTCCATCAACCAGCTTCTTGGTAACATGCATGGTCATGGCTACGGTGTCTGATCTCCGCCAAACTCCCCCTTTTATAATTCATATCCCCAAATTTTTAGTTTTCCCCCTTTTTGCGAAATGCTTTCCCCTTTTTCAAATATTTCCCCTTTTAACTTTCCCCGTTTTCAAATAGTTTCCCCTTTTCGACTTTCCCCCTTTCGACTTACCCCCCGTTTCAAATAGTTTCCCCCTTTTCGACTTTCTCCCTTTTCAAATAGTTTCCCCCTTTTCGACTTGCCCCCTTTTCAAATAGTTTCTCCCTTTTCGACTTTCCCACTTTTCAAATAGTTTCCCCCTTTTCGACTTTCCCCTTTTCATATAGTTTCCCCTTTTCGAATCCCCCTTTTCAAATAGTTTCCCCTTTTTAATTTCCTTTTCAAATAGTTTCCCCGTTTTCAATTACCCCTTTACAAATAATACCCTTTTTATTTTCACCCATTTTGTAAAATTAATAGTTCCCCTTTTTACAAATAATCCCTTTTAACTTTCCTCCCGCTTTTCACAAATAGGTTCCCATTTTAAATAGTTTCTCCCTTTTTAAATAAAACTCCCTTTTTGTTTTTAATACTCCCTTTTTGTTTGGGTACTCCCCGTTTTCCGTGCGTAGGCTTTACCAGTAAGCCTGGACCCTGGAGAGTACCGTGCACTCACTAGAGCTCATTTCGCTACATCCATTATTGGAAAGGCGTTCTACATGATTTTGGATACCAACGTAGGTAGATTTATAGCCTGTTGTGCAAGCGCCGCTAAATTCAATGGGTTAGGGATCCGTCAACTTTTATGCACGTTTATAGAGGGGCTGTACAAAGAGCAAATCCGATATGATTGATAAACCAAATGGTGTTCAGAATGTTAAACGGGTGAAATGGCATGCATAAATATTTATGCTGGTCAAATTCATAGCAATGATGTTTGAAAGTCTGTGAAGAACTTGTCTATAAACAGGGATATGTCAGAGACAACAAACAACTGGCTGCCATTGTTACAGAAGCCTAGATAATAAGAATTGTTTGTGCTATATAATTATTCAAAAGTGGTTTTTTAAAGTTAGCACCAAAGTTTAAAACAAGCGGTCTTAACAGTGAAATGACAATAAAAGCATACATTTATAAAACGGGCCTGGACAAAATGGGCATTGCATATTTATGACAAGTGTGGCTGTGTGATTTTATGCAACTTTATTTTTAAGCCAGTTCCGAGTAATTTTCGCTATTCTTTGTTTGTCAACAATCCCGTTAACAATAAAATGTGCTTTCTAATCAAAGGCTCTATGGCGTATATTCAATTGACCAGACAAATGAACCAGGGACTTCGGTCAGTGGTGCACGCCTCAAAAATCCAAAAAGAATTAGTAGGCCCTATATGTTAGATGAAGAATTAAGTAGCAATTATAAGGCACTACACCTGCCCAATTTTGTGCCTATTTTTGCATTTTTCTCAAAATTATGGCGCATTGGGGACAAGTAAGATATGTATATTATAGGGGCAAGGACTACAACTACTGCACTGGAAATTTTATTTCAGCACAGCCAACAGTTGTGGAGTTACAGTCAAAAATGAGTGAAAACCAATATTTGATCAATAAATCAATAACTACTTGCTTTGTGTTGCTGTATTTTCAGTACAGTAGTTGTAGTCCTTGCCCCTATAATATACATATCTTACTTGTCACCAATGTGCTATAATTTTGAGAAAATTGCAAAAATAGGCGCAAATTGGACAGGGGTGTAGTACCCCTTAAGCCTAGTCTTTTTTTAAAGTCGAGACAAGTCCAAAATAATAACGATTAATAAGCCAATCTAATTGATTCGAATTCCAATCTCCTGGCCTTTTCCTGGGTCTTTATTTAGTTGCATGATATAATTCAGATTATGATTTTTCTTAAATGTAGATCTATATCCTATAGAATTCATAAATTACATAATAAGTATCATTTTATTCATTTTATTTAGCTCAAGAATTTGTATCAGACAATCACGTGCTTTCAACGTGTAGGCCGGACCTATTTCAATATCGAAGTACATGGGACGTGAATGCACGGTACTATAGATGGTCCGTGCCTACTGGTAAAGTCTACGCATCGTGAAAAGGGGAATAAAAAAAAAGGGGAGTAAAAAAAAGGAATTAAGGTAGAAACTATTTTATTGGGGGATATCTGTTTTTAAAATGGTATTATGTAAAAGGTGAAAAGAAAATTCGAAAAGGGGAAACTATATGAAAAGGGGGAAACTATATGAAAAGGGGAAATTCGAAAAGGGGATACTATATGAAAAGGGGAAATTGAAAAGGGGAAACTATATGAAAAGGGGAAATTCGAAAAGGGGGAAACTATATAAAAGGGGGAAAATTGGAAAGGGGGAACTATATGAAAAGGGGGAAATTCGAAAAGGGGAACTATATGAAAAGCGGAAATTCGAAAAGGGGGAAACTATATGAAAAGGGGAAATTCGAAAATGGGGAAACTATATGAAAAGGGGAAATTCGAAAAGGGGAACTATTTGAAAAGGGGAAAGTCGAAAAGGGGAACTATTTGAAAAGGGGAAAGTCAAAAGGGGGAACTATTTGAAAAGGGGGATGTTAAAAGGGGAAATATTTGAAAAAGGGGGAAAGCATTTCGCAAAAGGGGAAAACTGAAAATTTGGGGAGATGAATTATAAAAGGGGGAGTTTGGCGGAGATCAGACACCGTACATGGCTTTATTAGTAATACATAATCCATCTTTGCAAAACTATTGTAAGTACTGGTACTAATATGTTAGGAAAGTGGGCTCGGCTACAGTTACGTTACGAAAGTTTAATAGGCTACAGCTATGTTGAAAAAGTTAACTAGGCTATAGTTATATTAGGAAAGTTAACTAGGCAAAAGCTATATAGGAACTGTGACTAGACTATACAGCTATGCTAAGGAAGTTGAATAGGCTACAACCCTGCACTATCCATACTTTTCACCGAACTGTAAAGAAAAAAAAAGTCAAATTAAATGTAATCATGGTATCACACTGCTTATTTCATTTCACTCACTGGTCTGAAATATTCATTATATAGCTATTATATATTTGTATTTGCTTACTAGACAGTTAACTGGAAAAAGCCTATTTTGGTGGCCATGTTGGATTCCATCTTGCATGGGAAAGATACAAATGAAACAAATTTTATGTAAATATGTTTCTTTTGATTAGAATCGTTCATTCCATTGATAATACTTAATTAGAATATCCTTTTTATGTTGCTCTAGTTTATTTCAATGGAAATAGGCTATTCTGGCGGCCATTTTGAAAGCCATCTTGAATGTAAAAGATGTGAATGAAACAAAATGGGCATTTATGATAATTAGAAACATTAATCGCGTTGATATTTTTTCATCATTAAGATCATTTGTATGTTACTATAGTGTGTTGTAATTGAAAACTCCTATTTGGCGGCCATTTTGGACGCCATCTTTAATTGCACTTGATTTGAATTTCTTACCCAAACTTTTTTGAAGGTCTTGGCATATATAACATGAAAATGCTGGGTGAGAGCATAATTTTTGGAATTCAGTAAGAGCAAAATGGGTTTATTAGGTGACAGACGGACCGCTTTGATTTAAATGGGGGGAGGGGGGGAATGGATAAGAATATGACCTTTTTGAAATGTGGTCTTTGGGTGAGAGCCTCGAAAATTGCATTTCTAGTTCTAGCTTCAAATGGTTTTGATGGCTTTGTTATTTCAAAAAAAGTAACAAAATCAGTGATACGTAGGTGACTGGTTGCTGTTCAAATGGATATATAAGGGTATTTGGGTGACAGATTGAAAGGGAAAATAAGAGGTCTTTGGGTGACAGAGCACGTGATCATGACAAAATAATATGGGGTTTTTGGGTGACAGCAGTTTTTCATACTATCGGGCAACACCAAGCCCAAGTTTCAAAACCTGTATGAGATCGTGCTAGCAAATGTACAGACAAAGCTAGATAAAATAACGGTAACAGGTCAAAAAATAATTAAATAAATTTAATTATGTAAAATGCACTTATTGGAAATATAGATTTAAAAAGTCAGCTTTTCTAGCAATACCGGTTTTTGCAGAATACGGCTCTTTTGCAGCCTTTAAGTGTTGCTTCCGGATGCAGGTGTGTCAAATCTTGTATGCAAAGGGTAAATACTTCAATTAAGTTGGTCATGTAAAAAGTTATAATGAGTAAATATGTAGAAAATGCATTATTTCGAAAAATGGAATTTTAAAAAAATTAGCAAACTTTCTGGCAACACTGGAATTGGAGAGATACCAATGAAACAAATTGTGTGCATATTTATATCTGTTGGTTATAAAAATTAATTCCATTGAGAATACGTTATTATTATATCAACTTCATGTTGCTCTAGTGTATTTCAATGGAAATAGGCTATTCTGGCGGCCATTTTAGACGTCATTTTGAATTTAAAAGATCCAAATGAAACAAAATGGGCACATATTTATTTCCGTTGATTAGAAACATCAATTGCATCAATATTTTTTTTTCATTAGATCATTTTGTATGTTGCTATAGTGTGTTTTAATGGAAAACCCTATTTGGCGGCCAGTTTTTTATCTGAACTTCTAACTCAAAATTTTGGTGAAGGTCTTTGCATAATTTATATAACATGAAAATGCAAGGTAAATTTCTAAAAGAGTCATGTACACAAACTCCTCCATAGAGCTTGTAATAAATGCGCTTATTGAAAATATAGATTTAAAAGTCGGATTTTCTGGCAATACCGGTTTTTGCAGAACATGACCCTTCTGCAGCCTTCAAGTGTTGCTTCCGGAAGCGGTTGTGTGTCAAATCTTGTACGCAAAGGGTAAATATTTCAATTAAGTTGGTCGTATAAAAGTTATATGAGTAAATATGTAGAAAATACATTATTTCGAAATATGTATTTTTTTGGAAAATTGGCAAACTTACTGGCAACACTGGCTTTACAGGACAAATAGCCCCAGAGTTTTTTTACCAGATTTTGAAGGGGCAATGTCTGCTCAAGTACCACCAAAGAGAAAATAATTCTGGGTGCTCAATCAAAATTAGTTTTTTGACTTCAAAGATAGGGTAAAAATGTCATTTTTTCAAAAGTGCGAAATTGTCAATGTTGCCCATCCCTAAAATTGCACATGGGGAAATATTATTGAAATATTTTTTTTGTACCTGGAAAAAGTGCAAAGATGATACTTTATGGTGGTAAGGTTGCTTTTTTAATGTGAGCTCAAATGTTACAGGGCAATTCAGAAAAGTGAATATTTTCTCTTATTTTCACCCCAAAATAAGCAAAAATCGCTAAAATCATAAAATCTGCCGTTGCTATGGCAACAAGCTCCGGAGGAATTTTTGATGTGACTTTTTGTAACCTACTACCAAAGCCGTTTCACCTCATGCAATAAAAAAAAAATTGACCTTGAGCAGGCACAGATCTCCAAACACTTTACTCCTCCAGGAAACAGGCTTCTTTAACACTGTTTACTTGACAGATGTGTTGTTTTATAAATCAGTCTCCAGCAAGTCTCTCAAACTCTCCTTCGTTGCTGTATTAAAATAGCACATTATTGGCTATGTAAACTGGTTAAAATGTACCTCCTTTTAACTATATCAACACGTAGAGAGTTTACAATCTCTCATGACATTCTGCCATCAGCAAAGTTAACTCAAACTGTTCCTTTTATACACACAATCTATTAATAGACCATGGGGGGATTTCCGAAATGTTCACAATCTAAGGGATTTTCCCAAGATTATTAATACTTAGAATGTTCCAGAATAGTGGGGTTTTCCCCAAAAACATGTCATAACACACAAACTCTTGCATGTTCACTTCCAAGGTGTTTCCCCTTGTCTCTTGTTAGTTTGACGCTCGCGTGTCGACAAGAATGACGAGAACAAGATTTTGTCAGAAATTCCAATTAGAAACTAGTACTGCACGCATGGATTACACGACACACCTTAATCGTAAAATTGGTAATCAAACTGACGAATATAGACGTTATAAAATGAAGATTTCTGGTGTTTATAGTTTGAGTTACTTATAAACTTCATCACATGCATAACTTTTTTCCTAAAATGTTACAGTACAGAGCAGCTGATGTGTTTTAGTTTTGCTGCTTTTACCAGTCAAGAATATGCAATTGTATGCATATGAGGATGTTTTTTCTAACAATGAACATCATTTCCTTATATAAAAAAACATGTTTTCAGAAATTATAGCCTTTAGCTACATGGAACCAAAATCACGACTTTTAAATTTTGACAATTTGGACGTGCTTGCTTGGAATCGCCCAAATATTCTACCACAGAACCAGCATTTTTTGGTAGTTGAGCGGCTCGATTTTACGCAGTGGTGCATCGAACATGAGGTATACCATACCATACCATACCATACCATACCAAACTCTACAGCACAGTTTCTCTATGTTGTGACGTCATTTGGCTAACTGAGCCAAAAACACCTTCCTAAAATTTGTTCATCTTTTCATTCTTAAATAGTGAAAACATCCACAGAGCACAACTATAACAAAAACTGGGCACATAAGCCTTCATTCGAAACTTTTTCTATTAAAATCAACTAGATAGGCGGGCACCTGATTTAGTGGTGATGTGATCTCTGTTGTTTTTTTCAATCAATGTTATCTTGAGTAGATAGCGCTAGCTATAAAATAAAAATTTATATCAACACTTTCGGGAATAGAATAGTTACAAACATCTTTTGAAGATATTTTCATTTTAACAAAAAACTATCTTCAGTACAGATATCATTGTTATATCATGGAGGTATATAAATAAATGGAGAATGATCGCCAGAATTCTAATCTCCTAAGTGGAGATTATCCCGTTACGTCTATTCAATGAGTCACCAAACTTGAATTGACCAGCCACTTCAGCCAAGCTATTGATCTCCACGATGGTTATGAGCCTCTACCATGGTTCATTGATTGTCACTCCCAAAATTTCCTCATAGGAATTGACCCTACATTGACCCGTACCGGAAGCCTTGTAAAAGAGACTGTATAATGACGTCAGCTAGTCAATCAGCTGTTCAAAGTCACCAGTTTTGATAGCTTATAGTTTCAATGTATGATCGTGCGAAAACCCGAAGAAATTCGGATGTTCTGTTCTCAAGTTATGAAACTGTTTTCTACACTAGTTGTGCCGTAACTTGACAAATATACTTAGTTTTCATGTTCATATATTAAGCTTTTAAGGGGGTCTGAGGAGTTCAAATATAGTGCAAATGAAAGCAAAACGTTTTTACCTTCCGATTGTGAAAAAAATTATGTTGGGCCAATTTGGGCCATTTGAGTTACGAGCGAGCAAAATTTACCGGAAGTACTTCGGAATTCAAGCAAAAGTGATGATCAGACAATCTTTTCTAGAGAGAAATTGATATACGGAATGTATAGGCCCTACATACTTTGTTTAAACAGTTTCTCATAGTTTAGTGTATGATAACCGTGATTTTGGTTGAAGCTTCGGGTCAAATTGATTGAGTGCCATGACGGATATGTCATGTTATTGTTTTTAAACTTTTAATTCTGTATTGTCATGAAATCGTATAGGCCGCCTAAATCATCATCATTAAACTTCTCATTTTATAATAAATAATTATCAGTATTTAGGCCTAAATGATTATTAATATTATTAGGGGCTATCATTTTCTTTGGAGGAGGGGTTCCAAATATACGGGGGGTCATAACTTTTTGGGGAAAAAAGTCATAATTAAATTTTTCATGACCAAAATGTAGGGAGTCACAAGATGACAACAGATAAGGTGTCTTCGCTTACTATGTCACCTAAACCTAAAAAAAGGTGTTTCTTTTTTCAAAAAGACTGATTTCTTGATGCAATTTTAGCACTCAATTTTTGGCGAAAATGAGATTTTGATATCAAAATTTTATGAAACATGAGCACTTTCCAATAAGTATAAACTTCATTTTACCCCATTGAAATCAATGGCCAGTGAAACAGACTTCGCAATGTAATCAGCTTAGCATAATCAATATAAACCTGAAATTGCCTATTCAACAATAATTGGTCATAACCAACGTAGTACAAAAGAGGCTTGGCTGGATCATTCTCCATTTATTTATATACCTCCATGGTTATATCAGTACGACAGCAACTTAGCTCACTTCCGGTCATTTTTACCGGCGTGACCTCTGCTGTTACGTAACGCAATGTTGAAAATCAGGTGACAAATACAGTTTTTCAGAAAACATCAAAAAAATGGAATACACGAGTCGTTTCTCCCTTCATTTCCATATTGAGCCCATAGATAAGATATGAAACATGAGTATAAGGCAAACAGTAACGTGTAAAAGTCCAATTATTGTGGAGAAAATAAATGTTTATTGTGCGCGAAGTAGCCTAAAAATGAGAAAAAATGCATGTCACGATCACCAAAATGGAAATATCTGCAACTATGAGCCAACGCCGGTCGTATGCTTTTCTGTAATGAAGTTACTGGAACTTTAACGGCAACTTCAAAAATATGGATTCGATTTCTTGCTCAACTTCACTTCAACGCGAACGTCAGATTGGTTTCTGTACCAACAGCGTCTTGTTGTTTAAACTAGGGGAAGTGTATCAATGGGTGATCAAAAGAAGGGTATGTAAAAGCGACTGCATCCAATTTCTCCCTTTTGTTTGCTGAAGTGGTTTGTTGGTAACACTTATTACAATAGGCGTTTAGTTTGAATAAACATGGATTACATCTCTTGGCGATGACCAATGCAATGGGAATTATGCCTATTCGTCGTTTTATCTTTTCAGTTTCTGTTTCCGTAACCGTATCCGTTTTTGTAAGTCATTGTTATTCTGAAGTGGTAGTCTCCCAGGTGTGACCAATCTTTTATTCTAGCCTTTTGTTAGTTACTGAAAATTTGAAGCTCGTGAATTTCAGTTTTCGTTTTGGTAAGTTATATTGATTTTTTACATAAAACCTTGAGACGTGCGGTTGGGTGCTAATCTAGACAAAAGAAGAGTCTAAATTTTACGGTCCTAAATTCGCGGTAAATTGTACGGCTTCAATTGACTTGTGTTTGGTGTATATGCACTTACGCCTAGACGTAAGTGGCTTGTAAAAATTGTCTTGCCAAGTTATAAGCAAAATTCTTTCTTATTGGCGATGAAACGAGCGTCTGAAATAGTCAAATATCTCCCAATGAGGCGCGTAAGTGGTGATTTGGTAATCATGTTTTAAATTGAAATGCAATACAAAAGAATTGCATTGGAGCAAAGATAATGTATTCTATTCATTTGTACCAATGGCTATCTAATCTGATAATTGGTTGGGCCTATATGCATGACTCGGGTTTATTTTAAATGTTTATTTTTGCAGAGCTTATTTTTAGTCATGGATCATACTGATAAATTTCGCAAGGGAGGGGGAGGGATGGAGAGGGAGGGAGATACTTGAGACTGAACAAGTGAGAGTGGGAGGGGGTGAGGAAGAAAGAGAGGAGAGGGAGAGACGGAAAGGCTAGAAAGAGAAAGCTCGAGAGGAGGGAGTAGGGACCGGGGAGGGAGTGGGGAGCCTGATCGGGGGGGGGGCAGGAGGAAGCAAAATAGGGAGATAGACATTGATACGAGGGAAGGGCGACACTGTGGCCCTGCACAAGTGCAATGGGGCGCGACAGGCTCATAAGCGGACCTTTTGTGATTGAAGGGCTTATTTTCAACGTTTTTACAGAAGAAAAGTGCACATTATCATTCGGATTGGCATGCATTTTGTCAAATTAATATAGATCAATTTAGCAATGCAAAGACGAGAGGGCGCTAGACCATTAAAAACATTGGTCTTGTCTCTCCCGCTTTTATTGACATAGGCATCTGACTCATCTGCCTCTATTGAAATAAGCTGATTGGTACTTCAAAGTTAACAATGAAGTCAGATTACAGTAAACTTACTGAATCACTTGCGTTTTCGTATCTGAACAATAGACTTACGGAAACTGAAAAGATAAAAAGACCCTGAGTTATGAGCTATACGCTAATATTATACTTCTAAACATGTTTCAATTAAATATTCTTGTGATATGCCTATATTATTGTCCCGGATTATTATAATAAAAGCTCGATTATTATTCCAGTAAACGTCAGCTTTGTCAATTTTATATTTCCATCAGGACACAAGCCCATTTTATCCCCCCCACCACCACCATCACCACCTCTCCATATCATACCCTCCCTCCATCTATTAATCTATCCTCACTTTCCCACTCCCCAGTGGCGTTGCCAGGAGTTTTCTTTTAGGAGGGCAAGGACTCCTGTTTGCATTCTGATCGAATTAAATATATCTCCCCGAATGATCCTCATTTTGTTCTTTAAAAACTCCCAGAATTTTGAATTTCAACCAACATATTTCTGGATGCTCCTTTTCTGACATTCTTATTTTTTGTAACAAATAGGCCTCCTCTTTTAATAATGAATAATTTGGTTGACATACAATACCCATAGGCCTATAATATGCGTATAATAGCGTGGCACATGTTAGACCAGCTTTCTGCTGAATTGGGGTACATAATGTAGGCCTAAATGAATAAAATAATAATTAAATAAAATACCTGAACAGTACAAACATATTTGGTTATATAGAGGTGTAATTATAAGACACGCAACGTTGTAAAAAAATGTTCACAGTAGCTGCAATTCGCAGAAGTTCGCTACACTGCCCGGTCCCGTAAAATCAGTCCATTTTACTGGAACTTAATCCCCTTGGCGTTGAAGTCAAGCCAAAAACTTGGTTCCGCAAGCTGATTTGGTGTACGTCATGAGCACACACAAATGTATATATCAAGTGTGACGTTTGGAACAAAATTTATTTTGATCTAATTCAATCAGTAATTTTTAGCATCATGTGGCATGTTTTTTACCCAAACCAAATTAGATTTCCAATAATTGGTCTATTAACTAGACAATACATAAGTGGTAATTATGTAGTCTATGAGGAAATATGCAAACCATTTTTTTAATTATGACGTATTTTCATCATAATTTACGGCACACTATAGATTCTGGCGTTAACTTTAACTTCAAGCGGCTTTAATGGCAGAGTGGTTTTGAATACATAATCCTCTATAATCCTCTAGACGTTAAAGTTAAAGTTAAAGTAACTCCATTTCGCAAGCTCTCTATTAACTAACTTGAGCTTGTATTAAATTTTCAGCGAAAATGATTGGTGGAATAATCGAGTCGTAGGTTGGAAAGTTGCTTTCAAAACGGCTTCTCCTCGCAATCGTGCGTGACCATTAGGCCTCGTATCCATAGGCTGTTCCCTTGTGGCGCGTGCCCTTGTTCCGTGTTTACTTTTTCCCATGTGACCTGCCACACAGACAACGAACCTTTGTTTTACTTAGTGGCCGTATCCATAGGTTGTCTGTGTGGCAGGTCACATGGGAAAAAGTAAACACGGAACAAGGGCACAAGCCACAAGGGAACAGTCTATGGATACGAGGCCTTAGTGACCAGTGTCAGCAGGAAAATTAACAGCCGGCCTTGTCCATATATCGATTAATAATTGTCAGTATCGTCCAGTTGACTACAGCGATATTTATTTATTCATACAAAATACTGCCCTGTCTTACAAAATATCGAAGTCAATATAAAACGTAATTTCAAGCTATTTGACTGAACTTACAAACAGTTTATAAAAGATTATTGTTGAACGAGACACTGAATTAGAAATAACATTGCAAAAGGTACGAGCATAAATTAGCAGGTTGTGATGGTCTAGTGGCTAAGGCCGTGCCTGAAGTGCGAGAGGTTGGAAGTTCGAACCCAACCATAGCGGTTTTTTTTTTATATTTATGATATTTATTAGTAAACAACTTTCAGGAAGAGTTTCTGATCATTTGAAGCAGAAATAATGAGGTAAAATGAAAGAAAGCATTTTTTTATCTTGACCGCCGTATGGTGTTCTATTGAAGATAATTAAAGTTACTCTAGACAACGAAACGCTGATTCCAATTATGTGTATGTCTGGGTAGGGTGTAAGAACGGTGTAATTACAAATAATATTATGCCAAAATATCAGGTTTGAAATTCGTAAATTATGGCTGACGCTATCTCATTTTTTTAATATGTAGGCCTACACATAAAGAAAAACATTGCAAATGTGTTGCATAGAAATATTTTCAAATGATCATAATACTCATGACGGGCCTACACACATACACCATTGGCCTAACAGAACAAGAGAAAAAAAATCGAAATGCTGTTGGATTCGAACCTTCAATCTATCGCACTTCAAACCACGGCGTCAACCACTAGACCACCACAACCAGTCAGCCACCTCGACAACCGATTCTTTAGAAATGCTTAGTCGCGCTAAAAGTCGATCGATACATGTTAAAATCAGCACAATTCAGAGATACACCTTTTTGCTATGAAATTAATTTTCTCGGTCAAATATAAAGCAATAATTTTTTTTCTTCAGTAATGTCAGTTAAAAACTTGGTGCTTGGATATACATTTTTTTTAATCCTGGTGTTAAAATTAAACATCAAATTGTGTCTTTTAGTGTGATATTTTTGATTTTTATAGGCCTTGAATTCGCCCGCGAGCTTTTTACGGAATTCATGTTTTAGCGTCTCAAACTAATATAGTTTGCTAAAGAAAGATATTTCCCACCTATGTAAGGCACATCGTGTGGGTCTATATGTTATAGTTTTGTCAGAATTTCCGTTTTGTTTTACCCTTTTTCCCTTCATGCTCCGAAAATGTCAAACTCAGTACTTTTATCCGAGAGCAACCAGCAGAAATAGTCGATATTTCCTTTGTTGTTATCCAGGTCAATTTTCCATTGAAAGCAAATTGCCCGACCAGCGATTTGGTAGCCCAAATCCCCAATTGGGTGTTCTGGTTAAACATGATCAGTAGGAGCGCTATAGGCCTGGGAATTTCTTTGCTATATTGAAGTTCTGGCAACACTATAGCCATGCCGGTATTCCTATTAAACCCAGGGATATCGATCCACAATGCTAGTATTAGCCTTAGATTTCACGCGTTGATTTTGAAATTTTTTCAGCCGACAGTAAAAGATGTTGAAATCAAAACGGAAATTCTGATAAAACTATGATATATCGCTCACGGTGATGTGCGTTAGAAAGTTGGGAAAAATCCTTCATTAGCGAACTATCTTACTTTGAAAAGCTAAAAGGTTGATCCAAAAAAAGGCTCGCGGGCAGAGTTTAAGCCTATCAAAATCGAAAATCTTACACTAAATGACTAAATTTCACGCCTAAGTTTAACACTAGGATTTGAAAAAAATACAGTATCAAGCACTACAATTTTTCCTGACATTTACTGAAAAAATGAAAAGGATTGCTTTTCATTTGGCCGAGAAAATTAATTTTACATTGAAAAGGTGTAACTCAAAATTTAGCTCATTTCAACACCAAATTCGATCATTTGTATTGCCTCATTAAATGACTGAGTGAGTCTTGCAGAACAAAAGAATCGGTTGTCCAGGTTGCTAACTGCAACCTGCTGTACCATACTCGTATCTTTTGCAATCTTATTTCTCATTCAGGGACTCGATCAACAATAATATTTTTAAAACTGCTTAGTTCAGTCAAATGAGGTGATATTACTTTTTATATTGACTTCAATATTTTGTAAGTCAATGCAGTATTTTGCTTGAATAAATAAATATCACTGGAGTCAACTGGACGATTCTGACGATTATTATTCGATATAATGACAAGGCCGGCTGCTATTTTGCTAGTGACACTTGTCACTAACGGGTCACGCAAGATTGCGACACGGGGCTGTTTTGAGAGTAACTTTCCAACCTACGACTCGATTATTCCACCAATCATTTTCGCTGAAAATTTAATACAGGCTAACGTTAGTTAATATCTATCATTAGAGAAAAGCATACGACCGGCGTTTACTCACTGTTGTAGATATAACCATTTTGGTGATCGTGACATGCAATTTTTCTCATTTTCCCGGCCACTTTGGACATGTTCAAGCTTCTTTATTTTCAATATTATTCAACTTTTATTCGTTTTTTGTTATTTGCACAAATGTTTGGTATCTTATCCGTGATCATGGTACGAAATTTAAGCAAAAAACGACCCGTGTCTCCCATTTCTGGAGCTATTTCGCTAAAACATGCTTGCCGGCCAAATTTTCAACATTTAGTTACGTAACCCGTGTTCACCAACCCGTAAAAAATTTCTATCGAACAAAAGAGGTCACGAAGTTGCCGTCGTACTGATATCAAATTCGTAAAAAAGTTCAAACGAGGACATTATTTTACTATTTAAATATCCATTATAATAAAAGCCTAATGTTAAAAAAATGCGGGTTTTTTTATTTATTGTTTCTTTTTCTTCCAATGAAATACTTTGCATGCTATATGTTTTAAAGTGACTTAAAACAAAACATTACTTTGGAGATAAGCAGCAACAGATTTCCGTATTTTGCATAAATTATGGGTGTCCCTGTCAAGAGGACATAACGAATGAACAAAATTATTATCAACTTCCAGGCGACTAATTTGAATGAATTACACAGTAAATCAATATATTCAGATAGGTTTCATTATGAAATGACAATAGCAATAACAACAGATTGTTTTTACAAAACCAATATATTGTGGTGAATAGATGGTAATGGTAGTCGATATTGTGGATCCCCAGTGTGGATCAGGAAATTGATTTGATTTGAAGGTGTGAACCAACGCACTGAATGGTCTATTGTTCTATTGTGTCCGATTTGAGCGCTGACATATTGGAAAATGTTGCCAATCAATATTCATGAGAGTGTACATTCAACGTCCAATTTTCGAAATTGGGTGACTTGTGCTTGGCAGGTGTAAAATACATCTGACTGGGCGTTTTGAATACGTAACGCATAAAGGCATTGGCATCATCGAATGGCTGCCTATAGTGCTGTTAGTGTTAGGCCTATGTGTGCGTGTGTGTGGGCGGGGGGGGGGCTGTGTTTAGTTTCTATAATAATTATTATAAGGCCTACATTTATTTGTCATTCATTTCTTTTCCTTTCTCTGTACTTGCTAAAGTATCACTCCCTCTTCTTATCTCCCTTCCCTTCTCCATCCCCTCTTACGTTTTGTCCCCTCTCATTCCTATCATTTTCCTTACCTTTCTATTTATTTACGTCTATTTATTTATTTCTCTTTATTTCTTCCTCTTTCTCTCTTCCTCCAGTCCCCTCTCATTCTTCATATCCCTCCTTCAACCTCATCCCTCCCAAGACCTCTCACAGAAGAGCTGCCCCCCTTCAGTACGCCACTGATTATGACATTCTCCTTCTTAAAATAAAATAAAATAAAATCTCAATTTGTAAAACAACTTTTATATAGGCCTATACCGTTATACTTATTATATGTTACATGCATACGTAGCTCCCGGGACGTAGCTATTTAATACCATTATAGACATGGCAGCCATGATGTGTAATCATTCAGCAGGCGCATTCAATTTATTTAAATGAAGCACCTATATGTCAGTGGGGTGACAACGAACTATGCATTAGCGGCTAATGTGTGCCTTTTGTGCTTACGGCTACTCAATCACACCCTTGGGTTTATGTATAACAATAGGTACTTTTCATTCCATTAAGCGCTTTCACGCGACTTGCATTTGATCACTTATTGACAGTAGCCTGCTAGGTAAAGCGTTAATACACTGTCGGGTCAGCTTACCGATTTAATGGTGGAAGCCCTTTGTCCCAAACAAAAGGTACCTTTCGATGAATAGCTTGTCAGATTTCAAATCGGCACAAGGTTTCAATGCGTTACGTAATCTATTTCCTCTCCATCTTATAATAGCTCCATGGTGTGAACAAGCAAGACAATGGAAGAGGACATAGTAATAGAAAATGTTACGTAATATTGGTGTCAATCCCGAACTGGAATCCGGTTGCGGGTAGTTGGTATCCAAGCCACACCTACTGACAGCTACTGATGATATTCAGCTAATCGGATTGGCTGAATATCCTCAGTAGCTGTCAGTAGGCGTGACTAATCAGTTTGACATTTCCTTCGACTTTCCGAAGGAAGATACAGGGTGTCCCAGAAAAAATTACCGGGCAAATAAATTTGGACGTAAGTCAAGAAATAGACATCAGAATCCAAATATCTAAAAAACAGTGTGTAGCCTATTTTATTCTGCATCTTCTACGCTAATTTTACTTGAATCGGTTGACTTATTGCGAAGAAATGAGCGATTACATAACGCATACGTGAACTCACTTCATTCCAAGTTTGAAAGAAAGATCATTCAAAACAATGCGTACTAGTGGTTAACTGTCAATATACCGTGATATCCTTTTCGTTCTTTTTAAATAATCTGTTTCTTGCAAAACATTTAATTAGGGTTTGTTCAAATTTGAAAACGTGCACGATATTGAAAATGTAATCTTGCATGTAAGATGATGCTCGGTACTTTTTTAATGTTGATATAAATGTTGCATAAAGAATTATTGCATAAAGAATTCCATCTTGCATAAAAATATTCTCACACATATTACATGTAATGTTTTTGAAATATTTCCAAGAAATTGTAATGCAGAGTTTAAATCTTTTAAAACTTCTACATAAATGTTACATGGTTTTCAAAAATCATTGAAGCTGTAAGCACTTGTTCATTGTCTTTCTTGGTTCAAATGTTCTTTGGAAAGTTAAAATATAACATATTTGCACAACCTAAAGAATTGAAGTTGGAAAGATTCCAATTGCAGAAATCAAAGTTTTCTCGTACAAAATGTTATTCATCTTCAGTGAAAGCATGAATAACATAACACCGTCGAATTATAAAATAGATAATGTGGTCTAAATTTAATAAGATACATTCACTCGGTAATTTTTATGGGACACCCTGTATCTCGAATCTGGAAGGACCCACTGCCTGACGGCGTGGATATAGTCCGTGAGCCGGTATGGATATAGACCGTGAGCCGGTATGGATATAGACCGTGAGCCGGTGTGGATATTGTCTGTCTCGAAGGACTATGTGAGCATGGTGAAAGACTCATTATTGATTAGGCGCGGACCCGGGTCGCGGATATTAAAAGCACAGGTCCTTTGGGTGTATAGCAGAAAATTTTAATAGAAATTAATGTTTGGAATTTTGTAACTAAAATACTAACTGCATTCTACATTATGTATGTATTTATTTATTTAGGCCTATGCCTGTTTATTTATTCACTGACTTATTTATTTATTTGGTATATTAGTAAAAAACACAAATACATATACTCACTGCGCTGACAATGTTATTCAAACAAACCAGATTCCCATTATGCTAAAAAGTTCATGACTTTCTTGAAATTGATGGGGAGATTGGCTAGTTTACATTGTAACATCCTAAAGTTCTATCCAGCATTGCATATTAGTATACAGTAAGCCAAATAATTTTTAAAAAAACCAGTTAAGTTCACCCCTTGTATATCCTAAACAAAGACAGATATGTCATAATTGGAACCAGCAGCCAATAGCTGCATCTTTTAGCTCGAAATTAAGACCTCATTTGTTAATATTTGTGCAAGAAATAAAGACATGCAGTTAGGACGCGGGACTACCGATTGTTATTGTTCTGCAAGGCTCACTCAGTCATTTAATAAGGCAATACAAACGATCGAATTTGGTATTCAAATGAACAAAATTTTTGAGTTACACCTTTTCAGTGTAAAATTTTTTTCTCGGCCAAATGAAAAGCAATAATTTTCATTTTTTCAGTAAATGTCAGGAAAAACTGTAATGCTTGATACTGTATTTTTTTTTCAAATCTTAGTGTTAAACTTAGTCGTGAAATTCAGTCATTTAGTGTAAGATTTTCGATTTTGATAGGCTTCAACTCTGCCCGCGAGCCTTTTTTTGGATCAACCTTTTAGCTTTTCAAAGTAATATAGTTTTTGATTCCATAATTTTTTACTACCAGCTGAAAAAATTTCAAATCCACGCGTGAAATACTATCATTGTGGATCGATATCTCTAGGTGCCCGGCCTGGATACAGTTTTGCCAGAACTTCAATATAGCAAAGAAATTACCTAGTGTTTCGGTATAGTGCATTTTGTTTGTGTTTGTTTGAAATTGCTTAAACCCACCGAAAGTCATAATGAAGCAGCCAAAACAATACAAGGTTAAACATGGAAGTTAATAACAACCTATTATAATGACCTAAAGGAAAAATCATTTATGGCAACAATGAGCCTTGCATTGTAAGTCATGGTTAAAATGTGTTGAGTACCCACCCCACCCACATAGGCCACATAATATTACATACCGGTACCTTATAATATTTATATAGCACGGCTATAGCTATACATTTAGAAAGTAGGTCCTATAGCGCTAAATTATGACAAATAGGCCTACACAAACCCGAACGCAAGTCTGAAGGGTGTAATGAAAATGCCAACCCGCGATGGGGGGGTCATTCAAAATTCACCTGGAGATAGGAGGGACAGAAAATTAAAATCCCCTCTAATAACACGCGAATTTTTCTAGGTTTGGACAGTGGATTTTCCCATGGACCTCATCCTAGGTAAATAAACAAACAAACAAACAAACAAACAAACAGACAAAATGGTTTTCATAATCATGGAATCCATAGCCCCTATAAATTGAAATTGCAGGCTATCACGGGATCAAATTTCCAAAATCCACCTCATTTACCAGAATTGGGGATTTGGGCTACCAAATCGCTGGTCAGGCAATCCTGGTTTTCAATGGAAAAGGGACCTGGGTTGACAACAATTGAAATATCGATTATTTCTGCTGGTTGCTCTCGAGATAAAGTACTGAGTTGGACATTTTCGGAGCATGAAGGGAAAAAAATCCCTTTAAAAAGGGATGTACCGGCAATTACAATGAGTAACATTAGATTTCATTTTGAAAATATAAATATACAGTAAACAGGGACTGCCTTTTAAGGAGAGCGAGAGCAATCACTCTCTACTGCTCTCCTAAAATCTGATAGAGCTCTCCTTGGTTTTACCATTCTCTCTTACATTCTCTCTTACATTCTATTGTAAATGGACTAAAACTGCTCCCATTGAATGCTCCAGAAGAGCTAATTAATACTCTCCTGCAAATTCCAAAATAATTTTTAAGTGTAAAGATTATGGTTGTATTTTGAGCCAAATTCCATTTGTTGCTATTCTCTCAAAATCAGTCTTTACGTTGTTACATAAATTTGAAATAAGATGAAATAAATTCCAAACATTTAATAACATTTAGTACCAAATGTGATCATTTGGTACCAAATGTGATCATTTGATGTGATCCCTTCTACATCCTTAAGAATTTTGGAAGCTAATTCATTAGCGATTTTGCCCAATAGTTTATGTTACACCCTGTTTTGTATTCTTCTCTCACTTACGTCAAAACTGTCTATATAGTATTTGTGATTGCACAAATGAAACTTGTCAAAGCAAACAACATTCGCATCTTTTAGTATAGATTAATTCATAACAATCTGGTTTTGAAAATTTAAACACACAGAATAATAAACACTATATCAAGAATAATTATTTTTGGAATATATAAACAACAAATATATTATAGGCCTACACATACTGAAACCCAAAGCTATTGTATTAATTTTGTTAGCATGGTTAAAGACTAGTGATATACGTAGGAACATAATTCGTTACATCTGCACTAAAGCTCCATTTTTCTGATTTATATCATCATTATTATGAAGTTAATCAACTTATCCAAAAGAAGGTAATTGTTTATCATGCGTGCAAATAGGTTTTGATAGCAGACTTTTGATTAAGGGCATAACATTACACCATCTTCTATCCTAACATCTAATTATTATCCTGTGAAACTCCTAAATGTAGAACCAATTGTCCTGCCAATTATTCTACCCCATGCACCAATTACCAATTAATTTTCATGTGTAAGTTTTCTTGAATAGATGTGTAATGACATCAAAACAGTTTCATTAACTTATAGCAAGATCGCTGCTAGATAACCTTGACCCTGCTTGAAAAGCACTATGACCACAGACTGACACACATATATTGGAACTTGTACTTAGTATTATATTGCCCCCTGTGCTTTGTACTTAGTATTATATTGTCCCCTGTGCTTTGTACTCTAATAAGGTCAATTTGCATGGTAAGAGGACCAGCGAATTTGCCAAATTTTCAATTTAGAAAGAAAGTTCCTAAAATATATACTGATTTTACCTTAGTAATGCAAAATCAACACAAAACTTTTGTTGTCTTCACACACCAATTTTGGTATTTCTAATTGCCTTGACAACTTGATAATTTTTTGACAATATTTTCTGTTTTGTTCATGCACTATCAAATAGAAAGTTAGAAACAACAACAAACTTGAGCCAATTAATAAGTACCGGCCAGCTGTGGCTGGCCGGTACAAAAAGGGTAAAATAAAAACGGAAATTCTGACAAAACTATAACATATAGACCCACACGATGTGCTTTACTGAGGTGGGAAATATCTTTCTTTAGCAAACTATATTAGTTTGAGACGCTAAAAAATGAATTCCGTAAAAAAGCTCGCGTGCGAATTAAAGGCCTATAAAAATCAAAAATATCCCACTAAAAGACAAAATATGATGCTTGAATTTTAACACCAGGATTTTTAAAAAAAATGTATATCCAAGCACCAAGTTTTTAACTGACATTACTGAAGAAAAAAAAATATTGCTTTATATTTGACCGAGAAAATAAATTTCATAGCAAAAAGGTGTATCTCTGAATTGTGCTGATTTTAACATGTATCGATCGACTTTTAGCGCGACTATGCATTTCTAAAGAATTGGTAGTCCCGCGTCCTAACTGCATGACGATCCAAAAACCCAACGAAGATGCCAATATAAAAGTTGCAGTTTACTGCATTGTATGCCTTATTGATTTGCACATAAAGCTTTCGCGAACAAGAGGACTTAGCGCCGTGCTTCCATTGATTAGCACGTTAAAACTAGCGTCGTATTTTCATTGATTATAACACAAAAGTGCAACTTTTAATTCCGTTTCTTCATTAGGTTTTAGATCACTGTTTCTTTAATTCCCAACCAATTTTAACAAATAAGGTCTTAAATCAGAGCTTAAGAGTACAGGTATTGGCTGCTTCTTTTAATTTTGACATATTTGTCTTTATTTGGGATATACAGGGGTGAACGCAACTGGTACCTTAATTTTTTGGCTTACTGTATTGATTTGTATACAAAGCGTTCGCGAACAAGAGAACTAGCCCCGTGCTTTAAAACTAACATCGTGCCTTCATTGATTAGAACACAAAGTGCAACTTCAGGAAGAAGCTTGATATTTTGTAGCATGTGAATATTCTAATATTTAAACGACAGAATGAACGCAAGGGATGCTTATAAATAATTAAAAGGGAGAGTCCCCCACTCAAAAACTTTTCATTTTAAGGCATCCTTTTAAAACGCAAATATCAGAAAAATGCCGACGTTGCCACTGATATTGTAATGTTCTGCTGGATAGTAACTTTTTATGTCCGGACTATATAGGGTTATTTTATTACTTCATTACAATGATCACGCAGCTAATTTTTTTTAAAACATCGATCAATATTAGAAACAAAACACTTGTATTTAATATCTCTTTTAACATTATCTCGCAAGTATTAAGATGTAGCTACAGATGTGTTCACGCTGCATATTGACGAGTAAGCTTGATTGTTTTCTTGTCACAGGACCGGACTACTTTACACTATGCGGCAATCAAGGACTTTGACCAATGTTTTAAGATACTTCTGCATGCTGGCGCTAACATCGGTTCAGTCAATCAGGTAGGTAAAGAATTTACAAAAATGAATTCACCATTCAAACATATTGATCTTATTTACAATATTTTATCATTTTACAGCGACGAAGAGACAGAAAAAAGCTATGTTCTTTAGCATCACACTGGTGATCCCATCTACACCGGAAATAGATGAAATATCATAGTTAGAGATAACTGGATCAGACACTTTATCCCGATTGAAACATGCGCAGAAGAAGCAACTAAATACATTGGCAATGTCACAAGCGGTGTCGGTATTGACATCTTTGTAGTGGATACTGTCCAGAATGGAATATTGACAAGACTTGAATTATACATAACCCCAAAAACTTTTATCAGGAGAGCTGTTATCAAAATATTATTGTTTGGCATACTAAAGGGATCGGATAGCAACGTTTGCACATTATTTTTTGTGGGACATAAGAGCACATCAGACATATCAAATTGCATTCTGAATACGAGGAATGTTCTTCTGATATCAAATAATTTTGATTTTTTTTTTAAGTTTGCGATATAATACAAATTTTATGGCAAATTATTCTGCCTCCGCCAGGAGGTAGTTTGATTTGAAATTGACACCTAAAATGCCGCACATTGCGCGGCATGTAGGCCGATTGTACAAATTTATATTCTGACAAGTACTCTAATTTCCGCCCAATATCGAGAGCCCAATATATATCCCCCACCTCTCTGCGCCATACATAAATTCGCCTATCGCCATTTCCGAATGTTCAAAAAGGTAATCATGCTTCCTCGGCATGTGCAATAAATTAATCTTATTCTATAGGGATTCTAGAAACACCTAGCACGTGGCGCCAATGGTGCGGGTCTATCAAGTTCATGAATTATGCATTAGAATTACAACTCATATGTTGTATAATTGAAGACCGAATTAAAAAGACTAGCTTGCGTATACCGTCCCGTCAACCAGCAACCAATCACGGCGCGCCTTTGTCATGACGTCAGACGCAAACTAGTCTTTTTTTAATTCGGTCTTTAATTATAGGTTGTAGCCTCAGCGCTCATCAGCAGCTTTATCGTTGAAGGCAAGATGGAAAACAGTTATGCTGTGACAATGGGAATACACATCAAACAAGGTTTAATTTCATGATTACATGAAATCTGATTATCAATGGAAAAACTTTGGCTGGAGAAGTTGAAGCTGACGTTCATGGCGACACTTTGGATGTGATAATTTGACATCATGGATTGTTTTGTGCAAAATTTGAGGTATTTTTGTGCCATTTAATACGCGGTGAGTCAGCAGGCCGACTGGCATGCATGCTAGGCTCGACTAGGCCGCAATCATCGTGCATGCGTGTCTACATCATAATAATAGGTTGAAATGATGGGATTGAAAAGACCGGCTATTTGATTTCTCTGCATACGAGATGTATGTGCTGTAGTGCCGTGTTCAGCGTACACACGGCATGTCATGATCATGATGATGTTTGCAATGTATGGTATGATACGCCTAGCCGTGTGTTGCTAATCTTCGAGTATCGAGTTTCGAGTTCGAGTATCGAGTTTCGAGTTGCAATTTTCGAGTATCGAGTTGCAATTGTCGAGTATCGAGTTGAAATCTTCGAGTATCGAGTTGCAATTTTCGAGTATCGAGTTGCAATTTTCGAGTATCGAGTTGAAATCTTCGAGTATCGAGTTCAATTTTCGAGTATCGAGTTGCAATTTTCGAGTATCGAGTTGCAATATTAATGGTACCGTGGTATCCAACCCCCCTTACGGATGACTTTACCGTAACCCTAAAACGCTTTTATTTAGTTTTAGCACCCTCTACGTTTTATATAGCTCGAAAATCGTTCATTTTGGCATACGTCGAGTTTCAAACTCGAAAACCTTTAACATGAGCCTACTTCGAGTTTTAAATTCGAGAATCTGCAAAATGTTAAATGTTCGAGTTTCATAATCATAATGTAAGGTAAACTACTTCAGATCATTAGATTAACCATATAGTCCAACGAAGGGGTGGTATCGTGGTATCCAGCCCGGGATCCAAATTTTACCGTAACCCAAAACGCTTTTATTTAAGCTTTAGCAAACATTTCTTTTTATTTGGGGTCTGGGGACATCCTTTGCGCTCATTTTGTTGCAAAAACGGGGCAGGCCTATACAAAATCTCCCCCTCGGGTAAATGGGGTGGATGCCACTCACGACGATTTCCATAGACATTTAAATTCTAAGGGCAGGTGGCAAACACCCACCCCCTTCGTCATGTTCGTGAGAGTTACAACTAATGGATAACTTAGACTAGGGTTAACTTATATATATATGTATAATAACTATGTTATCATTATTATTAAGGGCACGTCGATAATGATAATAAAAAAAGAGGAAATCTACCTAAAAAACCTCAAACTCGAAAATCGTTCATTTTAGCACACTTCGAGTTTCAAACTCGAAAACCTGCAAAATGATCAATAATCGAGTGAAATCCATATTTACTATATATGAAAGGCAAAATACTTCAGATCAATCTAGATTAAACTTTGGCCTAATAATATGTGTTTACCACTTTGATTAAGGGCCGCATGTGCGAAAATGTATCATTTGCAACAGGAAAGTTAAACTCGAACTTCGTTCATTTGAGCGCATTTCGAGTAACAAGCTCGAAAACCTGCAAAATGAGCGTACTTCGAGTTTAAAACTCGAAAACCTGCAAAATGATCAATATTCGAGTGAAATCCATATTTACTATATGAAAGGCAAAATACTTCAGATCAATCTAGATTAACCTTTGGGCTAAATAATATGTGTTTACCACTTTGATTAAGGGCCGCATGTGCGAAAAATGTATCATTTGCAACAGGAAAGTTTAACTCGAATTTCGTTCATTTGAGCGCATTTCGAGTAACAAACTCGAAAACCTGCAAAATGATCAATATTCGAGTCTCATCCATATTTACTATACAGTATATGAAAGGCAAAATACTTCAGACCAATCTAGATTAACCTTTGGCCTAATAATATGTGTTTACCACTTTGATTAAGGACCGCATGTGCGAAAAATGTATCATTTGCAACAGGAAAGTTAAACTCGAACTTCGTTCATTTGAGCGCATTTCGAGTAACAAACTCGAAAGCCTGCAAAATGAGCGTACTTCGAGTAAAAACTCGAGAACCTGCAAAATGATCAATATTCGAGTGAAATCCATATTTACTATATGAAAGGCATATTTACTATATACAGTATATGAAAGGCAAAATACTTCAGATCAATCTAGATTAACCTTTGGCCTAATAATATGTGTTTACCACTTTGATTAAAGGGCCGCGTGTGCGAAAAATGTATCATTTGCAACAGGAAAGTTAAACTCGAACTTCGTTCATTTGAGCGCATTTCGAGTAACAAACTCGACAACCTGCAAAATGAGCGTACTTCGAGTAAAAACTCGAAAACCTGCAAAATGATCAATATTCGAGTGAAATCCATATTTACTATATGAAAGGCAAAATACTTCAGATCAATCTAGATTAACCTTTGGGCTAAATAATATGTGTTTACCACTTTGATTAAGGGCCGCATGTGCGAAAAATGTATCATTTGCAACAGGAAAGTTTAACTCGAACTTCGTTCATTTGAGCGCATTTCGAGTTAAAAACTCGATAACCTGCAAAATGATCAATATTCGAGTCTCATCCATATTTACTATACAGTATATGAAAGGCAAAATACTTCAGACCAATCTAGATTAACCTTTGGCCTAATAATATGTGTTTACCACTTTGATTAAGGACCGCATGTGCGAAAAATGTATCATTTGCAACAGGAAAGTTAAACTCGAACTTCGTTCATTTGAGCGCATTTCGAGTAACAAACTCGAAAGCCTGCAAAATGAGCGTACTTCGAGTAAAAAACTCGAGAACCTGCAAAATGATCAATATTCGAGTGAAATCCATATTTACTATATGAAAGGCATATTTACTATATACAGTATATGAAAGGCAAAATACTTCAGATCAATCTAGATTAACCTTTGGCCTAATAATATGTGTTTACCACTTTGATTAAAGGGCCGCGTGTGCGAAAAATGTATCATTTGCAACAGGAAAGTTAAACTCGAACTTCGTTCATTTGAGCGCATTTCGAGTAACAAACTCGACAACCTGCAAAATGAGCGTACTTCGAGTAAAAACTCGAAAACCTGCAAAATGATCAATATTCGAGTGAAATCCATATTTACTATATGAAAGGCAAAATACTTCAGATCAATCTAGATTAACCTTTGGGCTAAATAATATGTGTTTACCACTTTGATTAAGGGCCGCATGTGCGAAAAATGTATCATTTGCAACAGGAAAGTTTAACTCGAACTTCGTTCATTTGAGCGCATTTCGAGTTAAAAACTCGATAACCTGCAAAATGAGCGTACTTCGAGTAAAAAACTCGAAAACCTGAAAATGACATTACTACAATTGGGTATTAAAAAGTACCGGTGTCAGAACATAAATAGTCCTTGGTAGAAATTGGCCTACTAACAAAGGGGATCTATTCATATTCACAACGACCATTGATTGCAATTTATTCCGTGCTTGAATAGATCTAAATCTTTCAGGGCGGACATTTCATGGGTAGGACATTCAGTCTCATTACACCAGTAAAACGTGTAGTCAAAGGTATAGAGAAAGTGATTGGCTTGAAACATCGACCATAATGTGGAATAAAGTGACATTTTACCTTTCAGGTAGTGATTCCACAATGGTGTTGTGTGATGTGCAGTAGTCTGCATACAGAAGGGTTACGTCTGATCTTACGATTGATTGCAATGGCAGAATCCCATAGGAATCAATTGTAAGATCGATCGCAACCCTTTTGAGAAACAGCCCCTGTTACATTTTTTCCTTGCATAGCTTTGCATGTTGTAACCTAACACAATAAGTGATATGTGGAGCTTTAGATGTGTAATGTTTTACTGAACTTAACTTTTATAAAATATGTAAAGTGGAATGTTGCATCTAATCATGGTCTATTAGTACCACTGATCATGCTCCTGAGTTGGAGTAGAAAAAAGTCGGGCAACTGACCCGCGGTTGGGTGAATCACATCTTGCACATGATATAAATTCTAATGTAACCCCTGGAGGTAACCTTATTTACTGGATGATTTATATTTTAAGTTGATGTTGTTTACGAAAATGTGTTTTTAGTGAATGACTTTAATAAAAGATAATTATTAACTCTAATCTGCTGTGTTTAAGTTATTTCTATTTTTCAATTGTGCCGAAGTTAAACACGTAAAAATGAGCGCAGAGGATGTCCCCAACAGCTAAATGAAAGCAAAGAGTGCTAAAGAAAGGCGTTTTGGGGTCACGAAAAATATCCGTTTATAGAGGTAGATAACATTTAACATTTTGCAGATTTTCAAATTTTTAAAACTCGAAGTAGGCTCATTTTAAAGGTTTTCGAGTTTGAAACTCGAAGTATGCCAAAATGACCGATTTTCGAGTTTGAGTTTTCTGATGCAGATTTTCCTTTTCTCTTATCCACGTGCCCTTAATATATATAATGGTGAATGTACATTTAAGTTAACCGTAGTCTAATTCGGCCATTTCTTGTAACCTCTCACGAAGAGGGGATGTTTGCCAACCACCCTCAGATTTTCAAAGTCTGTGGAAATCGTCGTGAGTGGCCTCCACCCCTTTACCATGTTTACCAAGGGAAGATTCTTTATAGGCCTTCCCGTTTTGCATCAACATGAGCGCAAAGGATGTCCCCAGAACCCACAGCTATATAAAAAAAGAAAGTATAGGGTGATAAAGCTTAATAAAAGCGTTTTGGGGTTACGGTAAAATCATCCGTTAGGGGGTACGGATACCATGATACCTCCCAGTCGTTAGCCAAGGGTTAATGTAAAACTGATCTGAAGTAGTTTGCCTTGCATTATGATAGGCATGAATGAAACTCGAAAATTGTACATTTGCAGATGTTCGAGTTTATAACTCGAAGTAATCTCATTTTAAAGGTTTTCGAGTTTGAAACTCGAGTATGCCAAAATGAACGATTTTCGAGTTGGAGTTTTCTGATGCAGATTTGCTTCTTTTCTCGTTATCGACGTGCCCTTAATATAATGGTAACATAAGTTAGCCCTAGTATAATTTATCCATTAGTTGTAACTCTCACGAACATAACTAAGGGGATGGGTGTTTGCCACCCGCCCTCAGAATGTCTATTGAAATCGTCGTGAGTGGCATCCACCCCATTTACCCGAGGGGAGATTAGGCCTACCCCGTTTTTGCAACAAAATGAGCGCAAAGGATGTCCCCAGGCCCCAAATAAAAAGGTAATGGGTGCTAAAGCTAAATAAAAGCGTTTTGGGTTACTGTAAAATCATCCGTTAGGGGGGTTGGATACCACGATACCACCCCTCCGTTATAGTGTTAATGTAAAATGATGTGAAGTATAGTAGGTATAAATGAAACTCGAAAATTGAAAATTCTGCAGGTTTTCGAGTTTAAAACTCGAAGTAGGCTCATTTTGCATGTTTTCGAGTTTGAAACTCGAAGTATGCTAAAATGAACGATTTTCGAGTTTGAGTTTTCTGATGTAGATTTTCCGCTTTTCTCGTTATCGACGTGCCCTTTTTTAATGGTAACATATATAATATAAGTTAACCCTAGTCTAATTTAGCCATTATTTGTAACACTCACGATGGGGGGGCATCCACCCTCAAATTTGAAATGTCTATGGAGGTCGTCGTGAGTGGCATCCATCCCTTTACCCGAGTGGAAGGTTTTGTATAGGCCAACACGTTTGGCATCAAAATGAGCGCAGAGGATGTCCCCAAACCCCACAGCTATATAAAAGTAAAGGGTGCTAAAGCTTACTAAAAGCGTTTTTGGGTTACGGTAAAATCATCCGTCATGGGGTTGGATACCACGATACCACCCCCTGCTTTGGACCAGGGTTAATCTAAAAATGATCTGAAGTAGTTTGCCTTACATTATGATGGGTATAATGATACTCGAACATTGAACATTTTGCAGGTTTTCGAGTTTGAAACTCGAAGTACGCTCATTTTGCAGGTTTTCGAGTTTGAAACTCAAAATGCGCTCAAATAAACGAAGTTCGAGTTTAAATTTCCTTTTGCAAATGATACATTTTTCGCACATGCCGTCCTTAATCAAAGTGGTAAACACATATTATTAGGCCAAAGGTTAATCTAGATTGATCTGAAGTATTTTGCCTTTCATATACTGTATACAGTAAATATGGATTTCACTCGAATATTGATCATTTTGCAGGTTTTCGAGTTTTTAACTCGATGTACGCTCATTTTGCAGGTTTTCGAGTTTGTTACTCGAAATGCGTTCAAATGAACGAAGTTCGAGTTTAACTTTCCTGTTGCAAATGATACATTTTTCGCACACGCGGCCCTTAATCAAAGTGGTAAACACATATTATTAGGCCAAAGGTTAATCTAGATTGATCTGAAGTATTTTGCCTTTCATATACTGTATATAGTAAATATGGATTTCACTCGAATATTGATCATTTTGCAGGTTTTCGAGTTTTTAATTCGAAGTACGCTCATTTTGCAAGTTTTCGAGTTTGTTACTCGAAATGCGCTCAAATGAACGAAGTTCGAGTTAAACGTTTCTGTTGCAAATGATGCATTTGTCGCACATGCGGCCCTTAATCAAAGTGGTAAACACATATTATTTAGGCCAAAGGTTAATCTAAATTGATCTGAAGTATTTTGCCTTTCATATATAGTAAATATGGATTTCACTCGAATATTGATCATTTTGTAGGTTTTCGAGTTTTTAACTCGATCTACGCTCTTTTGCAGGTTTTCGAGTTTGTTACTCGAAATGCGTTCAAATGAACGAAGTTCGAGTTAAACTTTCCTGTTGCAAATGATACATTAGTCGCACATGCGACCCTTAATTAAAGTGGTAAACACATATTATTAGGCCAAAGGTTAATGTAGATTGATCTGAAGTATTTTGCCTTTCATATACAGTAAATATGGATTTCACTCGAATATTGATCATTTTGTAGGTTTTCGAGTTTTTAACTCGATCTACGCTCTTTTGCAGGTTTTCGAGTTTGTTACTCGAAATGCGCTAAAATGAACGAAGTTCGAGTTAAACTTTCCTGTTGCAAATGATACATTAGTCGCACATGCAAAGTGGTAAACACATATTATTAGGCCAAAGGTTAATCTAGATTGATCTGAAGTATTTTGCCTTTCATATACTGTATACAGTAAATATGGATTTCACTCGAATATTGATCATTTTGCAGGTTTTCGAGTTTCTAACTCGATGTACGCTCATTTTGCAGGTTTTCGAGTTTGTTACTCGAAATGCGTTCAAATGAACGAAGTTCGAGTTTAACTTTCCTGTTGCAAATGATACATTTTTCGCACACGCGGCCCTTAATCAAAGTGGTAAACACATATTATGAGGCCAAAGGTTAATCTAGATTGATCTGAAGTATCTTGCCTTTCATGTATAGTAAATATGGATGAGACTCGAATATTGTTCATTTTGCAGGTTTTCGAGTTTGTTACTCGAAATGCGCTCACATGAACGAAGTTCGAGTTTAACTTTTCCTGTTGCAAATGATATACTTTTCGCACATGCGGCCCTTAATCAAAGTGGTAAACACATATTATTAGGCCAAAGGTTAATCTAGATTGATCTGAAGTATTTTGCCTTTCATATACTGTATATAATAAATATGGATTTCACTCGAATATTGATCATTTTGCAGGTTTTCGAGTTTTTAATTCGAAGTACACTCATTTTGCAAGTTTTCGAGTTTGTTACTCGAAATGCGCTCAAATGAACGAAGTTCGAGTTAAACGTTTCTGTTGCAAATGATGCATTTGTCGCACATGCGGCCCTTAATCAAAGTGGTAAACACATATTATTTAGGCCAAAGGTTAATCTAAATTGATCTGAAGTATTTTGCCTTTCATATATAGTAAATATGGATTTCACTCGAATATTGATCATTTTGTAGGTTTTCGAGTTTTTAACTCGATCTACGCTCTTTTGCAGGTTTTCGAGTTTGTTACTCAAAATGCGCTAAAATGAACGAAGTTCGAGTTAAACTTTCCTGTTGCAAATGATACATTAGTCGCACATGCAACCCTTAATTAAAGTGGTAAACACATATTATTAGGCCAAAGGTTAATCTAGATTGATCTGAAGTATTTTGCCTTTCATATACAGTAAATATGGATTTCACTCGAATATTGGTTATTTTGTAGGTTTTGGAGTTTTTAACTCGATCTACGCCCTTTTGCAGGTTTTCGAGTTTGTTACTCGAAATGCGCTAAAATGAACGAAGTTCGAGTTAAACTTTTCTGTTGCAAATGATGCATTTGTCGCACATGCGGCCCTTAATCAAAGTGGTAAACACATATTATTTAGGCCAAAGGTTAAGTTAAATTGATCTGAAGTATTTTGCCTTTCATATATAGTAAATATGGATTTCACTCGAATATTGATCATTTTGTAGGTTTTCGAGTTTCTAACTCGAACTACGCTCTTTTGCAGGTTTTCGAGTTTGTTACTCGAAATGCGCTCAAATGAACGAAGTTCGAGTTAAACTTTTCTGTTGCAAATGATGCATTTGTCGCACATGCGACCCTTAATCAAAGTGGTAAACACATTTTATTAGGCCAAAGGTTGATCTAGATTGATCTGAAGTATTTTGCCTTTCATATATAGTAAATATGGATTTCACTCGAATATTGATCATTTTGCAGGTTTTCGAGTTTTTAACTCGAAGTACGCTCATTTTGCAGGTTTTCGAGTTTGTTACTCGAAATGCGCTCAAATGAACGAAGTTCGAGTTAAACTTTTCTGTTGCAAATGATGCATTTGTCGCACATGCGGCCCTTAATCAAAGTGGTAAACACATATTATTTAGGCCAAAGGTTAATCTAAATTGATCTGAAGTATTTTGCCTTTCATATATAGTAAATATGGATTTCACTCGAATATTGGTTATTTTGCAGGTTTTTGAGTTTTTAACTCGAAGTACGCTCTTTTGCAGGTTTTCGAGTTTGTTACTCGAAATGCGCTCAATTGAACGAAGTTCGAGTTAAACTTTTCTGTTGCAAATGATGCATTTGTCGCACATGCGGCCCTTAATCAAAGTGGTAAACACATATTATTTAGGCCAAAGGTTAATCTAAATTGATCTGAAGTATTTTGCCTTTCATATACAGTAAATATGGATTTCACTCGAATATTGGATATTTTGCAGGTTTTTGAGTTTTTAACTCGAAGTACGCTCATTGTGCAGGTTTTCGAGTTTGTTACTCGAAATGCGCTCAAATGAACGAAGTTCGAGTTTAACTTTCCTGTTACAAATGATACACTTTTCGCACATGCGGCCCTTAATCAAAGTGGTAAACACATATTATTAGGCCAAATGTTAATCTAGATTGATTAGTATTTTGCCTTTCATATATAGTAAATATGGACGAGACTCGAATATTAATCATTTTGCAGGTTTTGGAATTTTTAACTCGAAGAACGCTCATTTTGCAGGTTTTCGAGTTTGTAACTCGAAATGCGATCAAATGAACGAAGTTCGAGTTAAACTTTCCTGTTACAAATGAGACATTTTTCGCACATGCGCATGCACAAAAGAAATGTGTGCTAAAGCTTAAATAAAAGCGTTTTGGGTTACGGTAAACTTATCTGTTGGGGTGTTGGATCCCGGGCTGGATACCACGATACCACCCCTTCGTTGGACTATATGGTTAATCTAATGATCTGAAGTAAATTTAGTTTACCTTACATTATGATAGGTATGAGGTATGAATGAAACTCGAACATTTAAAATTTTGCAGATTCTCGAATTTAAAACTCGAAGTAGGCTCATGTTAAAGGTTTTCGAGTTTGAAACTCGACGTATGCCAAAATGAACGATTTTCGAGCTATATAAAAAGTAGAGGGTGCTAAAACTAAATAAAAGCGTTTTAGGGTTACGTTAAAGTCATCCGTAAGGGGAGTTGGATACCACGGTACCATGCACCCCTGCGTTAGAGTAGGGTTAATCTAATATGATGTGAAGTAGTTTGCTTTTCATTATAATAGGTATAAATGAAACTCTAAAATTAAACATTTTACAGATTTTCGAGTATAAAACTCGAAGTAGGCTCATTTTGCAGGTTTTCGAGTTTGAAACTTGAAGTATGCTAAAATGAACGATTTTCTAGTTTGAATTTTCTGATGCAGATTTTCCTTTTTCTCGTTATCCACGAGCCCTTAATATAATGGTAACGTGTATATATCCCGGTATATATATAAGTTAACCCTAGTCTAATTTAGTCATTCTGGTATCAATGTAGGCCTACTCGGGAGGGTAATACCCCCGAGGTTAATACCTATCCACTAGTAGGCCTACCCTTTTTTATGAACAACTAGTGTGCTTTTACCGGGGCTTTTACGAATTCCGTGGAGAACGTAATAACAAATTGGATAGAGAAGGGTTAAACATTTGTGCTTTCTCTTCATGTCGGAGAGGGACATCCTATAGCCTACTTCAAAAGTAGATTGAAAATTAAAATTGCAACTCGATACTCGAAAATTGAACTCGATACTCGAAGATTTCAACTCGATACTCGAAAATTGCAACTCGATACTCGAAAATTGCAACTCGATACTCGAAAATTGCAACTCGATACTCGAAGATTTCAACTCGATACTCGACAATTGCAACTCGATACAAAATTGCAACTCGAAACTCGATACTCGAACTCGAAACTCGATACTCGAAGATTAGCAACACACCGCCTAGCCGCGCCTATGGCCGGCTTCATTGCTGTACTAAAGTATTGCAATTTTATTGCAACACCGAATTCTTTCATTTCGGATGTAATTATTAAAATCCACTTTGTTTTTAAACTTCAAAGAAATTCACTTTGTGTTGGAAATATGATTTTGAATTTCCAAATCATTATCTAAAACAAATTTGTTTTTAAATGGACTGTAAATAGTTCACTTTATTTTTATTTGAGCCTTATCTGGTAGTTGATATTTTTTGGTGGCAAACTAGGCTCGAAGTTTAAAAACGTGATTTAAGAAATGTATTCCTTTGACAATGGTAGTGATGATGATGATAATGGTGATGATGGTGATGATAATGATGATGATGATGGTGATAATGTTAATGATGACGACGAATCACTGTCATTTTTTTTTATTTTTTTTAAAATGTCATTACCATCGGAAAGGAAATTGTAAACAAAACGCAAAGTACGGAAACTAGTCTTGGGACACTTGAGGACCACGCACCATATTCGACCCACTCCTCCCCCGTAACAATGTTGATTTGGGTCTTATGAATAGCCTCCGTGTTCGGACTCTGCAATTTTGAATCCTAATTTGTTTGGTCACGGGAGCCTAATAGAACCCAACATTGATTGGTGGGGAAGGGGAGGGGAGGATGGGGTGTTAGGAAAATGTTTAGGTTTGAGCACTTCATTTGCATTCTTTATAAACAAGTAGTAACCTTCAAATTAAATGACGTTTAGTCAAGTGTTTGCTTAAACATTGATATGGAGGGGGAAGGAATGTGAAACATTAATGTTACATTATTGTTTTGCCTGTCTTGCCCGCGTGTTATGTACAACCAGACGCACGTTTTTCTCGGTTCATAATATTTTGCAATGGTAGCCTGTTTTAACACACAGATGCATAGCGAAGCATATATAACTGTCTCTCTCGAGGACAACATTAGAACTTTTACAATGAAACAATTCCCAGTTCATTTCATTAAGATCCACAACATTCTCATCTACAAGGGAAGTTCTTATACCCCAATACATGTGTACATTCATTGAATGACCTTTGAAGATTTGGGTACAAAAACTCATACTCTGCAACTTGAGGTCAAATTTTGCACTATGATTATGTAATTGAGGTTATTGGACTGTGCCATTGGACGAGGCTCTTGTGGTCCATAGTGTTTGCTTTGAAAGGATACCTTACGTAACCAAATTAAATCGGCATACTCCCCTCAAACATGTTGAAGGACGAGCAAGGTCTGCTGACCTTTTATAACGAGAGGCTAATTATGTACTACGCATGTTTGTGCGTAAGCACACTTGTTTGTCATTATACGCGTACTGTGTTCGCACACGTATCGCATTTTGAATACTATGCGTATAATGCGCAATGCCTTTTGGGCGTTTAAACATTACTAGTAAAATGTACTGGAGATGTTTGTGCGTATGTGTATGATTTGGAAATTCAAAATCATAATTGCCAAACAAAGTGAATTTCTTTGAAGTTTAAAAAAAAACTGGATAAAATTACATCCGAAATGAAAGAATTCAATGTTTTGCGTTGATATAATTCGGAATAATTCGTTTTAAAGTATTTGATTCCCCAATTCCCATGCGTGGTTGGTCATGTTGGTGGTATGTAGGCCTATGTCAGTTTTTTACATTCTACTGAGTACTGTTGCAATATTTTTGCATGCATATACCCATGACCGTTTCAAGACTATGACTGAGAAATTTGCTTTTTGTTTATAAAATAAAATGCAAGAATCATCTTTCCCCACACAATACTTCTTACAAACAAGGTGTTGATATTGGCCCTTTCGATGCAAAACAAAGCACAAATGAAGGAAAGAAAACAAAACAATAATGTTTTTGATTTTTTATTCAATTACACATACAAAAAAGTAATGGCCTATGAAAAAGACTCCCCTAAATATAATAATATTAATATTATTTTAGTCCTGAATACAAAATATAATAAACAAGCATAAAAGAATCTGATACAAAAATGTGTTACTCTGAAACGTTACAATCGTAATTTTCAGTCAAAAAATCCACAAGAAATGACTCTTGATACAACTTAGGCCTATATTTAAAAAACAGAAACGGCTGCCTGCATCTGGAACTCTTCATATCTGAAAGTTTGAAGGTCTTATTTCATACATCAGAATTATCTGCAAGATTGCAAGATGGCTTTAGGTGACCGTGGCCCAAAGATGTTTTACTTTAGTAAAACCTAGATACGCTGATGCCTTTTCTGATGCACGGCAGTGAACGTAACCGTTCCGGCTGAAATCCAGAAATGACGTCATTTGTTCTGGTGCTGCCACTTCCGGGTAACGCGGGAGAAGAACATGCCTTTTGCAAACAAAATGGCCGACTCGTCCCGGCCCCTTTCCAGCGAAAATACAGCTTATTTAGCCAATGTGAACATGGGTCATCGCAAGAAATATTTTCCTATGCATATTGGACTAACACCTCAGCTATATGGTATTTCACGATATAACAGTAATTAAAAGAAAACTGCAAACGTTCGTTCGTCGGATGTTTGACGAAGTGACCAGTTCTAATGACGTCACTATGTAAACAACATAGAGGTATAAATAATTAATTAGGTAATACCAAATATGGAGGTATCCAAAAGTATGCTAATTAGAACAGGTTAGAAGGCACGACGAATCAGAATACGATTATGGTATCCAGTTCTATGCAAATGAGTTGAAGGAGGTTACGTGAACATGTAAACTTATGCGACTCTTGTGTATACCGACCTCTGTGCCGTGGCCCTATTGGCTAATGCACAAATTTAGATTTTCTTTCTATTTAAATAATACTATAGTATGTTAAAACTTATGCCCTGTAGATTACATTTGGTTCTTGAGATATGGCCTGTCAAAATGGCGCGAAACCAAAACAAAAAATTGGCAACAACTTTCTTTTTATTTTCTATATTTTTGACAAGTCCAGTTGCCAGATGATTTTCTAATTCATGCATGAATTATGCAAAGTAAAGATTTCAGATAATCAGATACAATTAAAAGAGCTATGGTACTGAGGCATGGTACATGGGTAGAACACACACTATACTACAAAATTACGGTTGCGTTTTGGCAAATTTCAATTTGCATAATTAATTAGTTAGGGCCACTTATTAGAAAAGTTGATTAGGGCCCTAATTAATTATGCAAATGGAAATTTGCCAAAGGCATCCATTTTATTTTGTAGCCGATCTGAACATTTTACTTTGTATATATAATTCTTGCATATATAATTAGAAAATAAGGCCTACCTGACAACATTGCATAACAAAAATAAAAGAAAGTTGTTGCCAACTTCTTGGTTACGTGCCATTTTGACAGGCCATATTTTGGTAACCGAATATCCGATTAAAATAAAAATTTCAGTTTTGTAATCAGGAGAGAATGGGCTCACATATTTCAATCAGACAAAAATCTATATCCAATAGCGTTACCTTAAAGCTAGCATTATAAGTGTCTCCTTAACTAATAACAAAAGCTGCCCACTGGTATCTTGGAGGCATTGTCTTTTTTAAAGACATTTCTTGTTAAAAATTGATATTTTTTTACGTATGAATCTGCAATTCTAGATATTTTTTAAATTTTTGAAAATATTAGTCACCGAAGTTGTTGTGGTCACCAAAATGACCCAGGCCAAAATCACCTGCTTCCAAGTTCACTCAACCACAAACACACTGTTTATAACATAAAACGGCTTATAATTATTTATTAATTAGTGCAGTATGGCTGTCAATCATATAACAGTACAGAATCATACAATAGTTAAACTTAGAAATATTACACAGATTTCTCTTTTTACTACGATTACTTATCTAAGCCTGGTGATCTTGATTAGCTGAAGATCTGATGAGATTCCTTTGATGGTCTCAGTTCTTGATCCAAGATCCGGCAATGTCCAAAATTATGTCTATCCAAGGTAAACACAATCTCAGTCACACAATAATGTTAAGCTTTGTACCAATACTGGCTAACATAAGTTTCAAAGAGTTCCCTCTTACAACTCTAGTCTCCTGCTTAGATCATTTCATATCCAGGCTTTATATATCATTTCTTACCATTCTAGAATATCTTAACTATTTATGGCATATTACAGCATTTCTAAAAATATCTCATCAGATCACCACAAGCCAATCACAACCATTAATCTGTGTACATCATTTCTAAATATAGTACATTACCTCAACACAAACCAATCACACTTCATTAGTGTGTATAGATTGTTACTGTAATAGCGCCACCACTTAATGTTCTAGAAGCTTCATGACCATGATAGTAATATCCAAATGTTTCCAGAAATTTCTACATGTAACTAGATATAAATTTCTTGATCACTTTAATCATTAGCATTCCAGAATATTCCACAAATGGAGATCCACACTAGTGATAACTAATGTCTGATGACAAAATTCTTAACTGTTAACAAACATTGTGGAATATTTTAGGGGTACATAACAAAGTAAACTTTAATATATATAATTACATATCATTAGAAAATATACAGTTTCCCAAAAAATACCTACCGTTACTCGTCGTTGGACGAACCGCAGTTGCCCGTTGATATAGTAATTTCAGACCTCATTATCCTGTTGCAATGAGGGGTTATTTAATATCGTAAACACTTTTTAGAACGGCATTTTCGAAATTAATAGACAATCTACCCGTTCGATACCACGTCGCAATCCATTCACCTCCATCAATACTATACAGCCTGTCTCAAAAAAAATTGTGCAAGTGAAAGGCGCCCTCTTTGGCAATTAGAAAATACGGTTGTAACATGATGCTTACATCAACGTCAATGGCATAGTCTTGGCTCTCTAATGTCGTTTAGTCTGTTCAATGTGCTTGTTTTAATATCGAGATATGCTTACTTAACAACGAAAGGGTAAAATCACAATTGTGCCACTTTTACTAGGGAATAGGGCTGTACATGTAAATCAATGATAGCATCAAGTTTATCAAGAGTTCCTTCGTGAAATCAAAAGAATACATCAATTACACAACAATACAAAATTGTTTTTAGTGTTTTCATGATAAAGGTATAATGATTCTCTTTTTCCACTTACGACAATTTAAACGATAAATGAATAGTTCACATTCTGCTGTAAAATTAAATACATGTACATGTCAATGATTTTACCATGGTAAATACTGTTCTCTTTGTCATTCAAAACATGTTAAAAGACAAACAAATATTACACACTTATAGGTTAATGAACTTTGACAAGTTCATGAAATTTGACAAATTAATGAAATTAGACAAAATAATGCACGCGTGCTGGTGTTGATGCGTCTAATGCACGAGCCCCGAAGGGGGGAGTGCATTAGACGCATCAACATCAGCTATCATTGATTTACATGTACAGCCCTATTCCCTAGTAAAAGTGGCACAATTGTGATTTTACCCTTTTGTCGTTAACTAAACATATCTTGAGATTAAAAAAGAGCAAATTGAACAGAACAAACGGTATTTGAAGGCTAAGACTGTGCCCTTGACGTTGATGTAAGCATCTTGTCACACCGGTATTTTCTAATTGTCAGAGAGGGCGCTTTTTACTTGCACAACTTTTTTTGAGACAGGCTGTACTAGGTTAAACGTCATACTTTGCCATCAACTGCAATGGGAGCGTTGTACGGTTCCATGATAGACCGATTCAGAAAACAGTGTGTCCCAATAAAACCAGAACCCTCGTTGCGCCCTCTTTTTCTCCTGTTCCTGAAAAATTGATCAAATGTATTTTGGTATGTAAAGAAACCTTAAATCGTTAGCTTTAATAAACCAAACTAATTATTCGATATCTTCATCTCGAGCTCTCCTCTCCCTTCTCTTTCACTTCCAATGCTCTCTCCCATCTGTTTCTCTTTCTCCCGGCCCATACCCGATACCCCCCTTGCCCCCCACACACACACCCCCCCACACACACACCACACACAATCTCTTCTCCTCTCTATCTTCTACTTTTTGCAGTGAAAATTGCTTCAGTAAAAGTCATTAGGTTATTAGAGGTCATATAATGGCCTTCCTTCGATTCTGGTACATGGGATTAAGGACATGAATCGATTTTGTTTATAGCACCTATACAATTACAATAGTGGCCCCTTTTGTAATGTCGAATGCGGTTTGCGATGTATTCGTGATGTATCATGGGAAAAGGTCGACATCCAAGTCCGCGCAATACGAATATTACCATGCTATTACATAGGAACACGTGATAATATTTTTAGTTTGCCAATATAACGGTATTACACGCAAATCGATAGAGAAAAATTAATTGTGCACATTTCAAATCACATTATTAAGTATTATTGAGTATCGATTCGCGTGTAACACCGTTATATTGACAAACTAAAAAATATTGTCACGTGTTCCTATGTAATAGCATGGTAATATTCGTATTACGCGGACTTGGATGTCGACCTTTTCCCATGATACATCACGATTACATCGCAAACCAACCGCTGGCGGCGCCCTTATTGCGAATACCGAGAATTGAAGCCGTACAATTTACCGCGAATTTAGGACCGTAAAATTTAGACTCTTCTTTTGTCTAGATTAGCACCCAACCGCACATCTCAAAGTTTTATGTAAAAAATCTATATAACTTACCAAAACGAAAACTGAAATTCACGAGCTTCAACTTTTCAGTAACTAACAAAAGGCTAGAATAAAAGATTGGCCACACCTGGGAGACTACCACTTCAGAATAACAATGACTTACAAAAACTATTACGGTTACGGAAACAGAAACCGAAAAGATAAAACGACGGCATTTTGCGGTCAATTGTGAGATATTAATGACCTCGATTTGCGTTCGCGTTTTCACAAATAACTAAATGTAATTGGATCGCACGCATCGCGTTTATTAATGAGGTTATGAATAGTACTTAGAGGTTAGTTCTAAGCATAATCAATATATGAATCTATATATCCCTGTTATGTGGGGTAAAATTAAGCTTATTTTGTACAAGATAAACGTCAATATCATCATTAGTACAACCTTTCTCGTCACTGTCATCAAGATAGAATTCGCTCAACCTCAGTTTTCGAGTGAGCTATTGTGCATCTTTTTCAACTCGGATATATTTGAGCCTTTTTAAAGCACACTTAATTCAGTGGCTGTTAGACCCGATAGTCTCTCCCTGGTTGAAGGTATACGGGGGTGTTCCACGGTTTTGGGGTACCTTTTCAGTGATTTTGGTATATCGATGAGTGGGTTTTCAGTGAAGACCAATACGCCCAATTATCGCAGTTTGTCAAATGTGCCCTTACAAGCACCAAAACTAGGGTAAATCCTTGAGTTCTATGGCATATATAAATATCTTCACGCTGCATATTAACGAGCAGCCTTTTCTTTTCACCCACAGAGCAGGAATCTTTTACACCATACCATAGACTATGATTCAGCCAAATGCTGTAAGATACTTCTGGATGCTGGCGCTCAAATTAATTCAGGAGATGAAGAGGTTAGTATATCACAATAAAGATGGGTGACCTGATCGACAGCCTCACCCCCCTCCTTCCCACTTTTTCCTAATCATAATCCCAGTGAAATTTTAGGATTATTTAGATGTTGTGACAGAAAAAGTGATAGCCTCATCCCCAAATGTGGTAAAACACACACACACCGTTCTATGGGCCATTGTGAAACACGTTTATACTCAAAAGTTGGCAACTGGATTATTTTGGTACAAGCATTGAGGTACGAAACACAATACAAAAAATTCTGACCACCTACCTTTATATGCAGTATACTAATAAATGTACCGTGAATATATTCATTTATTTACTTACTTATAATTAGAAATTACAGTGAAACTGCTGTGTGTTAAAATGTTTACTAGTATAATTATACATTCATTTATTTATCTAGCTATTTATTTATTTATTTATTTATTTATTTATTTATTTATTTATTTATTTATTTATTTATTTATTTATTTATTTATTTATTTATTTATTTATTTAAAAACGTCCCTATTTTTGAAAGAGTGGCATGACATTTTCACGCTGCGTATTGAAGCGTATTGATCCTTGATACTTTTCTTGTCACACACAGGGCATTACTGCTATACATATTGCGTCTCGGACGGATTCAAACAAATGCTGTAAGATTCTTCTTGATGCTGGCGCTAAAATCCATTCAATAGATAACAATGTAAGCATAACATTACTATGTAGTCTGCGTTGTAAACTAATGGATGGTGCTATATTAGTGGTGCTTTAGCTTAACATGTTTAGCTCGCTAAGTACCATCACTGTATCAAATTTGGTGCAATTTAGTCATTGTACACTCGCTATTGGATAACATGTAAATTCGGTTCATCAAAACTATAGAGGGTGTTGTCACAGTTGTGAACCGATAGGGGCGTGTTTGGTATGTCTCCTTAGCCTTAAATGTTCAGCTCACTACATTCTATCACTGTGCCAAACTTGGTGCAATTTAGTCATCGTACACTCGCTTTATATTGGATAATGTGTAAACTCAGTTCATCAAAACTATAGAGGGCGCTGTGCACCGACAAAGGGCGTATTTTATGTCTCTCTAGCCTTACATGTTCAGCTCACTAAACTATACCATTGTGTCAAATTTAGTGCAATTTAGTCACTGTACACTCGCTTTATATTGGATAATGTGTAAACTTAGTTCATCAAAACTATAGAGGGCGCTGTGCAGGGCGTATTTGTAATTTCTCCCCAGCCTAAAATGTTCAGCTCACTAAACTCTACCAAATTTGGCGCTCTTACGGAAAATTGCACAATTTTACCGAAAATCTGCTGAGCTAGCTAAAAACCTTTAATACCGATGTTATTTGATTTTATCTATTTATATACAAGTAATAAATCGGCCATGAGCTATTTGACATGTGGTGGTGAACTCATGGACATGAATCGTTTCTGATTATTTTCTTTCCTTTAATATAGTGCCAGTTCGCCTGAGCTTTATTTATTTATTTATTTATTTATTTTTTTATTTATTTATTTATTTATTTATTTATTTATTTATTTATTTATTTATTATGTATCTACTTATTTACATTTATCTATTTATTGTTAATCATTATCCCTATTATTTAATAGTAGCTTGAGTTGCTTGATATCTGGACCAGTTTTGCATAGGGAACAAAAATTTATGAGGTAAAAAGGTAACCTGATAACTTTCCTGTGAGGGCGCTTTTTCAAAATAGCCGCCAAAATCCAATGTAAAGCAATTATACCGTTATGAATTCGGCAGATGGCCGAATCCGGATTCGGCTTTTGGTAAATTCATTTTATGCATGCATTACTTTTGAATTTGAGAACAAGGGATCAATACTTAACCCATAGAGGGCAGCATTATCGACTTTTTAACGGTTATCGTCGTTGACCGTACGGCGATGCACCGTTAGCTAACCATGTATACCGCCCTCTTATTGATCCCTTGTTCTCAAATTCAAAAGTAATGCATGCGTAAAATGAATTTACCAAAAGACGAATCCGGATTCGGCCGTCTGCCGAATTCATACCGATACGGTTGAAATGGTCATGTAATAGATATAATTGACCACATTTTGGATTAGTATTGATGGTAGTAATGTGTAACTACTCCCCATTCCAGAAAAATACAGAACTAATTTTTTTGGATTAAAAAAAAATATTATCTTGTTTTGCCAAATGAAACATAGATAAAACTCTCATCCTTTAGTTAGTCCTAACTAGCAATAAAAGTCAAATTTTAATATTTTTGCAATTTGAGTGAAAATGGTCCAAAAACATGTAATTTTGCAATTCGTCGTCTGTATTCCATAGTGGCGTATAGTGGGGCGCCGCGAATAAACAACTTTTCGAGAAAATCGGGTTTGAAGAAATGCCAATTTAAAATCGAGTTGTGTAAATCAGACATTCATTATATTTTGTAAATGATGTGAAATTTCTGTAGTAAACTAAATAGATTATTGTTATATATTTTTCAAAAGAAATAAATACATACTATTGCTGGCAAACTGAAAATAAAACTATACGTCACTATGGAAAACAAACAAAACGCAATACCCTAACCTAACGTTAACCGTACGCCACCTCGGTCGCTGTGTAATCCCTATGGCGTTACTTTTCGTCGTTCGTATTCCATAGTGGCGTATAGGTCCGATACGTGTACGCCACTATGACATACGATGTTTTTCATTTTTGCCGATATCTCATAATTATAAAATGTGTATAAAAAGTGGCGTATGGTCGATACGCCACTATGGAATACAAAAAATGTCACTTTGTAACTATACGCCACATTTAATTAATTAATTACTAATTAATTAGCTAATTATGACTGATGAGACTTAGAAAAATGAAAGAGAACATCATTAAAAACATGTGCAAAAATACAAAAAATGACCAAAAATCACTATACGCCACTATGGAATACAGCCGACGAATTGTAGTCACAAAATTGTAAGACTTGGAATGAGTCTAAGCATTCAAAATCTTGAGTATACAGTATAATTTTAATGTTATATGTTATTTTTGCTAATTGGTTATGAAAAAGATTGGAAAATGTGTTTTCTAAAAATTAGAATGCATAACTTGAAATTAGTCTTTGTTCAAGTCTTTGTATTGGATTGTCACGGAATACAAAAAAGGTCGAAAAACATTCTAAAAATACATGTTTTTGGCCCTTATTTCCAAAAATTGACCAAAAATTAAAATTTTACCTTTATTGTCAGTTAGGACTAATATTTTTTAAATCCCAAAAAATTAGTTCTGTATTTTTCTGGAATGGGGATTAGGTCAAGGTATTTATAGGAAGGTGCCAGGAGGTCATAGTTGAGGGCGCTTTTTAAAATGGCTGCGAAAAACCAATGAAAGGCATACATGCAGTTATGAGGTATAATTGACCAGATTTTGGATTAGTATTGCTGGCAGTAAAGTTTGAATAAGTCATAGTATTAATAGAAAGGTACCAAGAGGTCACAGCTGAAGGCGCTTTTTAAAATGGCCGCCAAAATCCTATAAAAAGCATATATATCGTTATGAACACGGCAGAGTGCCGAATACGCAAAATTGCTGTTCTGAGTAAACGGCGTTTGAAAATCTTGGTTCCATTCCATTGGTCCTTCTAAAATTTAGAACATTCGTGAGCACTCATTTGAAATGTATATTATAGAAGTGAATTTACACGAATTATTGGCAATACTTGCATGTTCTGAAATAATCGATATATCCATCAAAACGCGTTTTAACAGCTATTCGGCTTTATGCTGTATCCAAAATGTCTCTACCCCTGCGCAGAGAGAGGTCGAATACGCATTCAACTACGTGTAAACCATAGCACGCATTCTTGATTTGGGGCTTTTGTGTAGAAATTACTGGTTGTCCTAAGGCTATGTAGACTTAACTTGCTATAAAAGTTATAAATAGTCATCCCTGTAATATTTAACAAAAACTCGAGGATTTTAAAGCAAAAATAACAATATTGACCTATATTTTGCGTATGATTTTCCGGGATTTTCCAATTTCACGGGCGCGAACTCACATTATTAAACCACAGCAATATCATGTTGGGAATGTTTGTACTTATTTTGGTATCACTGGATAGAAGATACCTACAGCTATACGTTGGTATCAAATATATTAGTATAGGACATGTAATATAGAAAATTCGGGGTTTCCCGCTATACAATACTATAGAGCAACATGATTTGTACAGCTAAGTATACGATTCGTCTCTCTGCCGAATCCATTTATCGCACTTAGGCGCGATTTGTCTAAATCAAAATTTCAATAACTACGTCGGTGAGTAAGATTTACCATTAATTTTTGGTGGAAATAAAAGATAACCTGAAACATAATCATAAGAATACAAAAACTCAATTTGCTCAAAATTCTCGATTCGTCACTCTGCCGAATTCATAACGATACACCGTTTAAGTAGTCACTGAAGAGGTATAATTTACCAGATTTTGGATTAATATTGATCGCAGTACAGTATAACTAAGTTAAGGTATTAAACAAGCAGCCAATTCCTGTGCTCGTTAGCTCTGATTTAAGACCTCATTTGTTGAAATTGGTTGAGAGTTAAAGAAACGGTGATCTAAAACCTAAGGAAGAAAGGAAAATCAAAAGTTTCACTTTTGTGTTCTAATCAATGAAAACACGAGGCTAGTTTTAACGTGCTAATCAATGGAATCACGGCGCTAGTTTTCTTGTTCGAGAACGCTTTGTGTACAAATCAATAGGGCATGAAATTTGCATCTACCTTGGGTTTTTCGATCGTCGTGTCTTTATTTCTTGAACGATTTCAACGAATGAGGTCTTAAATTCGAGATAAAACTTGCAGCTATTTGCCAGTCTCCCTTATTATGTACCCAAATCAGGGGGGTTGTGATACAAAAAAAAAGAATTTTCTCTAAAAAATAATTTTGGTACATATTAACCCCAACAACACTCATGTAAAATATGAGCGTGCACAGCGCCCTCGTTCAGCTTTAAAAAATTCTTGAAATTTCACCCTCTCTGAGCAAGTAAGATGGGATCTTGTTGGCGCACAATTTTATTGCTAGTCAAAGTTCCACTTTTGTGCTGTACATAGGCAAAATAATGGCAATTTGGCACAAAGTATGAACTTTGACCTCTATTGAATAAGTGCGCCCACATGATCCCACTTTTTTTCACTTGTAATTAGTTATACATAAGCCCCTTTAGCCAATCATCCAAAAAATAAGATGGGATCATGTTGGCGCACATTTTTATTGCGGGTCAAAGTTCCACTTTTGTGCTGCACATAGGGAAATATGTGTCACTTTGGCACAAAGCTTGACCTTTGACCTCTTTTACATTCATGCGCCCACTTGATCCCAAGTAGCTGTTACTTTTTTTTGTATACCAGTTGCCAAAGAAGCTAGAAATAGAAAAATAAAATTGGGATCTTGTTGGCGCATCTTTTTGTGATGCAGTAAAAAGCCCACATTGTGCTACGCGATTGAGGGGAAAATAGGGAAATTTATTGACCTCCACAATGAGGCTAAGTCCATTTTCAAAAAATCAGAAAAATATGAAGATCAAGAGATCCCAAGCTAATTTTTTCAGTACTTGCAGAGAATTACCTCTTCTTTGATGAAATGCTATTCGGAGAGTCGGGTGACGTTGGCGCGCAATAATACAGGCATGTAAAAATGTGCGAAAATGGGAATTTTTGACCTTTGACCTCTATTAACTACGTGCGCCATCGAAATCCCAAAAACTTTTTGCTGAAAAATGAAACTTACCATTGAGGTCTTTAATTTCAAACTTGTTCGGACTTGGGATCTTGATGGCGCAGACCGTTATGATGCTTTGAAGTTTACACGAGGGCGCTTTTCATCAAAAAGTTGGATTTGCTGATTGTGGGCGCCATCAAGATCCCAACCTTTTTTCTTGGTTTTTGTAATGTAACCATTTGGTGCTTCAAAAAATGCAAAATGCAGGGTGGGATAATGATGGCGCATGACGTTACGCACCTCCTAAGTTTACCATTTGCAAGTAAGGCTCAGAGAGGCTGAAATTTCAAGAATTTTTTTAAGCTGAATGAGGGCGCTGTGCACGCTCATATTTTGCATGAGTGTTGTTGGTGTTAATATGTACCAAAATTATTTTTTAGAGAAAATTCTATTTTTTTTTGTATCACAGATGGGTACATAATAAGGGAGACTGGCTCTTAAGATATACAGGATTTGAACATAACTGGTACCTTAAGGTTATTAATTATTTTAAACTGTTGTGATTTGGTAGTTCACAGCATCTTTACGAATGGTAGTGAGCTTTGGCAAAAACGGCATCGCTCAATTCATAGCGAGCGTGTAGAAGAATTAAAATATCACAGATATACTTTTATAGGTGCTGCGGTTCTTGAGTTACGTTGTAAAGAGGGCTGAAACAACAACACTTTTGTAAAACGTACATAAATCATTAACAACAATAAATTAAGCAAGTTTGCAAAGTATACGATTTGTAGAATGAACTTTGTCAAAACATCAAGGTGTTAATTTTCAATAATATAATTGATCTGGATAATGAAAATCGATTTTTAGGTTGCTTCGACCAACAATACCTCGTCTACCCTTAATTCTTCTGCTTACTGTACATTACTGCCATCAATACTAATCCAAATTGTGGTCAATTATAATATATATTATATGTCCATTTTAACCATATAGTTGTTTTACATTGGATTTGGCGGCCATTTTGAAGGAAGCGCCCTCACATGAAAGTTCTCATATCTTCATGCTGCATACTTATGAGTAATCTTTATTTGTGTATTGTCACACACAGGGTCTGACTTCTTTACACCATGCGGCGAGCAATGATTCAGTCAAATGCTGTAAGATACTTCTGGATGCTGGCGCTGAAATCCATCAAGTAAATAACGATGTAAGTATTGCACACAACTATGCAGTCCATAGAGCAATTAATTAATTGATTAATTAATTAATTAATTAATTAATTAATTAATTAATTAATTAATTAATTAATTAATTAATTAATTAATTAATTAATTAATTAATTAATTAATTAATTATTTATTTATTTATTTATTTATTTATCAAAAATCCTGACCCTTGTTATTATTTCCCTTTGTTTGAAGAATGGCTTTAGCTGTATGACATAATACAGATATCATGCTGCTTATGATAAGGATAATTCACTGAGCAGAGTGCATTAGTCAAGATAATCGCACGAGACCGTAGAGTTATTGCATTTAACTCGAGAGCTGTTAGGTTCGAGAGCTAAATGGAATAACTCAACGGTCAAGTGCGATTATTTTGACTAATGCACTTCTGCGAAGTAATTATCCTGCATAAACATTTCGCGTGCATCAGATATTATAAAACAATGGGCAATTATTTGCTGCATTGATAGTTAGATAAGTTAGATAATTTAGGAAATGGCTATCTCAAATTGAAAACGCTGTCAGTTTAGTGACTTGTTAGGAAAATCAATCACTACATAAGTTAGCTACCACTCGGTAAACTACTGTATACAAATGGTATTGATATAATCGATTGCCCTATCAAGTATATGACGCAACGTAATTGAAGCATTAGAATACTGATAAAAAAAAACCATTACCAATACACGCTTCTACGTGTATGTATGTAGTGAAGATGATAAAATACACTATATTACAACGATAATTTATAATAGGCCTACACTCCTGTAATTTTCAAATCTGCTTGTATAACAACGCACGACAATGGAATTTTACAATTTAACTTACAGTTTGAAAGGCCCTAACATTTATGTGTCTTTATGTATATTTCAGACTTCGGCCTAATTTTGTAAAGTGATGACTTTTTGTAATTATGGTGTTTATATAGGAATATTTTGGACTTTTTCATTAGTGGAAGCGTAATTAATCTCGTTAGATGATTTGGTTTATTGAATAATTTAATGTAATTTTTTATAATACAGTATCTCCAAACAGAACAAAACTAGTAGGCCTAATTATAGATGCACATTCTGCGCCTGATAAAAAACTCATACCAGAATTTTAACACCACAGAATGTATATTCATACTTTTTTGATGGATATATATCGAACAGAAAAGTTATTAGTTATGTGAAAGTACAGGGTGAGTAAAAAAATTGCAATAGAGAAAAGAATCCATTTTTATTTAAGAACCGAGTTGAACCTTTCAGGTTTTTTAAAAAACATTTTATACATAACATATCCATTAGTGATAATGTGAGAAAAAATCAAGGCATTAGCATTTCGTTTTGTTTTCATGACACATTTTATAGCGATACCCAATTTTAATGTTTGTTCAAGAGACACCTAAAATTTGAATGTCAGCCCACTCTTTGTAAGGTAGATTTGGAACAACTGCCATTTTCTTAACCTCATTGGCATTGAAATAAAATGGAGCACCCAAAGTGTTACTGTCCTTGGTCTTGTTTAAGGAGAAGAAACATTATTTGTTGTTATTTTCGTTTTCCCTTTACTTCAAAGATATTTATTCTATATCAAAAACATATAAATTTGTAGGCGGGTTTTTCAAATGTCGAAATGAAATGCGCGCAAATTGAAGTGGAGTGAATTACAAAATATCGAGTAAGTTGGACATATTGGGGTAAAAAAAACCTGGAGTTGGAGTCGAGTGAGGTATGAAGGACTTAATGTAATGATAGAAAGTTTGTTTGAACAGAAAAAAAAATTAAAGTAACGCAAAAATCAACCTTATTTAAGTTAAAGTCAGTTTCAGAGCTGGTGCTTTTATCAAGCACTGTGTGCTCTCATTCAAAATACATGGTACCTCGTGGACAAATAATGAAATTGGGTATCGCACCAAAAGGACTCGTAAAAATTAAACGGTTGTAGCGAGTCACCTCATTTTTTCACAGAAGGTGACTATTGAGTGTGGCATTTATAAAAACTTTTAATAATGGGAAAGTTCAACTTGGTTCTTACATAAATATCGATTCTTTGCTCTATTGCACTTTTTTGACTCACCCTGTAGTATTTCTAGTATTTGAGCGTATACTTTCTACTCCCCCCCCCTCCCTCCTTCGAGGCTCCCGTGCAGGTATTATCTAAAATCTATTGTTTAGCGTGCAGGTTTAAGATAATGCATTGTTTAACGTGCAGGTTTATATACTTTGGGCTGTGAAGGGTAGTTCGTAAAAAAATAATGCACGGAAAAAGAATTCATAACGGTGAATAGAAATGGGCACTAGAAGTGTATTGATAAGTAACCTTAACGTTTTCTTGTCACGCAGGGCCTAACTCCTTTACACTACGCGGCAAAGTGGAATTCACCCGGATGCTGTAAGATACTTCTTGATGCTGGTGCTAAGATCCATTCAGTAGATAACCAGGTACCTATATCACAACTATACGGTCAGCTAAATAGATCTTAAACTCAGTTGTAGTTAGTTAGTTAGTTAGTTAGTTAGTTAGTTAGTTAGTTAGTTAGTTAGTTAGTTAGTTAGTTAGTTAGTTAGTTAGTTTTTAATTTATTTATATTTTTATTTATTTATTTATGTTTTTATTTATTTATATATTTATTTATTACAAATCGTGTCCCGTTCTTTGAAAATTAGCTTCAGTTGCTTGACAGAAGGCGTTAATCGCTTATTCAGGCAAATGCTGCAAGGTACTTGTGAATACTGGCGTTGAAATCAGTTCACTAGCATATGGAAAGGTTTCTATAGACGAATCCCATTTCACGCATTCCTACACCTCACTGGCAGCTATAACTGGGTCCCCGTCGGCTACAATGCACCCAAAATATGAAATGATTCGGCCTTGGCGGGAATTTTATACTGCATTCCATCACCCGTTTTACACCTGCGGCGAAAACACACGTAGACAAAAGAATGATGAAAGTTTACAACACAATAGAATTCCCTTCAGCAAAACACACAGCTTCTACATGGTATATTGCCTTTTACATGCGGTACAAAGAAAATAAAGTCAATTATCGGCTCACCTTTTTGGATGTCAGAGATTGACCTAAACTGAACTTTCAGCCTATTATCAAAATATTGTCAATCAGAGGGCCCTACCAGAATATCTTGATTAATAGGCTTCAGGAAATCACCTAAAATACAGAAAAAAAAACTAAATAAAAATGAGCAATAATCATCACTTCTCTAAAAATATCCTATCAAACGCTCCTTTATAAACTTATAGGCCTATATTTACAAAAAAAGGCCAGATTTTTTGGAGGAATCTGGGAATCTTTAATACTTTCTAACAAATTATCTATTGAAACATTGGAAATATTTCCAATTCCAGCGTGCAAATCGATCAACCATGGCGGTCTCATACACCATATCAAACGCTACTTCCAATGGATGTCTAGTACTGCGAGCAAAAAGGACTATGTATGAATCTATGCGACGGGATTATCTGCGGAATTATCTCTATTGCATATATTATTCTATTAACCCTCCTCGTCCTTGCATCTTCGCTAAGCGTTAGGCTGCTTTTATTCACACAATTGGGCGGTCAAAACACCAGTTTGGTGCAGCGGAGACCCAGTAATGGCCGACCAAATCCTAACCATGACTTGGCTCGTGGGATTCGTCTATACAAAAACGATTCTCTTATAAACCATCTACAAACCATCTCGATACACCTGAGCACACATTTTGGTCCACGAGCTTCCAAGCAGAGAACAGCAAGCAGTCTCCACGCAGTCTTTGATTACACTACACGGTTGAGTGCATAGCATCGTATGAGCTGTGAGCTTCTAAGTGGAAAATGGGCCTCTGTAATTGTAATCAGAATTTTTTTATATCAAACGAAAGTTAAAACTTCCCCCTAAAACTAGGTCAACAGATAACGCAATATCCAAGCACAATTTGTGACCAAAATGTAGGTTATAAAAGTCAAAACCTCAAGTGTTCCTTACAATATTTGTCAAATTTTATGTCATTAAATGAAAAAGCACACTTATATTGTCCATACACTAGCGTCACTAGAATGAGCAATGGCCAATTCTCTTGGCAAAAAGTTACTTTTTTCGCCTGGTTTGTCATACGGTTGTAAATTCAATGAACTATGACTTTGCTAAAGAGCGCTTACAAATTGATATGATTAGAATTTAAGTATAGTTACAATACTATGTATTCTACTGAATTTATGTATTTTTTATTTATTAAGAAAGTTTGTTGGGTCTGAGCTTTCCTAGCAGGATCTTTATCAAAGGCAAAGTGACAAGATAACACACAAACATGCATATACATATATAGGGACATGGATTGTACAAATAGACATAGACACAAATGAAAAGGAAAATCAAAACAATAGAAGGCATACGTGTTTAATGGAAATAAGGGTACGAATAAGAGTCCATCTTAACCGTCCTCCTCTCCGCAGCATCACTAATGACTATACTACAAACCTCAGATCGGCTTAAACGAGTAGTCTCTGATAGCCCCATACTGACTTACAGATGTTCTCGCAACCTAGAGATCTTCCTGTGAGAGCCGAAGTCCCCCGCCCCCTCGTTCTGATACTAGCAGGGTACTTTTCACGTGTGATTCCAATAGGTGTGTTGCTTGCCAGGACCATATCCAAGCAGGTGATTCTGTCACCAATAATTCCAACAATTCATCCAACATTCATACCCTTATCCCCGGAGCGTTGCGTAAACTTGGTTCATAGCACGGAGCTAGTAATTATTCTTGATACAACTCAGAACTGAAGATATTATAGTATAAACCATAATTTATGTATCATTATTATTTTGTGCTTTATTCAAGCAAGTTGTCATAGATAAAATTCCAGGAATAATAAATAAAACAGAAACATGACTCTTCGAAAAACACCAAGCTAACGGAAAATACTCTGAACAGATTCATGAATTCGGTATGAATTCGTCAGACGGCCGAATCCGAATCCGGCTTATCAATTTTTAACGGAGATCAGATGATAACAGCTTAATAAATGATCAAAAGAGGGCGGGATACGTGGTTAGCTAACGGTTCATCGTTTACTTCATTTAATTATTTATTTATTTATTTATTTATTTATTTATTTATTTATTTATTTATTTATTTATTTATTTATTTATTTATTTATTTATTTATTTATTTATTTATTTATAAACTCCTCAACAAAAGTTTGGAAAGTTTTTTCAAGCATCTGTATCTCCAATTATTTGTGACATATTCATATCGTGTTGCATATCACTGGATAGCTACAATACTCACCTTTACAATGACACCCCATTTGAAACAATAACATTTTTCACGACTGAGTTCACGCCTTGTGAATGTAGTGGGGTCTCAAACATAATTTGCCAAATTGACCATTATTCTGTGCCCAAACAACGCTAGCCACTAATAGCGGTGGACAACCACAGGCAGCCTCAATAGTCATTCACCTTCTCCTCATGCTGCTCATCGACCTCATTACACGTTACTGTGGGATGGAATTCCATTCTTCAACAAGGATTCGTCGCAAGTCATTCAATGCGGTTGCATGTGGGCTTCTCTGGCACGCACAGCACGATCAAGCTGGTCCCACAAGTGTTCAATCGGGTTGAGGCCTGGCCCCCGGGTCTGGCCTGATGGCAGGCCATTTTGACTCTACTCCCATATTCTGTAGGTAGTCGTTGACTACCGTGGCTATGTGGGGCGAGCGGTGGCATCTTGGAGGATTGCATTAGGTCCCAGATTGTGAAGTTATGGGATTGCAGCTTGCTGCACAGAATAATGATCAATTTGGCAAATTCTTTTTGAGACCCCACTACATTCACAAGGCGTGTACTCAGCCGTGAAAAATGTTATTGTTTCCAATGGGGTGTCATTGTAAAGGGGAGTATTGTAGCTATCCAGTGATATGCAACACGATATGAATATGTCACAAGTAATTGGAGATACAGGTGCTTGAAAAAACTTTCCAATATTTGAAGAGTGATATTAGTTGCTTGACAAAATACACAGTCACCTACCTGGACAACCGATTCTTTAGAAATGCTTAGTCGCGCTAAAGTCGATCGATACATGTTAAAATCAGCACAATTCAGAGATACACCTTTTTGCTATGAAATTAATTTTCTCGGTCAAATATAAAGCAATATTTTTTTTTCTTCAGTAATGTCAGTTAAAAACTTGGTGCTTGGATATACATTTTTTAAATCCTGGTGTTAAAATTAAGCATCAAATTGTATCTTTTAGTGTGATATTTTTGATTTTTATAGGCCTTGAGTTCGCCTGCGAGCTTTTTACGGAATTGATTTTTAGCGTCTCAAACTAATATAGTTTGCTAAAGAAAGATATTTCCCACCTCTGTAAAGCACATCGTGTGGGTCTATATATTATAGTTTTGTCAGAATTTCCGTTTTTATTTTACCCTTTTCCCTTCATACTCTGAAAATGTCAAACTCGGTGCTTTTATCTCGTGCGCAACCAGCAGAAATAGTCGATATTTTCATTGTTGTCATCCAGGGCAATTTTCCATTGAAAAGCAAAGATCATGAAGATTGCCCGACTAGCGATTTGGTAGCCCAAATCCCGATTGGGTTTTCTGGTAAATGAGGTGAATTTTAAAAATTTGCTCCCGTGATAGCCTGCAATTTCAATTTATATGGATTCCATGATTATGAAAACCATTTTGTCTGTCTGTGTGTTTGTTTACCTAGGTTAGTCCGTATTAAGAGACGCACGCTTGAGGTTCATGAAAATCCACGGTCCAAACCTAGAAAAATTAGCGTGTTATTATAGGGGATTTTAATCTTCTGTCCCTCCTATCTCCATGTTAATTTTGTATGACCTACCCCCCCCCCCCCCCCATCGCGGGTTGCCATTTTCATTACACCCTTCAGACTTGTGTTCGGGTTTCTGTAGAGATTCATCAGTGTTCGGGTTTGTTTTTAATTTGACATTAGGCCTAACCATATTTGTCATAATTAAGCGCTATACCTAAATGTATAGCTATGCTATATATTATTATGTAATATCATGTACATGTAGGCCTATAGGGTGGGGTGGGTGCAGAGGTGTGTGAGGTGGGTAGTGGGGGTGTATGTAGGGAAACTTTGGTGTGGTAATCAACACACTTTAACCATGACTTTCAATGCAAGGCTTATTGTTGCCACAAATGTTTGTTTTTTTCCTTAAGGGCTGGGGTATGAACGTTTGGACAGTATTTATTGTGGGACATTAGAGCACATCAGACATATCGAATTGCATTCTGAATACGAAGAATGTCATTCTGATATCAAATAATTTTGATTTTTGAAATTCGCAATTTAATACACATTTTATGGCAAATCATTAAAAATTGATATTTTTGATATTTAACAGTACTTGAAGTAAACTTTATAAATCTGATGATTTATACTTAAAGTGTATGTAGGTGGGATGAAAAGCCGACGATCAATTGAAAATGTTGACCTTTCGTATTGAAGATATGGATTTTTTTCCCAAAACACCAACAAAAATTAGGTCTTTTTGGGAAAAAATCCATATCTTCAATATGAAAGGTCAAAATTTTCAATTGACCGTCGGCTTTTCCTCCTGCTACATACACTTTAAGAATATGTCATTAGATTTATATAATTTACTTCGAGGACTGTTATATATCAAAATTTGAAAAATATCAAATTTTTATAATTTGTCATAAAATTTGTATTATATTGTGATTTTCAAAAAATTAAAATTATTTGATATCAGAAAGACATGCTTCGTATTCAGAATGCAATTCGATAGGTCTGAGGTGCTCTCATGTCCCACAAAAAATACTGTCGAAACGCAATAAACGCTCATTTTAGATCCCTTAAGGTTATTTAATAAGTTTTTATAACCTTCCATGTTTAACCTGGTATTGTTTTGGCTGCTTCATTAGGGCCTATGACTTTCGGTGGGTTTCCAAAAGCAGTTTCAAACAAACACAAACAAAAGGCACCATACCCAGTCACCTTCATGACAATTGAAACACTACGTCAAGTATTAACATCCAAGTTATTCTGTTTTTAGGCAAGCAATTTTAAATAATTGCTTGAACAGGTTTTGTTTTAAAACAAAAACCTGTTTAAGCTAACAATGAAAATGAATGGTTCTTATAAGGCACAATCTCTGATGAGGAACTCAAAGCGCGTAAAGCACGAAATTTACAAACAGACATAAAAACAATCAATTTATAAAGATGTTTAAAAACAAAAACCTGTTTAAGTTAACAATGATAATGAACGGTTCTTATAAGCCACAATCTCTGATGGTTCTTATAAGGACAATCTATTTCTGGCGTTTAAATAACGAAAGTCTGGGGCGTTACGCCGGGGCGTTACGAAGGTTATTTCTTTGGAAGTGTGTTCCAAACAGTTTGCTGATCATAAAACATACAGCGTAATATAATGTTTTGTAAAAGAAAGTTTTGTTTAAAATATTGCCCAATTGCATGTAAGCCTTCGGGCAAAGTTGTTTTGAGGAGAAGCAAATTTCAACACATTGGTCCGAATCACTCACGTGATGATGAAATATACTCATCGTGCTATAAACATGATCAGTATAGGAGCGCTATTAGGCCTGGGAATTTCGTTGCTATATTGAAGTTCTGGCAACACTGTATCATGCCGGTATTCCTGTTAAACCCAGGGATATCGATCCACAATGCTAGTATTATAAACCTTATATTTCACGCGTTGATTTTGAAAAAATTTCAGCCGGTGAAAAATGGTGAAATCAAAACGTAAATTCTGACAAAACTATGATATATCGCTCACGGTGATGTGCGTTAGAAAGTTGGGAAAAATCCTTCATTAGCGAACTATATTACTTTGAAAAGCTAAAAGGTTGATCCAAGAAAAGGCTCGCGGGCAGAGTTGAAGCCTATCAAAATCGAAAATCTTACACGAAATGACTGAATTTCACGCCTAAGTTTAACACTAGGATTTGAAAAAAAAAGTATCAAGCACTACAATTTGACCTGACATTTACTGAAAAAATGAAAATGATTGCATTTCATTTGGCCGAGAAAATTAATTTTACATTGAAAAGGTGTAACTCAAAATTTAGCTCGTTTCAACACCAAATTCGATCGTTTGTATTGCCACATTAAATGACTGAGTGAGCCTTGCAGAACAATAAGAATCGGTTGTCCAGGCTGCTAACTGTACAGATATATTCACGCGTCATGTTGCTGAGTAACTTTGATGGATTTCTTGTCACGCACTGCAAGAAATGCACACTGTGATTCAGACAAATGCTGTAAGATTACACCTTATTAGATTGCTACATTGCTAGGTCTAATAATGAATTATTTTATTTAATTAATTAATTGTATAGTTAGTTAGTTAGTTAGTTAGCTAGTTAGTTAGTTACTTAGTTAGTTAGTTAGTTAGTTAGTTAGTTAGTTAATTAAAGAAATGAAGCTCAGACAAACTGGCATTATAATAAAGGAGAGAAAAATCAGAACCGTTCGGATTCGAACCAGCGTGCAATAACGATTACATGTCGTCAGCTCACCACCGCCCGCCATAACAGCTCATGGCGGATCAGCCGGCGAATTGAACATGTAATGATTTTATTCTCCCGTAAATGTCGCACGGCCAATGTAAATTAATTATAACTAGAGCGGTCCTCGGCTTTCGCGGTTCTCGGCATTCGCGGTTCTCGGTAGTGTGGGTTGGTCCGTATGTGACGTTTCTGTTCAGAACCTTGTGTGACCCTCCCCCCAGAAAAAAAATCATCCGCCACCACTGGTTATAACAAGGGCCTTGTAAATGCAACTGGTGAGACAGAGCCTCGAATGACGTTTGTGTTTTCAGTCTGATTTCAGTTCCCTAACAGGTACAAAGTTTACGCATTATCATTAGGCCTACCAAGCATTGTATGTCCTATAATCTCTTATGTATGACATGGATCTTTACCATGATTGTGCAAGCCAAAAAAATATAATTTCAATACCCCAAACATGCGTTAAAAAAAGACCATGTTTTACACATGCAACCTCAAGTTTAGACATATAATTTAATTTTCCCTAAACCCTCATGCACGGGAAAAATCATGCCGCCACCATTGGTTATGACAAGGGCCTTTTAGGGTGCACACCAGTAAATAACCCCCACTGACTTTCTGTACAGACATGGGCCGGGAAAACAACTCAGTTCTTCAAAACTTCCCCTTTCTGCAAGCAGAAGGTCAGATGACGACATCCATTGTAAAAATTAATATATGGATTTCAGGATTTTTTTTCCAGAAATATTGTAAAAAGTTCAACCTATAACCCATACAGCTAACGCCACCTCACAAACAGCTTGGTGTTTCTGAAATGTAACACATTTTGAAAGTCGTCATAAAAAGTCGGATCCTGCTAAATTTACACAGACAATCTAATTTACAGGCCTAAATGATGATTAAATATGAATCAGGGCCTAATAGTTGCCTTTTAAGCCTTTTCTAATGTATTACATTAAGTCATATTGCACATTTCCTCGTTTCAAATACTGTTTTTTTTCCTTCCAGGGTGTAGCTAGACTTCTCCGTACTCCACTTGCCAATTGTGCTTCTGGCTATTGCATTTAAGCTTAAAACTCTGATTATTATTTGTGCACAATTGATAGATTTTCACATCTAATCTTTTCAGTCACCGTACGCCCTCTGTTTGTTAGCTTCCCAAGTGGACTACTGACTTTGGATTGCGGATAACTTTTTAACACGGGATTCTATGGAGAGTTAGGCCAATTTCTGGCCTAACTAAAATTGGTCATGATGTAATGCATCTTTAAATGAATCTGGCTTGTGATTGGTCCCCAGATATCGTTATTGATTGAACAAATTCATCAGGATCGGTAGAGTAAACTAGTAAACCAGAGTTCGTAGTATCTGATCCAAGAAAATGCACTTACTGTGTACGTTTCAACAACCACTGTTGTCTTTGTCAACACTTGAAGAGGAGTGACTGCAATCTACTGACAACCAACGCTAGAGGGATATGTAAAATCAGGCGGTTTTTGGCGATTTTAGCCATTAAGCCCCCCCCACCGCATAAATCTGAAAGCCCCTCTGAGCCCCCCTCCTGGAGACGCTATTGCAAAATCAATGGAGAGAAACTATACTACCTTGTTTCTTAATAAAATGTAACGGGGTACATCAGGCAACTATGAGAGCCAAAAAGGCCTCAAATTGAGCAAAGAAAGACATTAATTTTCACGTGCATTTCAACCAAGACGCTTCATTAGTGGTGTTCGCCCTTAATGTCATATTATCATGACCGTTTTATTTTGTTTTATGTTAAGGGCTGGGGTATGAACGTTTGGACAGTATTTATTGTGGGACATTAGAGCACATCAGACATATCGAATTGCATTCTGAATACTAAGAATGTCCTAATATCAAATAATTTTGATTTTTTGAAATTCGCAATGTAATAGGCCTACACATTTTATGACAAATCATTAAAAATTGATATTTTTGATATATAACAGTCCTCGAAGTAAATTTTATAAATTTAATGATACATTCTTTAAGTATATGTAGCTGGGAGGAAAGGCCGACGATCAATTGAAAATTTTGACCTTTCGTATTGAAGATATGGATTTCCCCAAAAAATAGGTCTTTTTGGGAAATAAAATCCATATCTTCAATATGAAAGGTCAAAATTTTCAATTGATCGTCGGCTTTTCCTCCCAGCTACATACACTTTAAGAATATGTCATTAGATTTATAAAATTTACTTCGAGGACTGTTATATATCAAAATTTGAAAAATATCAAATTTTAATAATTTGTCATAAAATTTACATTATATCGTGAATTTCAAAAAATGACAATTATTTGATATGAGAAAGACATTCTTCGTATTCAGAATGCAATTCGATATGTCTGATGTGCTCTCATTTCCCACAAAAATACTGTCGAAACGCTCAAAACGCTCATTCCAGATCCCTTAAGTATATGTCATATTACATGTTTCACATTTGTACGATTTTAAATAATTCTTTATCATGTTTATAGGACATGCTCTGTTATATTTTATATCCTCTTTTCATTCTTGAAAAGATAGATCATGCTTTTATTTCACCCATTGGGTATTTCTTTATTAATTTGTGTTTATATGGCGATTTCAGGTGGGATAATAACTCCTGGATGACGTAAGCATAATGTTGATAGATTTAAATATCATTATAAATAGGCACTTAATAATAATGATATTGAAATAAATTGATAAATAGATAAATTAATAGATAAATAAATAAAAGATATATAAGCCTAGATAAATAATAAATAAATGATAAACTAGTAAATTGCAAACATTAAATATCTTAGAGCAAATGAGCATTTAATAAGTTTTTGCGACAAATATTTTGCCCTTCTTGTACGTTTTATCATTATTTTATCTTTTACTAATTTTTTTTTTGGGACATGCTCGCTTATTTATTTTTTATGTGTTCCTCTTATCATTTGTGAAGTATTTCTTTATTTTTGTTTTAGTACAAGTGATCACTGAGTATGTTTAACTGTGGAAATATCGGTAGATAAGGTGTTTTTATTTCACCCTTGAGTATTATTTATAAGTGTATCAACATACATTTCACATGTCATGATTTTTCATTGTTTTATTTTAAAGCAATTCTTTATTGGGGTGCATGCTCTCATATATTAGGTGGTTTTTTTTTCATGTTCCTCTTGTCATTCTTGATAGATGGCTGTTTATTTATGTCGCGTGTTAAGTATTTTTTTAATTTTTGGTCGAAGTGTATAATTATCATCAGACACATGTCACCTTTTTATGTATGATTTTGCATTATTTAATTTCAAATTATATAATTTTTAAACGTACTAACGTAGTTCTTTATTTTTGTTTCTGTGAATATCATCCGAAAAGTAGGCCTCCTGCACATTATGATTTTGCCTTGCTTTATTTAACTCTTTACTGGGGTGCATGCTCTCTGCTGGGTTTTTTCATGTTCCTCTTATCATTATTGACAAGATAGCACCTGCTGTACGCTGTTTATTTATTTCGCCCTAAATTATTTCTTTACTTGTGTTTTTAGATTTTGAAGTTTATATCATGATAGCACACGCTATGTTTTTATACCAACCGCGTTTTCTTTTTGAAAACAGTTCTTGTTTCAAATCCTGGTCCGCAATGTCAACATTCAGTTCGTTCATAAAATATGGCTATTTATTTATGTCGCGTGTTAAGTAGTTCTTTATTTTTTGCTCGAAGTGTATAAATATCATCAGACACCTGTCACATTTTTATGTATGATTGTTCATTATCTAATCTTAAAATATATAATTCTTTAAACTTATTTCTTTTTTTTTTTTTCTGTGAATATCATCCGAAAAGTAGGCCTCTACACATTATGATTTTCCTTGTTTTATTTAAACTCTTTATTGAGGTACATGCTCCTCTTATCGTTATTGACAAGTCATCACATGCTGTACGCTGTTTATTTATTTCGCCCTCATTTTCTTTACTTTTGTTTTTAGATCTTTAGTTCTTTATTTTTGTTTCTGTGAATATCATCCGAAAAGTAGGCCTTCTGCACATTATGATTTTTCCTTGCTTTATTTAACTCTTTACTGGGGTGCATGCTCTCTGCTGGTTTTTTTCATGTTCCTCTTATCATTATTGACAAGATAGCACCAACGGTTGATAAAAAAAATATTGGGCGACTTTTCAATGATTTGACCCGCGGGTTGCCCTCATTTGTTTGGCAACCGTGGTCTGTGTTAAGTGAATATATTTCGGTAAGAAAATAATTATCATAGACCATGTAGACAGAACGGACAATAGTCATAGGCGCTCTCCTCCATTTTGAGAAATATACTTTTACACACACACTACATTTACCTTAAAGTTTTACCTTTTAGTGGGTTAAGCCAAACCTAAGTGGATGAAATATAAATCAACACTTCTGGCACTGATTGGTTTCCGTAGTTGTTATATGGAATACGAGCTGTCTGTAGCTACAAAATTGTCTGCAAATCGGCTTTTGCCGGGCCTCTCTTTTTCGGCGTTTTTCTCATTAAATTAGGGTCCCGTTCAAATAAAAAATAAACTGGTGTCTAGATGTAATCACAGTTAACACACCAGGAAAATTATAGAATATACAACAACCTAGTTACACCTGTAGACTGCGAACAAACATGCACCTGGCCAGACCTGGCCGTAAAACAAAGTGTTCTCCCTACGGATACCCTTAAGGGTCACACAATTAGAGAGGGCGGCCTATCTGCTGTGTCATAGCATGACATCAGTACATATGAGACATTAAATATTAAATGCGAGGATCCAGAGGATACATGCCTGAGAAAATATATAATAATTAAAGAAATGAAGCTCAGACAAACTGGCATTATAATAAAGGAGAAAAAAAATCAGAACCGTTCGGATTCGAACCAGCGTGCACTAACGATTACATGTCGTCAGCTCACCACCACACGCCATAACAGCTCATGGCGGTTCTGCCGGCGAATTGAACATGTAATAATTTTATTCTCCCGTAAATGTCGCACGGCCAATGTAAATTAATTATAATTAGAGAGGGCGGCCTATCTGCTGTGTCAGACATTCTATTACCCCCACGACCCATTATTCAATATCGCGCACTGTGATTTGTTGAAACGCGTCACGTGACAGACCATTAATTAGCGATAAAGTGTCAAGGGCAACGAACTTTATGTTCTTATTATCATCACAGCGCACAACAAAGCGCACAGCACACCTGCTTATGTAGGGGAGAATGGAATGCCAGGGGTGTGTTATTGAATGTGCATACCTGCTTATAGGGGAGAATGGAATGTTAGGTTGTGTTATTGGAATGTGCATACGCTTTGGGTACGTGTAGGCGCTACACCTTGAAGTAAACAACTTGAAATATTTGGGCAAAAAATGTGATATTTTCTCTTTAAATCGCACTATTTTGTGGTAATAGAATAGAAATAAAGGGTGCAGCATTATCTTTACACGCAATAATGTGTCCTCGGCAGTAAATCGTTTAAATAATGGGTTCGGCTGCGCCTCACCCATTATTTACGTTTTTACTGCCTCGGACACATTATTTTCGTGTAAAGGATCATGCATTACCCTTTATTTCTTAATTAAATATTAAATGCGAGGATCCAGAGGATACATGCCTGAGAAAATATATAATAATTAAAGAAATGAAGCTCAGACAAACTGGCATTATAATAAAGGAGAGAAAAAATCAGAACCGTTCGGATTCGAACCAGCGTGCACTAACGATTACATGTCGGATCTCATGGCGGATCAGCCGGCGAATTGAAGATGTAATGATTTTATTCTCCCGTAAATGTCGCACGGTTAATGTAAATTAATTATAATAAGAGAGGGCGGCCTATCTGCTGTGTCATAGCATGACATCAGTCAATATGAGACATTAAATATTAAATGCAAGGATCCAGAGGATACATGCCTGAGAAAATATATAATAATTAAAGAAATGAAGCTCAGACAAACTGGCATTATAATAAGTCCAGTTTGTCTGAGCTTATTATTGTCTGAGATTATTGTAATGCCAGTTTGTCTGAGCTCCATTTCTTTAATTATTATATATTTTCTCAGGCATGTATCCTCTGGATCCTCGCATTTAATATTTAATGTCTCATATTGACTGATGTCATGCTATGACACAGCAGATAGGCCGCCCTCTCTAATTATAGTTAGTTAGTTAGTTAGTTAGTTAGTTAGTTAGTTAGTTAGTTAGTTAGTTAGTTAGTTGGACCTGTATCTTTCACACCAGTAGTCCACCTCTGTGCATAACTTTCAAAATTTTAACAAAATGTATATAGCATTTATATACCTAACTTAAATCCAAATTCACCTTTAATATTACACGCGTTAAGTTGGGATTTTTTGTGTGTAATTCTGATTAGAGCTTAGTTCAAAACTCCTTGTAATAGGGTTTGTCTCAAATACAATATCTACATAAGTCATTACCGCTTTTTACTTATATGGTGATTAAATGGTTAATTAAATGGTTAAACCAGTTACTTAATGACATTAATAGTCTCATTATTCATTCTTTTACTTATGTACTTATGTTTAGTATTTACTTTTGTGATGTGCCCTCAGTAATTTAATTTAATTATTGAACTTTGATTACAAGCTGAAAGTATGTCCTGAGAAATATGAGACCAGGGGAAGCACCTTGTAAGTGATCATGCAAGAGTTTGTGTGTTACGACATGTTTTAGGGGGTAACCTTAAACAAAGGTAAACAAAGTGAATCAGAGTTTTTAATATCATAGGGGATTTTCCGTATTGCTCAATTCAGTATATTGCACCATAGAGAAAAAAAAACCAGGAAGTGATGTAATGAGAAAGGTTAATGTTTAAAATTAATCTTGGGAAATCCCAAGCTTGCATCATCTGTGAAGATGTGAATGAAATGATGGTTTATTAATAGATGATGGGTTTTGCATGAGTACTGGTATAACAAGTTGGAGGCTTGAGTTTGGACTTTACAGAATGTCATGGGAGATTGTGAAACTCCACATGTGTGTGATGGTCTTCGTGTTTCAAATAGAAGTACATTTTAACCAGTTTACATAGCCAATAATTGAGCTAATTGTAATACAGCAACGAAGGAGATTGCGAGCACACAAATGTGCTCTTCCTCATCAAAGGATTAAAGTTCTTCTGTCGAATTGCTGTAGTTTGCTGGGTTTATGAAAACCACACTTCTGTCATATACAGCGGAGCAGTATTAAAGAAGCCTGTTCCCTGGAGAAAGAGTGATTGGTGAAAGAAACACCATTTTTGGAGAAAGCAGCACAGGGAGATATATTTTGGAGAAAGCAGCGCAAGAAGATAAGTGATTGGAGGAATCAGCATCATTTTCGTGTGAGGATTTCATACGCAAGGATATTTATAAACGCAAGTGTACAATGGACTTCGCTGATTTTCGCAGGACAAGTGAATAAGGAAATATTACTTCAGTCGTCCAGAACATTGCAAGAAATCTAGGATCACCAACAAGAAGACCGCTGGTTAAGTACTGATAGAATAAAACTGATTGTGTGATTTTATTGTATATTCAATATTGTTGTTATACGTGTGTGTACCAATCATACTTTGTTTTCAATTAAAGACTTAGATTTTGTTAGCTTAATCAAACAGTGTATTTGTGTTGTGCATTCGTGTGAGTTCGGGTAAAAGGTGATTTTGGCCTTGAGTCAGTACGACTCGTAACACTTTTAATACAAACATTTCTTTTTAGAGCTATGGTAGGTAAACATAGCCTACTGCCATATAAGTTGAACGTCACTTCTTTAACATTAATTATTTCACACAGTGCATGTCAAGTTAAAATTCAGTTGTTTGGCTGGTGGCCTCTATTGGATTGATTGGCCTAACTAAAATCCTTTGCTTTATTAGCCACCTTATTTATGCATTTATTTATTTATTTATTAAAACTTCTTTTGCCTGGGTAACAAAACTCAGTGTAAACACTGTTTTTCAGTTTGGCCCAGGGGTCAAACTTAAAACATCCAAAATAACCAATACAAAATAAAATACATTACACTAAGTATATATCAGATTGCACAATTTAACAAAATTAGGAATACAATAAAAACTAGACCAGCTAGGCATATTTACTTGCAAGCATATTTAAATTAACCGACTGTAGCTGGCAACGGATTTTTGGCTATGGTAGGAAGACGGTTAAAGGATAGTGCACCTCTGGAGGCGAATTTCCTTACCATAACAACTTGTCTTTGTGTATTTTTGGAGGGAGGGCAATGTTATTGAATAATGCGCTAAATACACCTTTCCTTATGAAATAGTAAAATATTCAGCTGGAAAGGGAAATACACAACTTTCAAAGCTGACAGTCAACCTTACCATCAGACTGGAAATGGCTATAAATGTTCTAGTTGGGACACAATTAGGTTTCAAAACATTTTGCACATCTAACTAACCCCACAAAACTCCCAAAAGCTCTTATAAGATATATATAAAAAAAATATATATATATATATATATATAGCCAATCCATATCCCTATTCATTTATATTGGGCTTTGAGCCCAACTTTTGATTAAAATTATTCACAAATGTGCAAATTACACATGTGGGACAAGGTGAATTTAGGTGGATTTAGGTATATATTTGCTCCCTTTCGTAATATTTTTAGATTCTACCCTGAGGTGGACAACCGACAAATAAGCACTTTTGATATGCACGTCCCATAATTGATTTTTTGTTCACTTTCGCTTTGATCACATACAGGGCCAGACCCCTTTACACAAGGCGGTAATCATCAATTCTGATAAATGCTGTAAGATACTTGTGAATGCGGGCGCTGACATCCACTCAGTAGATAAGCAAGTAAGTCTTATAAATTCACCCTGAACTTATATTGTATGTATTTCTTTATTCAACCTCATGACTTTATCTGTGGAGGGTAGCAGGTTCATTTTTTTATATCATGCTTTTATTCAAATCATTTCATTCGTTGCAAATAAAACAGTACAATAATGATACAAGCACAAAAAAATACAATACAGACAAATGCCAGAGGGGTGAAGGGCTCAATAGACTACGGATTGGATGCAGAACACTTGGAGTCTGCGGCGAGCTTTAGTCAATAATTACAATTTTCTTTGTGCACAAAAATGTTCAAGCTTCAAGGTATCAACAACAATATTTTTGAAACCATTAAAAGAGAGCTTAGACTGCTCGCATCTACACTTGTAAATATATCTTCTAGCAATGAGCATAATTTGGTTCATACCTGTTAAGTTATTTAACATTTGTATCCAATAAACCAAATACTTCACTAAATTCATAAAACGCAGGTATGAAATCAAAATGAGTCCAAATACTTTGCCAGAAAGAGTTCACAATATTACAACTAGCAACAAGATGTCCCATGGTTTCCTTCTCTGTTTTACAAAAACACATTTATCATTGTTAACTAAACCAACTTTGTACAACCAGTCATTAGTTGGCAAAATGTTATGAGTAATTCTGTACTGAACATGCTGAAGCCATCTTAATTTCACATCTAGTGTAGCTCTGAAAGGCATTAAATACAACTCGTAACATTTGGCTTCGGTCATATTATAAACTCTTTTTAATGAAAATTGACTAACAGGATCAGTTTTTATACTATCAATATATGACTTACAAACATCCCTGGACGTCAGTTTCAGAAGTGGAACACTTCCTCTCGATAAGTTGATCACTGTATACCCGAGTCCTCTGGAAGGGTCGCCCCCTCCTGACGAATCATGTCACGCCAACTTTTTGGAATTGCATTAATCAGTCCAAACCATTTAAGCACATCAATTCTATTATAGTTATCACCCATCCTGTTAGCAAAATTCTTAAAATTGCCTTTGTCATCAATGAAATCGTAAATTGTGTAGAAGCCTGCTTCCTCAAACTTAGAGTAGTACACCGACGTTTTACCAATCAGAATATGCTTATTATTCCAATAACTTGTTTGCAAACCTCGATAGCATTTTTTGGCTCACCTGAATTAAACATTGACCATAATTTGAATGCATTCAAATAGAATGGGGGAATAATTCCTCATAGTGTTCGACAATCAAAATTACACTCCAGAATGCCTGTGCCACCCAGGTTTCTTAAATAAAATATTAAGATACTTTTCCAACCAGATTTGTTTGGCATAATTAACGTCTTAAGCCACATAACCGATTGTGTTTTGATTTTTGCTTGTAAGTCAACCATTTTCAAACCACCTTCATCTAATTCATCTAATGAACTTGTAAATAATATCATTAACCTTCTTTTGAATACTTATAATGGCCTTAGTAGGTTTAGCGCTATGGGAGAAGATGGAGAGGGGTAAGAAACCACAGGATAATTGCACACAAATACAGCTATATCCGAATGGTTATAACGTGAATTTATTTATTTAATATGTAGTATCGTGCATACGTTCTCTCAACAGGGGAAGCTTTAAAAAGCTTATTAAACATACTTCTAAGCTGTTAAGGACTGATCAATATTTACACTAGAGGGTGAAATGGGAGTTTTGAAAAACATAATCGACAAAATATTTCACATTACCACTGGATTCCCCCTTGATTTCAAAATTTCCTCCATTTTAAACTTAGCTTTCCCCCTCATGGTTCATATAAGAAATTCAGATCCCCCTCAAAACCCTCAAAGCATTTCGGATACCCCCTCAAAACTCCCATTACCCCTGGCGTAAATATTGAACAGCTTCTTACTATATATTATAGCATATTTACTGTACGTCTTAAAATCTTGACGTACATATTGATTGATTGATTTATTCGTAATTCCCGCCTTACAGTAGGCGCACCTCTGATAAACAGGGTTATGATAAAGATCACAAAAGTACAATTTTTAACACCAAATTGACAACGTTAACAATATCTATACTAAAAGGCCAAAACAAAAGTCTTTCACAACAGCAGCCAGTGTGGTCTGTGGAGACGGGTGCACAATCCACTTCAAAAAAAAAAGCGAATAGCTAGATAAAGTCACACACAAATGAAAAACATCAATACGAAAACAGTTTTTCCACAAACAGGGCGGTGAACGGGTAGATGTTCATGCCGGCACTCCATGCTGCAGTACAAAGTGTCACAGTCGTCGCAATCTAAATAAAGTCCTCCAAGAATCTTAGAATCTGGTCTGAGACAATTGGCACATTTTGCTTCAGCCGGGTCTCCGGTTTCTGTATCAACTTCACCGTCTGTGGCTAGTTCGGGGGTTTCCACAACTAGTTTGTCTGGGTGGAGAACTTCAGTTGGGTTATCCAACTCAGAGTCATTACCTCCATGCACACTATTATCTGCTGGAACTTCACAATCTGGATTGTCCAGTCCATTATCCGAGCAGATAGTTTATGCTGGGATCCTGTTTGGTATTTCACAGTAGTTGGAATTTCCTTGACTTCCTCAGAAATTACAGGTGTGTTAAACTGGCACAAGTTCATTCAAATTGTCAGCCTGGATACCAGGTTCATGAACACATTTCACAATGACAGGTAATTCCTTATCCTGGTGATCTGATTTAACAGAAGGATTTTTTAGTCCAAGATGTGTTGACTGAAGTTCAGAAAGTTTTGAGACGGTTTCCGGGCTCTTTTTTTTTCTTGTTAAGCCAACTCACAAGTCTTTGTTATCTCGCTTCTGAGTATCAGGAGATTTCTTCTTTTTCTTTCTTGTTCTGGACGGTGATGGGTGGGTGTCAACCTTGGCAGAAGCATCAACGGAAGGTGGTAATTTAGTATCCAAACCTGTCCGCTGCACGTCGCTGTTCAATGGCGGCTCAGCTGGTATTGTCCTAGCGGTCGTGACCCCTGCACCCGTACTGGTGGCGGGAAATTTGTTCCAACAAATATCGAGGTATATTTTCCTGTATTTTCTTTCAAAGTCCACACAGGAGCCTCAAGATGATCAATGTCAAGCGCTTGAAGAACCATTAGAAGCTTTCTGCCCATTCCAGAGAAACTTGGTAACTCCATTTTCTTGGAAAGCAAGTGAAAAAGTCATATAAAACTGGAGCAACAACAACACACGTCCACACACCCCGACATCGTTACCATTCACATATAGTTGGTTTACTGTTGTAGAAATAGCTAACGTCCAATACGCGCAATTGTGTTAGCACTGTGTAGGCCTATACATTATGGTTAATGTTTTGATTTTTGTAGTTCGTAACATTTGACCTTTAGGATCGAGACCAGGGAGGTAAATAAGGATAATTTAGGGAGAGTTGCGTTTTAGACCCAATAGAGTTGCCCGGGACGACTCTGGACGAAACAAGCTTAGCTACCCGATAAAATTCAACGATCTGGACAGAGAAGCATGACCCCGAGATCTATCGTGCATTCAAACAGTAATTGCGGTGGCCAATTTCAAGTGCTTTGCTCAAGTGGTCAATTAGTTTGGTCACCAATTACATTGATCGAAACTGGACTAGAAGTTATTACCAATTATAACAATAGCATCGAGTACCGGGAATTTACAAGATCGATTCTCTCGGCGGGCGGTCGTTACGCTCATCTCAATTATCTGGTTTATGAATGTGACCTTTTCATTCTTCAGTGATTCCAGGGGACGATGATGGAAAGAACACGACCCGACTACGTATTCGTCTAGCTTGATCGTCTGACCCGCAAAAACCTGCGGGTCTAATTCGCAATTGTCCCTTACTGGGTGGGTGATTAATTTATTTTTGCCCTCAAATTAGGGAAAATAATTTACTGGGTGGGCAGCGGTAATTAATGTTATCCAGGCGTTTGGATATTTGGAAATGTAGACCTATTTTTGCGTAAAATTTGACTTTGCCATCCCCAAAATGCATGCTGATATTAGCATATTCATGTAGCAACTTTCAAGAAAAATTGTATACCGTATTATATATATTTCCCGTTGGACATTTAACAATCTTATACTATATAATTATCTATTACCATTACTCCTAGGTAGGAAACAAACAGTAAAATTAGATGGGAAAGGTATTTATTTATTTATTTATTATTCATTAAGCATTTCAACAAAAATATACAGCAAAATTAGACCAGCGAGCAAGGGCTGCCAGGGCCCAACAAAAGTGGCAAATAAAGCACTGACATCTAAAAGATGAGTGGACCCCACCCTTGCAAGCTGGTCATGAAAATAAACAAAGTATTGCACTATAAATACACATAAAAATTACAAAGATTATTAACACATTAAAAGTACAAACATTTTTAAAAACAGCACTATGTTAAAAGCATGAAGCCCCAAGAGACACAATATATTGCACTTAGCCAAGCAGGATAAAACACACCACAACATAATGAGATAATGCCCCCCTTCCACCCTACCACCACAACAAAACATAGATGGCACCAAGGATTAAATTTCTTGAATGGACTGAAAGTAGTCTCTCAAGTGGGATTTGAAGCAGTTAAAGCTATTGCACAAATAAATATCAGTGATGTGACGGGGGAGGTCAGACCATTTTTGGGTAATATATTTATTTGGTATTATAGTGAAATAATGTTTTGACTTTGACTGTGTAACTTCTTGTCATAGACACACATCACTCACAGATTAAAGATATATAAATTTAATTACACAGCCGCGACGGCTGTGTCTTTTTTGTTACAGGTTCTTCTTTCTTTCACAGCCGTGACTAACGACTGTGTCTTTTTTCTTACAGGTTCTTCTGTCTTTACACAGCCGTAACGTCACGGCTGTGTCTTTTTTTCTTACAGGTTCTTCTTTACACAGCCGTGACGTTAACTTGGTCACAATGATCATTGACCGTGCCCCTACATGTTACATGAAACTCGTGGGGTCAAAGGTCACGCAGGGGTCACAGGGGTCAAAAACGTGATTTCAACTCAAAATGCATCTTCTCCTACAAATTACATAGGACAGTGACGCCACTTGCACACATGCATTGTAATTGTGTACACAGATTTGGGGTCAAAGGTCATTAAGGGGTCACTTCCGGCTTAAAACGGAATACCTTCAATATTTATTAGCTAAGGAAAACATAGGACAGTAACGGTATGTTCACATATGAGTTGCAATTACCCAATGTATATGTAGTATTTTTTATTTGGGGTCAAAAGGTCATTAAGGGTCACTTCCGGTATAAAACGAAATACCTTTAAAATGAATCTTCTCACACAAATTACGTATGACAGTGACACCACTTGCACACATGCATTGTTATTACCCAGAGTCAATGTGGTGTACACATATTTGGGGTCAAAGGTCATTAAGGGTTCACTTCCGGTATAAATCGAAATATCTTCAAAACATTTTATTAGCTAAAAAAAAACATAGGAGAGTGATGGTACGTTCACACATGAATTGTGTTTACCCAATGTATATATGGTATTTTTTATTTAGGATCGAAGGTCATTAAGGGGTCATTTCCGGTATAAAACGAAATACCTTTAAAATGCATCTTCTCCCACAAATTACGTAGGACAGTGATGCTACTTACACACATGCATTGTTATTACCCAGATGGTGTGGGGTCAAAGGTCATTAAGGTGTCACTTCCGGTATAAAACGAATAACTTCAAAAAAAACTTTATCAGCCAAGAAAAATATAGCACAGAGACGGTACATTCACACATGAATTGGTGTTACTCAGTGTATACGTGGTATTTTTTTTATTTGGGATAAAAGGTCATTAAGGCGACACTTCCGGTCTGAGACAAAAACCTTCAAAATGGCCCTTCTGCCACAAATAACATGGCAAAGTGATGATACGTGCACACATACATTGACATTTGCCAATTTCTACGGGGTTTCATATATTTTGGGGTCAAAGGTCATTAAGAGGTCACAACACGGCTGTGTTCGTGGTCTTAGACCACAGCTAGTTATACCTGTTTTGGATGAGTGGCATTTTTGTCAAATGTGTCTCAAATTTGATAAGAAATTATGAAAATCTTTTAAAAACTGGAACAAAACTATATAATTTCTAAATTATAAAGTATTGCCAAACCATGCAGTATTTGACCAGGTATTTCCCAGTAATTTCTGGTATCAGAGATGCCACTTTTCCTTCTTCAGCCCTTTTTATCCAAATGTACACATTATTTCCACAAAGTTTCAGGGTTTTTGAGTAGTCTAAAGTGGCATCTCTGCAGTATATGTTGGTATTCTCCGGTATTTTCCACCAAAGCCGGCAAATGAATTTACTAGAACTTGCAATATACTGAATTATATTGACCTACATGTATTGCCCAACTGCAATTAAAATGTTTATTTTGCCCATTCTTATAGTAAAGTAAATAACATCACCAGTATCATACAGAAGCATCTGTATATACTGAGTGATTTGTATCCAGAAGCACACAGTAATACTGATGCCAAGCTAGTACTTTGCGTAGTCTGGTATAGAAGCACACGGGTAATTCCGTGTGCTGGACCCGTTGTTGCTATGCCTATTATGCCGTTGCACTCTCCGTTGCCTAATTGATCGAGTGCACTGTTCTTTAGGATCCGATGAATTAGTTTTAAAGCAGAGCAGCTCAGAACGACTGGTCTTTTAGACAATTTTAAATTTTAAACGCGTATTTATTGCACGGTTGGTTTGACAGTGGTTTGGCTTGGCTCTGGCGACCTTGCATCCCGGGGTACCTTGATCACAACAAATTTGGTTCTCATAATTATCTAGAAGCTGACACTATAGGCCTAATAAAAATTTTCGTAGACCCTATATTAGGCCTAATAGCTTTTATTTTATCCGTAGGCCTATATTAAACGACGGGTGTGTGTGTATAGGTGTACCTGTATGTAAATACCGTGTCTTTGTTTTGATACGCGAATGGACAAAAGACCGGATAACCGGATCGAATATTCCCTTTAATGAGTGGGGCTACTACGGGCAATAGCGGTGTCGGGGTGCGCATGCAGTCTCATACAGGGTCCATACGAATTATCAAGACATGCAGGACGAATTATTGCTCAATAGGTTATTATCTAGAATAACATAGAATGGCAATTATTAGGCCTATTTATCGATTTATTATTATAGACTGATAAATAAATAAATAAATAAATAAATAAATAAATAAATAAATAAATAAAAATAAATAAATAAATAAATAAATAAATAAATAAATAAATTAATTAACATTTATTCATTTATTTTATTATCTATTTATTTAGGCCTATTTATTGATTTATTATTATAGACTGGTAAATAAATAAATAAATAAATAAATTAATTAATTAATTAATTAATTAATTAATTAATTAATTAATTAATTAATTAATTAATTAATTAATTAATAATTAATTAATTAACTAATAAATTAATTAATTAATTAATTAATAAATATTAACATTTATTCATTTATTTTATTATCTATTTATTTAGGCCTATTTATCGATTTATTATTATAGACTGATAAATAAATTAATAAATAAATAAATTAATAAATTAATTAATAATTGATTAATAATTAATTAATAAATTAATTAATTAATTAATTAATCAACATTTATTCATTTATTTTATTATCTATTTATTTTATTTAGTCACTTATATATTTATTTATTTAATAATCGATTAATATATTGATTGATTGGTTGATTGTGTGAGTCAGAAAGAGAGCTTGTGAGTAGGGTGAAGTATCAAGTTGATTGATAAGCTGATTGGATTTATTCATTTGATTTTGTTTTAAATATTTTGTTGACTCATCCACTCATTTATTGATTAATTTATCTATCATTTATAAATTTTTACTTATTTATATATTTAGTTATTTATCTATTTAGTTATTCGTTCATTTAGTTTAGTTTGATTTAGATCGATTAATCGATTGATTGATTGATTGTTTGATTGATTGATTATGTGAGTGAATGAGAGAGATGGATAGATTCAGAAAGGGGAGAGTATATCAAGTTGATTCGGATTAGTTGATTGGATTAATTCATTCATCGATTGCTTGATCTGTTGATCGCTAGGTAGGTTGATTGGTTAAGTAGGTTAGTAAATGGGGGTCTTTGAGCAGTATAGGGATTGAGTAAGCAGTTCAAAGTAAGCCTATACATTACGCGAAGGGGTGAATGGATAAGTTCTTTCTTTCACCTGGCTTGGGACCGTTACTGTCCACACCACCCCATCCCACAATTGATTGCCTCCAGTTTCTTCATTGAAGGTAAGTTGTATGTTGTACTGTTTGATACATGTTTTTATTTGGAAGGGGCCGCTGGGATGACTTATGACCCCACCTTCCTTGCTCTCGACCCAGCTGCTTCAGCTCAGCAGTGATAATTTAGGCACGTTGCTTCCCATAAATAGTGTCATAGGGACACGGGGCACGTGTCCCCCCCAATCGATCTGGAATTTTAAAAATTCCATGGCGAATTTGCTGACCCCCCATTAGACCCTTTGCCCCCACCCAAAAAAAAATCGTGGTCGGTACCACCCCCCCCTACAACCATGTTAAAGTTTTAGCGCCTCGCTTCCCATAAATTATACTAGGCCTATTCACTTTTGACTGGGGGATCCCTCCCCACACAAAATTGCTCGAGTCAATCCATCTAGTTCAGTGATGATAAAAAAAATGGAAGCTAGTTGTAGCCTAAAACCCGTTACGATCATGTAAATGTGTTAGTGCTTACTCTTATAATCACACCTTGCTTCCCATAAATTATATATGATATCCGCTTCAGGGGAAAGCTTTCTGACTGGGGACCCCACCACCCCCCCATACAATTGCTCTCAATCCATCTTGTTCGATAAAGAACACCCACCCACACACACACACACACACCCCCTGCTCTCAATCCATCTTGTTCGATAATGAGCCTAAAGCACGCTATAACCATGTTAAAGTTTTAGCGTCTTCTTCTATTTGAACATCTCGCTTCCCATAAATTATAGTGTTCACTTTTATTTCGATGGGGCATTAGGGACAATGACTTCTGACTGGGGGAACCCTCCCCCACACACAATTGCTCGAGTCAATCCATCTGGTTCAGTGATGAAACAAAAAAATGGAAGCTGTAGCCTAAAACCCGTTATGACCATGTAAATGTTTTAGTGCCTGCTCTTATAATCAAATTATAGGCCTAATGTCCACTTTTACATGTTTAATTTATTTGTAAAGGGCATTAGGGGAAAATACTTCTGACTGGGACCCCCCCCCCACGCACCTCACCCCACACACACAATTGCTCAATCCATCTATGGTGATACAAAACACTGCATTTTGAGCCTACAGTACGCTATAACCATGATAACCATGTTAAAGTTTTAGAGCCATCTCTTATTTGGACATCTCGCTTCCCATAGATTATAGTGTTTACTTTTTTTTTTTCGAGGGGCTTAGGGACAATGACTCAAAGGATCCCTCCCCCACACACACAATTGCTCTCAATTCATCTAGATCAGTGATGATACCAACAAAATGCAATTTGTAGCCTAAAAAATCATGGTCGGTACCCCCCCCCGCCACCCGCTATATAAACCATGTTAAACTTATAGCGCCTTCTCCTATTTGGACATCTCGCTTCCCATAAATTATACTATTCAATTTTGACTGGGGACCCCTCCCCACACAAAATTGCTCGAGTCAATCCATCTGGTTCAGTGATGATACAAAAAATGATACTAAAACTGCATTTTGAGCCTAAAGCACGCTATAACCATGTTAAAGTTTTAGCGTCTTCTCCTATTTGAACATCTCGCTTCCCATAAATTATAGTGTTCACTTTTATTTCGATGGGGCATTAGGGACAATGACTTCTGACTGGGGGACCCCCTCCTCCACACACAATTGCTCGAGTCAATCCATCTGGTTCAGTGATGAAACAAAAAAATGGAAGTTGTAGCCTAAAACCCGTTATGACCATGTAAATGTTTTAGTGCCTACTCTTATAATCACATGTTGCTTCCCATAGGCCTAATGTCCACTTTTACATGTTTAATTTATTTGTAAGGGCATTAGGGAAAATAATTCTGACTGGGACCCCCCCCCTGCACCTCACACACACACCCCCACCCACACACAATTGCTCTCAATCCATGGTGATACAAAACACTGCATTTTGATTTTTGAGCCTAAAGTCAAGTACGCCATAACCATGATAACCATGTTAAAGTTTTAGCGCCTTCTCTTATTTGGACATCTCGCTTCCCATAGATTATAGTGTTTACTTTTTTTTCGAGGGGGCTTAGGGACAATGACTCAGAGGGGAATGCCCCCCCACACACACACAATTGCTCTCAATTCATCTAGATCAGTGATGACACCAAAAAAATGCAATTTGTAGCCTAAAGCCCCTTATGACCATGTAAATGTTTTAGCGCTTGCTCTTATTTGGACATGTTGCTTCCCATAAATTATATATTATAATGTACCATTTTACATGTTTAATTCATTTAGAAGGGACATTAGGGAAGTGACTTCTAACTAGGGACCCCCCCCCGCACACACGCCCCAACCCACACAAATTGCTCTAAATCTAGTACGATGATGATACAAAAAACTGCATTTTGAGCCTAAAGCACGCTATAACCATGTTAAAGTTTTAGCGCCTTTTCTTATTTGGACATCTCACTTCCCATAAATTATAGTATTCACTTTTATTTCGAAGGGGCATTAGGGCAATGACTTCTGACTGGGACCACCCCCCCACACACACACCCCCACCCACACAATTGCTCTCAATCCATCTGGTTCAGTGATGATGTATGTTTGCTTTTATGAAACTTTTTAGTTCATCCCTGTTTGAACACAGCTTTAGTACGTAGGGCGACCGGGCTATAAAAGATAAGAGCGCCCTCGTTAGGCCTCCTATATTTTCATCGCCAAATACGCAGTTCTATTGCATGTAAGCAAGTCACTGATAGACGTGACGGTTCTCTATAGAAGAGATTGCAGAAAAAAGTTTTTTAAGGGATGGTCTTGTTAAACACTCCAGTTAGGAAATTTTTGCATTCGCAAAATTGATTTTTGAACATGCACGGGTGGGATAATGGGAATGCTGTGCAATTATTATAAGCCCTGGGATGGTTAATTTTTGTTGGGGAAAACATTTTTTGGCTTCTGATTGGGGACCCCCCACACACACACCCCCACCCCCACACACACAATTGCTCTCAATCCATCTCGATCAGTGATGATACAAAAATGCAATTTGTATATAGCCTAAAACCCCTTATGACCATGTAAATCTTTTAGCGCTTGCTCTTATATGGACATATGTTGCTTCCCATAAATTATAATGTCTGCTTTTACATGCTTAATTTATTTAGAAGGGGCATTAAGGGAAATGACTTCTAAATGGGGACCCCTCCCCCCCACACACCCCAGTTGTTCGGTGATGATACAAAAAAACTGCATTTTGAGCCTAAAGCACGCTATAACCATGTTAAAGTTTTAGCGTCTTCTCCTATAATAATAACATCTCGCTTCCCATAAATTATACTGTTCACTTTTATTTTGAGGGGGCATTAGGGACAATGACTAATGACTGCGGGAAACCCCCACCACACACACCCACACACACACACACCCCCCCCCCCCCGGCTCTTATAATCATGATAATCACATCTTGCTTCCCATAAATTATATTGTCCGCTTTTACATGTTTAATTTATTTAGAAGGGCATTAGGGAAATTACTTCTGAAGGGGACCCCCCACCTGAGACGAATTCGTCTCAGCCCCCCCCCCCACGCCCCCCACACACCCCGTTCGGTGATGATAGAAAAAACTGCATTTTGAGCCTAAAGCACGCTATAACCATGTTAAAGTTTTAGCACCTTTTCTTATTTGGACACCTCGCTTCCCATAAATAACAGTGTTCACTTTTATTTCAAGGGGGCATTAGGGACAATGACTTATGACTGGGGGACCCTCCCCCACACACACACACATTGCTCTCAATCCATCTGGTTCAGTGATGATACACAAAATGCAATTTGTAACCTACAACCCCTTATGACCATGTAAATGTTTGAGTGCCTGCTCTTATAAATCACATGTTGCTTCCCATAAATTATAATGTCCCCTTTACATGTTTAATAATTAAAGAAAAAGGTTTTTAAGGGGGTTACTACACCCTGCTCAATTTTGTGCCTATTTTTTTTTTTTTTCTCAATATTATAGCGCATTGGTGACAAGTAAGATATGTATATTATAGGGGCAAGGACTACAACTACTGCACTGGAAATTTTATTTCAACACAGACACCAGTTGTGGAGTTACAGTCAAAAATGAGGGAAAACCAATATTTGATCAATAAATCAATAACTACTTGCCTTGAGTTGCTGAATTTTTAGTGCAGTAGTTGTAGTCCTTGCCCCTATAAGATTACTAGTCACCAATGCGCTATAGTTTTTGAGAAAATGCAAAAATAGGCACAAAATTGGCCAGGGGTGTAGTACCCCTTAAGTGATGGTCTTGTCAAACACTCCAGCTACGATTTTTTTTGCATTCACAAAATTGATTTTGAACATGCACGGGTGAGATAACGGGAATGCTAATTATTATGAACCCTGGGGAGGGTTAATTTTTTGTTGGGGGCATTTTTGGGCACACATTCATTAACGGATCACCTTTTAATGGGGGGGACAGTACAAAACCTTGATTTAGATGCAAAATGTCATCCTCTCATTATTCCTTTTTTTTTTTTAAAGATTTGTGCAATTATAAAGGGGGGGGGGGGGCAAAGATGTTTTGGCAGGTCGAGAGGGGGAGAAAGTATTTTTGGCAGGCCAAAGGGGCAGCAATTTTTGGCACATCTTTTGAAAATACCCATCATTATTGCACAGCCCCTAAACATAATATCAATGATTTCTTATTTTGTCTGTGATTTGTAATGTTACTATTGTATGTGATTTTTTTTCTATTATTGACAAGACTCAGTGACATAGCCGAAATTTTTCTGATACCAGAATCTCAACTTTGATAGTGGGTGTCAGGAGGAAGAAAGTCAATTGGGTCATTCACATATAAGTATGTAATTATGTATAGCTTCAGGCCCATACGCAGGATTTAGTTTGGGTGTGGATGTGGTACTTCCAAAGAGGGGATCTTTGAATTAAAAGTGCGCTTGTAAAAATTGGGACTTAAACCCCACTAAAATTATCAAACCTTTTTTTTTCAATTTTGGACCATTTCATTGAAAAATGTGGACTGCTGTGGATTTTTATAAAGAGAAATTGTAAAACACAGATGGGGTGATTAAGGAAACTTTCACACAGATACTGGAACGGGACCCGGGTGATGAAAATGAAAGACCTGTTTAGAAGTGACACTACAAATAGTAGAATGAAAGCAGATACAAGTTTGCATTATATTCGCTTCTTTATTTTGTTCTTACGAACCCACAAGGCATACAAATATGTTGAGTATAATACTTCTTAGGCTTAAAGGAAGGTGACCTGGTATATTTGGAAAATCAAATTCTTTAAAACTTACGTATAACATAACATGTCATCCATTTCAAGCACTCATGCAAAAAGAAAATGTAAATGTTTTTTTGTAAATGTGACTAATTCCTATTGGAATTACCGACAGGGTGTCTAAATAAAAATAGGCCCTGTGGAATGGGGTCCATAACTTTAAGTATCAACAGTAAAATTAAAATGTTCTTAAAGATTCAAAAACCACAAAGTGCCTGCTTTAAAATTATGCAAAAAGCGTCACAATCCGTTCTCGCATCACTGAGATAATTGAGATTGTACAAATAGACTCATTTTTGGACCGTTCCAATGGGGCAATACACATTAACAATATGCATTGTAGTTTAAAATGAAAAATAAAATGATGAATACTCCCAATGTTGCTGGATTCAACATAAATCAATCAATCAATCAAGCAATCTCTCAAAGAATGTTGATCACACATTCATCTTTGGGTTAACAATATGTAAAAGTGAATCTTCTAAAATATTGTTCACTCATTTCTCAAGCAACAGTAGGGCTGGCCTTTAATATTGCAGTGGCTGAAATAAATTGTTCTAAAAATGGTTACAAAAATTAAATGGTTCAGGTGAAAGTATTGATTGTGAAATAAACAAAATTTGAAAAATAATATCAATAACCGTGGAGGCATAGTTTCTGATCAGACAAGCTATCACCTACCCAACAACACGTGTATTTCCTCCATACTAAACTACAAAGCAGCATATTATTGTTAACGTGTATATTGCCCATTGGAAAGGTCCAAAAATGGGTCTATTTGCAGTTTTCCAATTATCTCAGTGACGCGTGAACGGATTTTGATAATTGTTGCACCATTTTATAGCAGACATTTCATGGTTTTTGAATCTTTAAGAAACTTTTAATTTTACTGCTGGTAATTGATGCTATGTCCCCAAATCCACAGGGCCTATTTTTATTGAGACACCCTGTACAGTGTGATATTGGTAGTCTACAGTGTTTTAATTAATGATAATCATCATGATCATGTAATATATTGATTTCAAGTGAAAGGTCCTATTTTTCTCATAAACATATTGAAATTAGAAGTTCCAAGTCAGTGTATTTCCCAAGATATTTCAAAAAACTGCCTAATTAGTCAAAACAATGGTATACCATAGTTTTGACTAATTCGGCAGTTTTTGATGATTTCTTCGAAATACACCGATTTAGAACGCCAAATTTCAATATGTTTATGAGACAAATATGAGCTTTCTTCTGATACCAAAATCAGCATTTTGATGAGGTAAAGTGGGGGGATGAAATTTTCAATCAGGTTACCCACCTCTAATTTCAAAATGTTTGAACCAAACTTATAATAAGTACAGGTTCTACATAAAGTTTGTACTAACAACTTATGCCAAATAAGTATGTTTTATTTAAATGAAACTTTAAATGAGGTATGATTACTTAACACTATAAAGTATGGGCAAACACATTACCTTAAGGTGGTACTACACCCCTAAAAAATTTTGTGACTAATTTTGCATTTTTCTCAAAAATAACTTTACACTGGTAACAAAATTATGTATATTATAGGGGAAAGGAATCCAATTACTTCACTGAAATTTCAGTGATTCAATACAAGTGGTTCATTATATATGTTATTCTAGCGGTGCCTCTTTTCTTATCATAAATAACGTACCGCTTGTCTCGAGTCACTGAAATTCCAGTGTAGTAACTGGATTCCTTGCCCCTAAAATATATATAACTTTTGTGTGTTATTATTTTTTGAGAAAAATGCAAAAAATAGTCACATATTTATCAAGGGGTATAGTACCACCTTAAGCAACAACAAAATTGTTTCATTTACTTGTCCTCCATCCACCAACCGACCCAAAATTGGCCAAAATCAGGGTCGGACCTTTAAAAAAAATTAATTTAGTTTTACGTTTAAAATGTTCAGACTAATTTACCATCATATTCTGTTTATGTACCAATACCTGACACTACATTTTATAAACATGTAATTTATAACTAGTTAAAAGGGAATGATATAGAACTACAGAGTATCATGATAATATTATGTGATGTGATCTGTGAAAACCCTTCACATGGCAACATTTTGTGTTTTGTACACAAAAAACATGGAAATATAGATCTCTTTTTAGAACTGTTTTCATTTTGTACCTGTGATTTCAATGTCAAAGGTTATGAGCAAAGGATTGATTTAGCCTTTATTACCTTTATAAAACAAAATAGGATAATGCAACATACAAAGGCTTTTCACAAATCACATCAAATCAAAACAATCACTCTTTTTATATTTGTGCTAAATATTGAAATACACATTACCACTGTATAAACATGTAACTTTATTTCTTAATGTAAAGTGTGCCAAAGTTTGGGCATCAACGTCTAGGCCTTGTGCCTGTGCGTAGCGCCCTATAAATCTCTGCGCTTTTTTTAAAATATACAATCCAAGTAAACACAATGTTTCTACATATTCGCTTAAGGTTATATGGTTAGAAAAGGTTGCGACAATGTTCAAATGTTGTTGCCGGGTTATATAAAGGCTATAAAGCGCTTTTCATATTAACATTCACAAACGTTTCAAAACTTACTGCAAAACATTCTAACATAATGTTACTTAAATGTTGCAAACATTTTGACATTTATGATATTGTAGTATTTTTTCATACACACATTTTAAAACGTTTTCATGTCCTTTATAAAACGTGACATGTTATTTAAAACATTTTGACCAAAACCCAAAATATAAACCCTTTAAAATAGGGTGCTTTTTTTTAAAGTCAAGTAATTGGTTTGTGTTATCCTCTGTTGTCTTGAAATGTTTTGACTTTAACACTAATCCCAGCAAAAGTGTAAAAAACCTAAAATTGTTAATAAATCATTTAAAAGTGAAGGATAAGTCGATAAAATTGTCATTTGGTATTTTTGAAATGAAAAATTTGGCAAAAACAAAACAAAAACAGCAGTGTTGACTAAGTTCCATTCAAATACATGATAGCTAATTTATATACTGTCAGTATAAAAATTACAGATTCATGTAAATGTCTATTTTGTTTCAAATACACAGCTTTTGGCTGAACTACTAGCATGCTATGTTAGCACATCTATGACAATGACAATGGTACCAAGATCAGAATTTTGATGATTTTTAAGATTGTCCTGATGAGCAAATCACTGAATGGGCATTTAATTTCAGTAAGGGGGTACTACACCCCTGGCCAATTTTGTGCCTATTTTTGCATTTTTCTCAAAATTTATAGCGCATTGGTGACAAGTAAGATATGTATAGGGGCAAGGTCTACAACTACTGCACAGAATTTTCAGCAACTCAAGGCAAGTAGTTATTGATTTATTGATCAAATATTGGTTTTCCTTCATTTTTGACTGTAACTCCACAACTGTTGTCTGTGCTGAAATAAAAATGCCAGTGCAGTAGTTGTAGTCCTTGCCCCTATAATATACATATCTTACTTGTCACCAATGCTCTATAATTTTTGAGAAAAATGCAAAAATAGGCACAAAATTGGCCAAGGGTGTAGTACCCCCTTAAAACATCCTTGATTGCCCAAAAATGGGAGTAGTCATTTAAAGGGGTATTTTGTGATTTTGGCATCCTGTTTTTAGGGTATAGTTCAACAGATATCCACAAAAAAAGCAAATTTCAGTTGATGCAGACTGAGAATTTGACACGTTATGCATAATTACATGTAATACAGTGCACCATAGACTATGTGTTGTAATTTGGGGCTGTCCGGATATACAAATTGGGCGATGTCATCAAACAATCCAATCTGCAAGAAAACTTATGCACACAAATAATGATGGGAGTCCCAGATTTCTCTTTTGGAGTAAGTTGGGAGGATGTGCATTACAAATGTCTCTTTAAGCCATTTTGTCATCATTATGGGGCTAAAATTGAGCAAATTGTTCTTGAAATTGACTGAAATAATGAGGTCCTTACGATCTTTTGGCAACAATCATGTGAATGACTGTGGGCCACCAAACACCCCTTCCTGCTTTTGGATTTTCCTTCACCATGTTTTTCAGTCATCTCAGCTATCATAATCAGGGGTAGCATTAAGGCCCGAAAGTCGGGGGTTGTTTTCCTGTGTTTTTCACTCCCGAGCTTGCAGAAAATCCCAATACATGGGGTGAAATTAAATCTCGGGGTGAAAAATGTTTTGCAGTGTAGTCAGGGGTAGGAGTAAGGTCCAAAAGTAGAGGGTCAGAGTTCACCCCCGAGCTTGCACATATTCCCAATATAGAGGGTGAAAAATTAATATTTTTTAAATTTAGGGGTCAATTACCCCGATCGGGGTTAACGCTACCCCTGATCTGCTTGTGCTTGTTTGCCATTAATCGGGTGATGGGTATAGGCATACATGTAGGTCAGTCAAAGGTCAACATGGTGATCAAGTGTCCAGATTTCAACAAAAATGCATGGTCTCAAATTAGTTGTCATGTAAAATAAAGTCAAATAAGGAATAGTTCGCTTTGTCTAGAATGCTTTGTTTTTACTGCCTAAATTTATGATTTGATCAACCCTGTATAGGGCCTATTGAACATGACCTATTTTGTAATGTTTGCTACATGTATGTATCAAAACATCCTAAATGGTAAGAACTACAAACCAATTTGGGATAATTTTTGTTGAAATCAGAGCACTTTTACATTTTGTATAGTTTGTGGCCAAAATAACTGACCATAATTATACTGGGTTTGACCTTTCTGTTTGTAACTCTAGAATGGTATGTTGCAGACAGGTCAAACTTTTTCTGAATCCTTCACATGAGAGGAATACTAGTACGGTTTTTAACAAAATTTTGAAATTTGACCCCTGCGTTGACCTTTGAGCGACCTCTACACTATACCAATCACCAGATTAATGGCAAACAAACACATTATGATAGCTGTGGACCTTTGCCAACAGAAAAACATGGTGGATGAAAATCTCTAAAGAGGAGTTACAAATTGCTCCATGCTCTAACACATCCATAAATTTATAAAAACTAATTTGTAAAAAAGCCATGTTTTTGAAACCATATATTTTGGCATTATTTGTAACATTTACACATGTCCCAACTTACACCTTAATTGAATCAGCCAAATTTGTTGTGGGCAGTGTTTGTAGGTCAATGTGAACAATTTGAACTTAAAGTCATATTACAACTTTAATTCCCTATATAAATCCATGTTAAACAGCCAAAATAGCCAGTGTGGTTTCTTTCACTTTACCTTGTTATTTCAGCATAAAATGGACAGAAGATCTTTCTGACAGGTATTATTAGCATTATTTTTAATAACAGTGTTTTGGTTCAAGAATAACAAAATTAAAATTTGACATTAATTGTACATTATGGCTTTAAGAAGCGCAAATACTTCACAGATAGTGCTGAAGAATTTGCCCTTTTCTAGTTTTTAGGGAAATTAAGAATAAAAAGCACATCTCTAAACCAGTTTTCTGAAAATTGCAGCCCAAAGTTATACCCAAAAGCCTGAAAATGCACCCTAAATCTGCTGCACATCTACCCACCTTTCCACTAAACACACTCCCTACCAGTGTTGTAGGTCTCGATACACAGGTCTCGGTCTCGAGACCATCTCAAGACCTGGTTTTGCAGTGTCTCGGTCTCGGAACTTAAAAGTCTAGGTCTCGGACCTCAAAAGTCTCGGTCTCAAACGTTTTCTAGTTCGAGACAAGAAGAACATGAGGAAAAAGATATGATTTTCTGTTGTTGTTCATTACTTAATCCTTACCCTATGGGGGATGTGCTGCAAACATGGGTAGCATTTTTAGCCTTTTGGTATATCGATGACCCCTTTTTCTAGGCCAAATTTGGTATAAGAATGGGTCCTTTTATATAAATTTTTGCAGAAAATTTTGCCTCCACTGTAGCCAACATTTTTGAAATTTTCCCAAAATTTAAAAGGAAAATTATAAAAATTAAGACAAATTGTGTTAAATTTGGGTACAAATTTCTTGAAAACTTGGTACATTGATGAGTCCCCTTTCAAATTCTCAGCGGCAAATCCTTACCCCAACCAAACTTGAGTATCCCCGGATTAAACCAAGGTCTTGGTCTCGAACTTAGAGGTCTCGGTCTCGGAAGGGGTGATCTTGATCTCGGAAGGTTTGGTCTCGGTCTCGGACGGGCAGGTCTTGGTCTCGTACATAGAGGTCTTGACTACAACACTGCCCACTACCCCAACCCATCCCCCTGGCTTGCCACATGAGAGTGAAAGTCCATACGGACAAAGTACGCTAACTTCGTTAATTTTAACTGCTGCATCCTCCATTTGTGAGATTGTTTCATGTTTGAACTTTGTACAATATATTATCATATCATGTATTCTTGTTCAAAAAATACCCAATTCCTAAAGGTGCCTGTAAAGGCTCATTCAGTGATTCTTTCATCGGGAGGATCATAAAAATTATCATAATTCAGGTTTTGGCACCTTTGTCAGTGTCATGTGCTAACATAGCCATGTACATAAAGACAGAAGACATTTTACATTAAATCTGTAATTTCTCTACTTCAGTAGAGAAATTAGCTACATGTATTTGAATGGGGCTTCCCAGCTTCAACTTTGTCAATACTGCTGTTTTCTTGTTTTTTTGCCCAATTTTTCATTTCAAAAATTGAATTACTTATCCTTCCACATTTAGGCAAATTATGAATAATTATAATTTTTTTACACATACGCTGGAATCACTGAATGGGCCTTAATTAAATACAAATACACATAGAAAATGTTTATTACTCTAATAGTCTATTTGGCTTCCTTGAGAGAGAGTGATGTCAGAACTTTGTTAGAGTAAAATTTACATCATGCGAACAGCGAGCACAGACGTACCACCTTTAGTTATTGCACCTGTAAACACATATTTCTTTGAGTCACTGTACGCACGATTTAATACCACATGTATGCACACACTGATATCACTTTCTCGAAGCCAAAGGACTATTAGCTATTGGTCATAATCATAGACTGTAGTAGATATCTATGGGTGGCCGTGAGGGCCAAAAGGGTCTCAAAACCACACAAGGGTCTCAAAAGTACAATAAGATCTCAAAAACACACAAAGGTCTCAGAAATAAACACACAACAAGGTCTCAAAAGTATAATAAGGTCTCAAAAACACAAAAAGCTCTCAGAAACCAACAGAGAAAGGTCTCAGAAGCAAACACACAAGAATGTCTCAATAGTATATAATAATTAAGGTCTCAAATACAGAGAAAGGTCTCAAAAACAGAGAAAGGTCTCAAAAACAGAGAAAGGTCTCAAAAACAGAGAAAGGTCTCAAACACAGAGAAATTCAGATAAAAATTCCCTTTAAAGGGAAAGCCAGCTTCAATGCAGAAGATGCCTTGTAATAAGTTTGGGTGGTGGCATTTTTAGGATCACTCTTTTTTATGATCCATCATGTTTCATGAGCTTTCATGACAGTCCACCAAACCATCAATGATGAGAACATGCACACAGAAACAGCAAACCAAACAACTCCTATAACTTCCTGTCAATTAATTACTCCAAATTGTTCTGTCTTTTTGTCTTTTCTGCCTTTTAGGCTACCCTTAGCTCATTATTAATATAAAGAAATGCAGTTGTTAGTTAATTGGCTAAAAACTGCCATCCTACTTGCCTAATATACATGCACATTAATTTTATATTAATTACAATTTATACTTAATATAGCACATTATAAAATGTATAAAGACTGATATTGTTCAATTATAATAGGCCTACATGTATATAAATTATACCCATATCAAAAATAGGCCCTGAAATTGCATCGAATTTTTCCCGTTGAAAAGACAAAACTGATGTTTAAGATAAATTATTTCATAAATGACAGTTTGAGTCATTTTTATTCATAAAACGATACAGGATATAGGATATTTTTACTTTGACTTTTACGTCCATAAAGGTTTTAATCATGTTATCAATACACTCACATCTCATGCTGTGCTGATCTCCAGGAGGTCTGCTAATGTAAATCTAAGAACGCCTGATAACAAGGATTCTATAATTTTCTTTCGTTGATATGCTGTGGAAACTATTATAGGCCTGGCATGAACTTTTAATGTCATATTTCCTTCAAACCATAACTTTTGAAATTCTCACTGCTTTCATTCGTTGAAACGGCAAAACATACTTTCTTTTTCTTACAAATCCAATAACAGGTCTATTATATATTTTCACCATAAAAAGTTCCATAAAGTAATTCAAACCACTGCTAGTACCCGTAATCTCTTTAGCAAACAAAGACGATCTCCGAATTAGATCATAGCCAGCTAACGCTGGCGAAAAAGGTCTCAAAAACACGTTATGGTCTCAAAAACATGTTATGGTCTTAAAAACATGTTATGGTCTCAAAAACACTTTATGGTCTCAAAAATATGTCAAGGTCTCAAACCAGGTATTACATCCGACCGTTATATGTGCAGTACCGCATGCAGTACTGCACATCAGCTTGCAGTTTCGCATGCGAAACTACACATTCCGGCCACGCACTTCCGCATGAGGAGAGGAAGTGAGGAACTACATATTCAAACTTGCATTTCCGCATGCGGTGATGCAGGTTAGATGTGCAGTTCCGCATGGGGAACTGCAATATTTTTGGTGCATTTCCGCATGAGGAATTGCAATATTTTTGGTATTTCCGCATGGTGAACTGCAATATTTTTGGTGTATTTCCGCATGGGGAACTGCAATATGTTTGGTGTATTTTCGCATGGGGAACTGCAATTATTTTGGCGTATTTCCGCATGGGGATCTGCAATTTGTTTGTGGCATTGCCGCATGCAAAAAAAGCGGAAATGGACCAAAATGTTGCAGTTCCCCATATGAACCGCACATCCCGATGTGCATCACCGCATGTGGAAATGCTAGTTGGGATGTGTAGTTCCGCATGCGGGTGTGCGTGACGGAATGTGCAGTTTCGCATGCGGAACTGCGAGCGGATGTGTGCAGTACTGCATGCGGTCGGTTGTAATACCTGGTTTGAGACCTTGACGTGTTTTTGAGACCATAACATGTTTTTGAGACCATAACAGGTTTTTGAGTCCATAACAGGTTTTTGAGACCTTTTTCTGTTTTTGAAACCTTTCTCTTTGTTAAGGACCTTTCTCTGTTTTTGAGACCTTTCTGTATTTGAGACCTTTCTCTGTTTTTGAGACCTTGCTCTGTTTTTGAGACCTTTCTCTGTTTTTGAGACCTTTCTCTGTTTTTGAGACCTTTCTCCGCTTTTTGAGACCATTCTCTGTTTTTGAGACCTTTCTCTGTTTTTGAGACCTTTCTCTGTATTTGAGACCTTTCTCTGTCTTTGAGACCTTTCCCTGTTTTTGAGATACTATTGAGACATTGTTGTGTGTTTGTTTCTGAGACCTTTCTGTTTTGAGACCGTATTGGGCTGTTGCGACATTACTGTGTGTTTTGTTTCTGACAGCTTTCTGTGTTTTTGAGACCTTATTATATACTTTTGAGACCTTGTTGTGTGTTTATTTCTGAGACCTTTGTGTGTTTTTGAGACCTTATTGTACTTTTGAGACCCTTGTGTGGTTTTGAGACCCTTTTGGCCCTCACGGCCGCCCATAGATAGGCCTTACATTGGCCAGACATTTTTAAAACTTTGCAATGAGTTTTAGTAAACATTCAAACGTACAGTATTGGGGTTTGTACATGAGGTCATATTTATGAAATTTGCTACACAAGTAACATTTGTACTCCAATTGATGGTCAAAGCAATTGTCAAGTGTTTCCCTGACAAACTTCCATTTGATAGTCTTAATTCACTGTTTTTGCCATATTTTGGCCATGTTGAGCTATAATTAGTGAGCATCTGCACATCTCAGCTTACAACAATCCATTTTCCAATCCAAAGAATTTAAAGATGGGAGCTTTTTTCTTGTATATTCGACACAACCACCTTACGTGTATCAAATGTGATGACGAATCCATCAGCCACCTTTTTCTTCTTGTCCTGCTCCAAGATCTCCTCTTTCCCGACCTATAATACACAATGATGCTCTTGCTGTCTACCTGGAATGACCTGTCTCCTCTTAGGGTATGGCTTATCTCCAATTACATCACACTTCATTCCCTCCGCTGGCCTGAAAATTGAGCATGTTAAAATATGAGAACATAAATTGAACTGCTGTTTTATAAGAGCTTAAAAACAAACTAAAGCAGTAGCATCTGACAAGTAGGTGAACTTTGGATGGATCTAAGAAAGCAGTGTTGCCAAAAATTTTGCAGTGTCAAGGCGTGGCGAATTGGTTTGCCAGGCTGCAAGGAATGACTCTCAAGGAGCCCAATTTTAAAGATTCCAACATAAGTGCCCAATATCAGATATATGGACAATTCACCCGGATTTAGAACGTAAATCACCCAATTGAGCGGAAAAGCAATTCACTTAAAAACATACGGTTCATGGGAAGTTACCGACCAAAAAATCAATTATCACAAAAACCCATGGTCATTCCATTTTGGAGCTTCAGAGACTAAAATCTTCAAAATTTGGTTGAATTGAAAGGAAAATATAGTCACATTACTGCCGCGAACTGACTCTTGCAATGCAAAGTAGCCCAATTTTAGGCTATATTACTTACCAGATGTTTCCAAATTTAACCAAAGTTAATGCTTTATTTAGCTAAATGGTGACAGATAATAAATGCATTCTCAAAAAAAAAAAAAAAATCATGCTTTTAACAAACACAAACATTTTTCCTAACAGTTCAATTACAATGTACCATCAACATTTGACAATACTATGATTGAGCTTGTTCAAAATTTAAATATCTGGGTTTGAGACTTTCTTTTGGTCTCTCATGGTTGACTCAAATTGTCACCCATCAAGACAAACATCTTCTTTACTATACATTAGTTAGCACATGTTTGGATCTCATTTCACTCTTTTGTTATAAAGTTTGTTTCCACAGATTCAAATATCAATTGATGTATCGATCTATATTCAGTGTGCTAATAATTCATCTCAAAGCCCCTACGCACATTAGTAAATTGGCCCTTTGTTTGTGTTATTCCTGCTGGATTGAGTAAATTTCTTTCTGCTGTTTTATTTTTTCCGATCCACCACACAAAATTTCACGCCTGACATAGTCAGACCTTAAAATAGCCTAAAGCGTAAATCTCAATAAAAATGCTTCATACATGTATTAGCCACAGTGCAACCTCCATTTAGAGATGAAAAGGTGGTCTATTCTTGCCACAGATATTTAATTAATTTTTTAATTGGGAAGGGCTTTGAGACAAACTATCAAATCAAGATGGCCTAATCACTGCGTGCTGATGATGCATCTGTTGTCATTGATAGATATTGATCTGTGGAACAGACTGAAAAGGAGGTTAGTTTCGTAAAATTCTTTTATTGTATTGCATGCATACTTTGAGGCTATTCAAGCTACATTGTTTTTCTTCTCTTTTTTATGAATGTGTCCCTCTTAATAAAATATATTGATTTTTATCTTGAAAACATGAATACCTAGATATTGATTGCCCTAATTAGCATGGCCATTGAATAATGACAAGCCTCGATTTTAATACATTTGTAAATACCTTGTGGGGACTTCAGTTTAGGTATAGATGAAAGCCCAGTTACTGATTATCCATCATAAGTTTAATTTCAACTTTAGTTTATTCATTGATACATGCAATATGGTCTTGGCCATGGGTGGAAAAAGGTAGTTCAAAAAAGGAGGGATATCTTGGAATGCAAAGCTGAAATTTGGGGACTCCAAGCCTAAAGACCTGAAAATATAAAAGTTAAAGAGACAATCTCACCAGGAATTCCAGAGATCGTTCAAGCTAATGATCACAGTGAATGGTTACGGGATACCACAAGCAGCAGAGCTCCTGCAGATGACAGATGCCAATGTTGCAGTCGGTGCAGTTCTTCACCCCAAACTCATGAAACTTCTCCGTAGAAAAAATGCTGCAAGACAAAAAAGATACAGAACCTGTCAGTGGCTATGTAGAAGCACATTTGACTACATGCATAAATGCTATACAAGACTGTGTAACTGAACATAACTTGATGAAAGCTGGCTGATGACACCAGGCAACCTGTTAACCAAGTGGGGAGTGAGTGGAATCATCAGGATGAAATGCAACTGAAATTGCAAAATGCTACTCACAATTGCCACTCAAATCTGAAAGTGAGTAGCATTTTTTGCTTCACAAAAATATTCGAAAATCGATCACTGATTATGACCCCTACCCTCAGATATGTGAGGAGGGCCGGGATATCATCTTTTGTGCGGTTACATTAATGACTATCCCAGTGTTGTAGTCCTCGAGGACAGGTTTTGAAGTCCTTGGTCCTCGGACATGTAGTCCTTGGCCTCGGACGTGTAGTCCTTGGCCTTGGCCTCGACCCCAAAGTCCTTGGTCCTCGACAACAAGGACCTGACAAGGACAGGCAAAATCACCAAAAATGCAGGCAAATGTTTAAAGAGTGAAAGAGTACAATCTGCTGTTTAGTTATAAATTAAAACTTTTTAGAGAAACATGACAAGGATAGCTTTTTATTGTACCTGATTGAAATACAAAACAGTTTGTCAATATTTTGGTGCACTCTTAACTATCATCTTTGCTCTTTGCAAAACATGCACATGGAGGCCAAATATGTGGTTTTATATTAAAATTCCACTCAGCCAATATGATTCCTAAAATAGGAATATCGAATAGACACAAGAGGTTCTTTAGATATTTGAAGAAACTCATTGGGCGCTACTGTAGGACATGTTTCGATTACCGGTAGGCCTACATGTAACTGTGATCAAATGAATTTTATCTATTTTAGTTATAATCTCATCAGCAACATTTTGCTGCGTTTGATCTTAAGATAGATCAGTGCCCATTTTAGGCTGCGTTGTCGCACATATATTAGGGAGGTCACACTTAAGCCTAATTTGTGTCGTCACAGCACATATATCCGACTCGGATCCCAAAAGTGCCGATTTTGAATTGATCTGAATTACTGATTTTATTCATTCTAAAAGACTCTTCTTTCCTATTTCAACTCACCAATGTACAAACATGTTATAGGCCTATCTTGTTTTTTACAGTCATGGAAAGTTTTGAAATGTATTTTTTCTGCAATGGCATTTGACACATTTTTGCTTCTGTTGTGTTTTGTTTGGTGAAATGTCAAATCAAAAAAAAAATTCTAGTTTAGTTGTTGGGAAATCAAGTTACCCTACAGTGAGGAACATATGCAATGAATTTCTTGCATGCTTTTTCTTAATATTGAATACAATTGCTTTCCTGGGATATAACTTTCTTATTTCTACAATAAATGGCTCAAAAGTTATAACAAATTGAAAATGGTACCTTTTTTGGTCGATTTCGCTATAAAACGTGTGTGTTTTCTATGGGGAAAATCCTACCAAAATTGAAATTTTCATTTTGGTCATATGGAAAATCAAGTTACCCTACAATGAGGAAAGTATGCAATCAATTTCTTAGGTGGTATTTCTAGATATTGAATAAAATTGCTTTCTTTGGATATAACTTTCTTTTTTCTATGATAAACCGTTCCGAAGTTATAACAAATTGAATATTGTGGTTTTTTATCAATTTGCCTGTAAAAACGTGTGTGTTTTCTATGGGGAATATCTCTATGGCATGCTACTTGTCGACGGTCCTTGATTTTTGCCATTTTGCCCATTTTCCAGGTCTTTTATTTCAGAAACTGCATAATATATCATGCCTGTTATTATTTTAATTCTTTAATATTAATGGATACAGTATAATTATACTAAATTTGGATCTTTGAAACTCATATTTAAGTTTTTATTCTATATCAAAGTTGCCACTTCGTTAAATTTGGGTGTTTTTCACCGATTTGGGCTGAAAATCTGCATTTTTTGGAACCTTAAAACTGTAATAACTTAAAAACGCTTTGACCGATTTTCACCATTTAAATTGCTATGAGTTTAGTTTTGTAAGCACTTTCAGAAAAGCTTTAAACCAAGGAGATAAAGCATTGATTACAAAATAGTGTGACCCCCCTACATACCACATAACTGTCTTTTGACATCAAAATGGTAGGTATCTTGGATCAAACACATAAGTGTATATATTGTAATCTTCACTACTTGTCTAGATAGGGGAACAGCCCAAAAGTTGAAGTCTTATTTAACGAAAGTCCTTCCGTTAGGCTGAGATCACATAGAAGTATCACGGTATTCGCTATACTGAAATACGCTCATTCGATCACATAGTATACTCCTATGTGATATATCAGCCTAATCGAACGAGCAAATACCGTATATTGTATGTCTATGTGATCGCAGCCTTAGGGAGGGAGGGGGGTCGAAAAGTCAGATTACGTTTGTAACAAAAGTTGTTAAAACATCGGTCAAAGTTGATCTTTTTTTAAAAGGATTTAATATAAAATTTCAGTATTTTCTGAAGTAGGCCTACGATATTGAAATTTTACAGTGGTTGCTTCAAAATGATTTTAAATCAATATACATTGTAGTGTACAGTACTCGCAACCTGCAACTTGTAAGTTAATTTTGTAAGCAGCTGATTATTTTTATTTGAAAATACAGCAAATCCTAATTATTTTTTTAGTGCTAAAAGGTACGAAGAAAATATCTTAAAATAAAATAAGAATATTTGTTTCTTCCATAAACGTGATCACTAGTATCCTAGCATTGTCGCAAACCCATCAACCATAGCAACGGCACTGTATCCTATGAATACAGGTTGGAGTTTTCAATATTTGACACTTGCGTTAGAGGGGAGGGTGGAGGGGTTAGCGTTCTAGCGACAGGACTTTCGTTTATGGTCATGTTTTTTATACTGGGACCCTAAAAAAGGTGGTGCTGTCACATTTTGCTAAATCATTTTGTCTACTTATTCCTATATTTTTGCCAGAATTCATCATGAACAAATGGTTTTGGTCTTATTTTGAAGATAAATTATTAATCTAATGAATTAATAACAAATACAATTAAACAAATGTATTAATTAATTACAACAGCTTAATTAGGTTAATTAGTCAGGGGTGGTGCCGGAAGTGGAGGAGCCAGAAGCGGAGGAGCTCTGTGTAATTCCAATGGGAAGTTGATGTTCATTAATAAAATATATGCACTTTGTTGCCTAGTAGAAGTTAAAATGCATTTGCATAATGTTAATCTTATTTTTAACTTTCTATAACAATAATTGCCTTGTTAATCTTAATTAACTTAGTAATTAAGGATTTAACAAGCTTTTAATCAATGCAGTGGAATGTGGGTCATGCAATACAATGGGCTTTAATTTTGCATGCATGCATATGAAATAAATTTCAATATTGTTTTATCTTTGAAATATAAATCTTCTCACAGGAGATTATTAGTCAAAGGATTTAATCTGATGATATATTGATCTCTGGTTTATTGTTAAATAGTTTATTGATACATGTATTGTGCATGTATATGCCTACATGTACATGTACCTTTGTTACTAATTATTCACTGTATTGATAAACTTCATGTATTTGTGAACACAGTACATTTGTTGAATTTTTATCAAAAGTACTGGGATAACACATTTGTTTCTAACATTGGTATTAACTTCAACTATCCTTGTTTTGTTAGGGAAGGAATTATAAAATTCACCCCCCTCTTTATAGTACGCTCATTCATTTTAAGAATCATGTCAATGTGGCGGGACGGAATGTGGCGGACGGAATTTTGTCCACCATGTCAAAATCAAGAATAAAAGCAATTGATTCACTTTAAAACTGACAAAATTGTCTTTTCTTTCACTACCAATAAAAAATTATTGCAAAATATTAACTGAGAAAGAAAATTTTCATCCCTTCCTGAACTTAAAAAATCATCTCAAAATGTGGCAGGGCCATGTTTTACACCACAGATCCTGAAAATAGCATTATTGCTGGCATCCTACCACAAAAGGCCTGAAAAGAAGAAGTTAAAATGGCTCCGAGTCTAGCAAAGTTGATGAATTCAATTTTTGTGTACTTAGGAATCTTTATTACCATAATAGTTGATATTTTGGAAAGTTTTGATTGAAATTTTTTTTCGTCCCTTCCGAACGTAAAAAATCACCTCAAAATGTGGCGGGACGGAATTTTACACATATTTTAATTTATTTCTTTATTTTTGCGAAGTCCACTGAAAGTTTTTTAGTGCTGAAATTGTCTATACAGAAGACCTTTATAATACCACAAACAAAAAAATCCTATCTTTTTAAAATATGTATTAAAATCTAATTTAGCAATTCCGTCCCGCCACACCAAGAGGGCGCTACATGTGTATTTTACTGTTTGCAGTCCGAAATTTACAGGCAAATTTGACTTTTTTGGCCGATTCATAAGCTTTGGTTAGTAGTCTATTAAACCAGAGGAGAAATTCACTCCTGTGACAATTTCTAAATTTTAGGTTGAGTGATGACCATTTTTGGCTCTGGCCCAATTGCATTATCTGGACATATGTAATGGGTATGGCGCTCAAACTCGGTGAAAACATATCTCATGACCAGGGAACATTTTGCAGGGGTCAGGTCAAAGGTCATACAGAGGTCAAATTTTAAGTGTATTTTCCAGACACCTGTAAGGGGTACGGGGCTCAAACTTGGTGACAACAAACTTGATAACCAGGGCAACATTTTTGGAACACTTTGCAGGGTCAGGTCAAAGGTTATCTGGGGTCAAATCTTATAATTTCATTTTCTGAATATCTGTAAGGGGTATGTGGCTCAAACTCAGTGACAATAAATCTCATGACCAGAGGAACATTTTGCAGGGGTCATGGCAAAGGTCAAATCTCAGAAACATATTTTCTGGACATCTATAAAGAGTACAGGGCTCAAACTCTGTGACAACAAAGTTGATGACAGGGGAACATATTTGGAACATTTTGCAGGGGTCAGGTCAAAGGTCATTCTGGGATGATGGGATCAAATCATAAAATTGCATTTTCTGGACATCTGTAAGGAGTACGGGGCTCAAACACAGTGACAACAGACCTCATGACCAGGGGAACATTTTTGGAACATTTTGTAGGGGTCAGATACCTCCACAACACCAACATGCCCCAGCTAGGTTTGTGGTCTATGACCACCATTTGCCACTAGTTGAACCTGTTCTCTATCTTTGCCTTGCATATTTTTACTTTCATTTTTTTCTGTAAGAAGGGCACTTTTATCTTTAATTTTGGGCCCCACACATGTGTGTTTGCCTGGTTGTTTCTTTGTTTGCTTCTTTGTTCGGCTGCTCGGGAGGAAGCGAATTGATTAATCCACTGTGCAGCTTCAACACAATAATCGATCAACTACATACTTGGTATACTATGCCAGATAGATAGTTAGGTATGGTGATAGGATATGGTGGCTTGATGTGCTGTATAGTTTTGTGTTATTTGCATATTTATGAATATTAATGAGCTTATTTGCATATTTTGCCTACATTTTCATTGATCCACTCTGCAGCTTAAGTGCATAAAATAACCAATCAACTTTAAACTTGGTTTGGTGATTGTATATTGTGACCTGATGTTTGTCATGAATGTTATTTGCATATTTATGCATATTAATGAGCCTATTTGCATATTGCATATCATTTGTATTTACAAAACATTGTTATTTACACACTTTTGAGTGAGTGCCACCTTAATTACGACCCCCGTAATTCTAGTTTGCCGGGGGAAGTCTGCCCCACCTGCTCCCCCCAACTGGCTACACTACTGCTAGAAAGTTGTTACCGTGGTTACATTTATGCATATTCATGCAGTTGGGAGATACCTCTATTACTGCCAAGTGGTATTTTGCATAATTACCTTTGCTGGTACAGGGGGGAAGTGGGCTATGGTAACTCGTGCTAGCTACATCGGTAACTCGTGCTACTGGTAACTCGTGCTACAGTTTTTAAGGGGTCATTATTATGTGGTGGATAGTGTTTTGTATTTCAATTTCTTAATATTATTCAAGGTACTACTAGTAGAAGGAAAATAATAAGTGGCATCAATTAAATTGTCAACATTTTGTAAATATATTAAAAAATGCATCTCTCGCTAACTTGTGCTACACCATATTTAGTGTTATGAAAACACAATGAAAGGAAAAAACTAGCGGGGGGTTATTTAAAATGTGATGGGTATTTCTTGAAGACCATATTTCATAGATATAAAATGTATCAAATTAAAAAGAAAAGTGCCCTGTTTAATAAAATAGACCCACTTAGAAAATATCTAAGTTGAACAGGATTTTCAACTAAAAATACACTCTCCGAAGAAAGTTTTTTTAAACAAAATGTTAGAAAAATGCAGAAAAAGTTTAGAACTTGAACATGACATCTGCTTGGAATATTATGAAAGTTAAAAGAAATACAAAAGGCAATTTTAGTTTTTGAGTCATGTCCACTTTTGCTTGAATTGCCCATTTATACATTTGAAAATTAGAATAATCAGGCTGTATAATGAGCCCAAACTTGATGCAATTGGACCAAGAATAGCCCTGTGAGAACAAGTTAAATTAGAAAGAGGCGAGAAAAATGTAACATCACCAGGTATTTTGGGGTCCCACCATAAGACACATGACCAGCTCCGAATTTGCACACGATAGTTACGCATTCGATGCTAGAGTTGTATGTTGCTATCGTTTTTCGGTCAGACAGCGGTGCGCTTTTTTGCACCGGAGGTTATTTATTCTGTTAATGTTGAAATTTGGATGAAAGTTATTTCGATGAGTCAACTGTATCTTTTGAGAAAGATTTGCCTATTATGGACAGTTTAAAATTGTGCTGAAGTGTAATTTTCACAACATTTTTGTTTTGATGCGATCGTCTGTCGTGATCGGCTGTGACAGTGTTTACTTAGAAAGTAACTTCCATTGCTTAGTACACGGTGTCATGCTTCAGCAAATCCAAGTCTAGATTTTGAATGCAATGGTCTCTAGCCTAGAATGTGAAGCTATCGGTGAGCAAATTCTTGGCTAGACTTCTCGAGCAACACAATGACGTCGACCATCACTGGCACTGCCACTGCATATATTATGACCAACAAATGTGGAGCAATGAGAATGATTGATACTTGGATATAATATAACTTACCCTGGAAGGTGCCGCGCCATATCATCGCATCGCCATCGGCAGTGCAGCTAGTGCATGAGTGTCAGATGGTCACTCAGTGTAGACAACATACATGGTACCGCGGATACCGGCATTGACCGGGTAAGCTTAAAAACATTTTACACATGGACATGACAGTTCAGTCAGTTGTGACACCGAAAATCACACCTCCACACATTCAACAAATTATGCATTATACGGCAGTAAAGTAGTGAATAAATCATGAAAATAGGCTTTCTCTATTTAGGCCAAAGACAGTTCCAAATGAAACAAAACAATGTTCGTATCGAAAACTCTGTTCATGATTCGCGGAATCGCGGTTTCCCATCGGTCACTCAGACTTCATTTGCAGTCGTTTTTGTAATTTTATTCGTCATCACCGGCAACACGGTACCGGCCAGAAAAGTATACGCTACAAACCGTATGATTCTGTATACCAAGCTATAAACTATTTAGCTTTGCATCGGTACTACCGCGTACTTGCGCACCGAAAGTGCACAGTAGGTAGTGTCGACTGTATCTTACACGGGTGATAACATAGGCCCCAATCTTCGCACAAAATAATAAAAACCCATGTACATAGAACCACAGTCGAAAGGTGTAAAGAGTAATGAACAACAAATGTTTTCTTTCAACATTTAAGGGCTTGGATAAAGACGATTTCACGTATTTATTGTGGGACCTGAGAGCCCATCAGACATATCGAATTGCATTTTGAAAATGAGGAATGTCCTTATGATATCAAATGATTTTGATTTTTTGAAACATTGTGGGGCTCAGATGCCTCTAGTATTGAACATCTGGGGCCAAATAGACAACATGCACATATTCGGGTTAGGACCCATATATATGCCACATATGAGCTCTAGCGCCCATGTTGTTTTAGAGCTATCCTTGTCACTCAGGTGTCCGTTATTTTGGGGGCCCTTGGGTCCAGAATAGGTGATCTATAATGGGGTCATGTATACTTGTCAATGTAGAGTGTCCCTATTGGCGTACTAACTTAGTGCCCTGATGCTAATTTATTATGGAGAAATGGCACATTTCGTATAATTACGACCATTTATTTTAGGCCTCTGGGGCCCCCAGCCTTGAACATCTGGGGCCAAAATGAGTAAAAGATACATCTAAAGGAAGGTTACGGCCCATACATGTGCTACATAAAAGGCCCTAGCGCTCTTGTAGTTTTAAAGCTACAATCTCGTCAAAATGTGTTGGGACACCTCTGTAAAAATCGTACTGTGTTCCAATTTTTTTAAATATCGCACCTTGAAAAACAATACAAAATGAAAACAAATACAATACATACATTAGTATAGGAGAAAAATGATTTGGTGTAACATATTTCGGTTAAAACAGCCATAATAATTATGTTATCTAAAATAGCCGAAAATGAAAAGCAACAAATGGTAAAAAGAACCATTTTCACTTTGAGTATAGTACCTTAGGGTCAAATAAGGCGAAGATCGTTACGCGAGTGACAAAAGTGCCAAATTTGGTACACAGGTTTGTATGGACCTTAAGTTTATGAAAATAAGCGGTTCCAAAATTGTAGACCTTATTTTGGCCATTTTGGGGCTAAAAAACAATTTTTGGTCAAAAATACAATATTTTTGATATTAATGTATTTACCCTGTACACTTTAATAGCCCTTTCATTTGAAACAGTTTGGAGTTGATGTAATGCTTTCTTATATATAGGAATATAGCCCTATTAAATTCTGAAAAAAAGAAATCAAAGAGATTTACGTACAAACTAGAGACTTTTTCTCAAAACTAGATATTTTTGATATTTTAACTTAGTGAGAGCACTTTGGCAGATTGGTATAATACTATGAACTATGCAACAACATTAATACAGGTTGTCTCAATATAGATAGGCTCTGTAAATTGGGAACTTAACTTAAAATGTCAGCAGCAAATTCAAAACTTTTTAGATTCATGACAAGAACCAAGACGTTTCTTTTTTTAAATGGTGCACAAATCATCAAAATCTGTTCATGCGCCACTGAGATAATTGGGATTATACAAAAAGACCCATTTTTGGACCGTTCCAATGGGGCAATACATAATGTGCCGCAATGTAGTTTAGAATCGAAGAAAGAAATGAAGCTCTCAGTCATGCAGGGTACGAGTTGAAAACATCAACCACCCAATCTCTCAAAAAATGTTTTTCACACCTTTTTCTTATAACTTCTAAAAATATAATTTCTAAATTTTTCAAGCAACAGCAGGGCCATGGGGGTCAGGTAAGTTTCATAGTGTACACATGCGTGACCAGATAACTTGAAACAAAAGGGTCTTTTTTCAGAGAATGAATCGCGCGAATCGCGTTTAGGGGGTCAAAACGCTAGTTTATGCGTTTAGTAGTCAATTTATAGATCCCGCTATTTCCCAAACATTATGAATATTGGAAAATTATAAAAGCATATAAAGGCTGTATTCGTTTAAAATCCTGTATTGGTGGTACCTTTCAGATAAAAAAAAAATCCTGCTTCATATGCGCTAAATTCCTGCAAAAGGGTGTATTTGTTCGAAAAGGCAAATCCTGTTTAGCATGTTTAGGGTATGTTTTGAAAATCTCTAGTCGGGCATCGTCTAGCGTTTTTGACCCCGAAACCCCATTCGTGAGATTCATTGGAAAAGAACCCTTTTTGTATGTTTTTTTAGTGTTTAATGTGTATTGGCCTATTGGAACGGTCCAAAAATGTGTCTATTTGTATAATCCTAATTATCTCAGTGACGCGTGAACGGATTTTGATGATTTATGCATTAATTTTATTGCCAACATTTTAAGGTAAGTCCCCTAATCCACATGGCCTATTTTTATTGAGACAATAATACGCATGGGAGCATACTATACACATTAGGTTATAAAAATTAATAGTATGCAATAATGTATATTTGTAAATACTGCGAATAATCTTTACTGCTTCTGGTTTAAAGTAGATATTTCCATGTACATCATTAAGTTATCAAACTTACAGTATATTATGCTCGGCCTTTTAGCTCCTAAGAATCTGTACACACAGGTTCAGGTTCACAGTTTCCTGACATAATACGGAGAACAGAGACATTTTGCCACAACGTCTACATTCATGATTTGCGGTTCTCATATTGATTTATGAATATCAGTCTCTACGCAGGACAACCGATTCTTTTGTCCTGTTTAGCTCACTCAGTCATTTAATGAGGCAATACAAACGATCGAATTTGGTGTTGAAATGAGCAAAATTTTGATTTACACCTTTTCAATGTAAAATTAATTTTCTCGGCCAAATGAAAAGCAATAATTTTCATTTTTTCAGTAAATGTCAGGGAAAACTGTAATGCTTGATACTGCATTTTTTTTTCAAATCCTAGTGTTAAACTTAGGCGTGAAATTCAGTCATTTAGTGTAAGATTTTCGATTTTGATAGGCTTCAACTCTGCCCGCGAGCCTTTTTTTTGGATCAACCTTTTAGCTTTTCAAAGTAATATAGTTCGCTAATGAAGGATTTTTCCCAACTTTGTAACGCACATCACCGTGAGCAATATATCATAGTTTTGTCAGAATTTCCATTTTGATTTCACCATTTTTTTACTGCCGGCTGAAAATTTTCAAAATCCACGCGTGAAATCTGAGGCTAATATTAGCATTGTGGATCGATATCTCTGGGTGCCCGGCCTAGCTACAGTGTTGCCAGAACTTCAATATAGCAAAGAAATTCCCAGGCCCAGCGCTCCTATGACACTGATCAAGTTATGAGGATCTTTCATCGCGTGAGTGATTAATTATTTGATTTCATCATCACCGTGATCATCGGACCAATGTGTTGAAATTTGCTTCTCCTCAAAACAACTTTGCCCAACATTTGGTAAAAAAAACCAAAAAACAATCTTACATCTTACAATTGGGCGATATTTTAAAACAAAACTTTCATTTACAAAACATAAATATTACGCTGTATGTTTTATCAAGCAAACTACAGGGTGTCCCAGAATGATTTGTACCGTGTTTGCTAAAATAACTAAAAATAGAAGACGGGCAGTGTATCTATTTTTAATACCTGTATTATAATGTTGGACATGTCTCCTACTTATTCTGTTAATTTCAGCACGCTACCTTTATTTGTTTTGGTGTGGCATGGAATAATGTAAAATCGATGAAAAACCTGCTTTTCATTTTCAGCGCAAACGACTCGCATACCCTTGAAAAATGGCACAACACACTTGATCAACTCATGGATCTTTTTATGTACATTTAATGACAATCAAACAACTTTCATTCTTTAACTGATTCGTAACGTCATAAATAATATAAAGATGGATTTTTTACGCAATCTTCTATAATTTCTACTAAAAACGTCCAATCTTTAAAATCTAACAAATCTGAGAAAGCTAAATATATGTAGAACTTAAAATGCAAAACAATATGACCAATAAACATGCCCTTCATACCTAAAAAATTCCATCTTTTCCGGTATAGATCATTCTGGGACACCCTGCATTTGGAACACACTTCCAAATAACCTTCGTAACATCCCCAGACTTTCGTTATTTAAACGCCAGCTTAAAACAAATCTTTGTAAATTGATTGTTTTTATGTTTGTTTGTCAATTTCGTGCTTTACGCGCTTTGAGTTCCTCATCGGAAGAGATTGTGCCTTATAAGAACCATTCATTATCATTGTTAATTTAAACAGGTTTTTGTTTTTAAACAAAAACCTGTTCAAGCAATTAATTAAAAATTGCTTGCCTAAAAACAGAATAGCCTGATAGATGAGCCTATCCCGTATACACAATAAAATTTTCACTTACTAGTGTTTCAATTGTCATGAAGGTAACTGGGTATGGTGCCTTTTGTTTCTGTTTGTTTGAAATTGCTTTTGGAAACCCACCGAAAGTAATGAATAATGAATCAGCCAAAACAATACAAGGTTAAACATAGAAGTTTATAAAAACCTATTAAATGACCTAAAGGAAAAAACATTTGTGGCAACAATGAGCCTTGTATTGAAAGTCATGGTTATAATATGTTGAGTACCACCCCTACCATCCCTACATACACCCCCACTACCATGACTACCCACCTCACACATCTCTGCACACACCCCACCCCCATAGGCCTACATAATACTAGTATTACATGTATACCGTTACATAATAATATTTATATACATAGCACGGCCATAGCTATACATTTAGAAAGTAGGTCCTTTAGCGCTAAATTATGACAAATAGGCCTACATGTCCAATTAAAAACAAATTAGAGACAAAATGGTTTTCATAATCATGGAATCCATAGGCCCTATAAATTGAAATTGCAGGCTATCACCGGAGCAAATTTCCAAAATTCACCTCATTTACCAGAACACCCAATTGGGGATTTGGGCTACCAAATCGCTGGTCGGGCAATCCTTGCTTTCAATGGAAAAGCGTCCTGGATGACAACAATGGAAATATCGATTATTTCTGCTGGTTGCTCTCGAGATAAAGTACTGAGTTTGACATTTTCGGAGCATGAAGGGAAAAAGGGTAAAATAAAAACGGAAATTCTGACTAAACTATAATATATAGACCCACACGATGTGCCTTACAGAGGTGGGAAATATCTTTCTTTAGCCAACTATATTAGTTTGAGACGCTAAAAAATGAATTCCGTAAAAAGCTCGCGGGCGAACTAAAGGCCTATAAAAATCAAAAATGTCACACTAAAAGACACAATTTCATGCCTAATTTTAACACTAGGATTTTTAAAAAATGTATATCCAAGCACTATGTTTTTAACTGACATTACTGAAGAAATAAAAAATATTGCTTTATATTTGACCGAGAATTTGTGCTGATTTTAACATGTGTCGATCGACTTTTTGCGCGACTAAGCAGAACAAAAAAATCGGTTGTCCTGCGTTCTGAGTGTAGAATATTGTTCTGTTCATGACACCCTAATTGTTGTGAGGCTAACCCTTCATCTAGGTGTCGATCGGGTGTGTATTCAGTTTCAAATTCGGTCAAAAGCCTTACTTGTTCTGGACTATTTATAAAAAAGGGATGACTCTATAAATAGCTATGATAAAGCATGGTTTACATATCTTGAAGAACACCGCAGAGTTCATTACTCCTGGTCAAGCTCCCATCTTGGCGTGTGGCCTATTATTTACAAATGCATCCAATGGAGTTGGCCTGACACATATGGTGAAGATCAATTTGTCATCCGGTTTGGAGGGCTACATTTAGAGAAAGGTTTATGGAGTGTTCTTGGTGATATTATCAGATTATTGTATTGTTCTGGGTGGACAAGAGCACTTTAGATACAGAGCAGGTATTGTTACATCTGGTGTAGTAGATTCCTTTTTGATTCTGACAGCTTCGCATACAACCCAAACTCGCCATGCTCACCAAATTAGAGCCTTTGCACTGGCTAAGTTACAGAGGGAATCATAATGAAAAGTTGTGCCAGCAACAATGAAGGTGAAAACTTTGAAGATTGGATTTCTAAAATGCATTAGAATGCATTATTAGTCAGGTGATACAATGTGATAAAACATCCAAAGTTCAAATGTCATTTAGTTTTGAGAAAAAGCCCATTTTGTATGGTAAATAAATCTCTTTTATTTTTTTACAATTCAAAAGGGCTCTTTTCCACTAAGCAAGGAATCATATCAACTCCAAACTTGTTTCAAATGAAAGGGCTGTTAAAGTATAGGTTAAATACATTATATCAAACAAATATAAGGTCTATATTTTTGGATCCGCTTATTTGCATAAACTGTAGGTCCATACAAACCTGTGTACCAAATCTGGCACTTTTGTCACACGTGTAACGATTTAGACTATGCCATAGTCGAATTTTGATTTAAATAAAAATATGTTATTCATTATCATGATGAACGCATCCTGTTGGAACTCAAAATGATACTGATGTGTATTATAATTAATAATAAAATGGTCATAAAGAGTTTATATAATTAGTGACAGTAAAAGTAAGTATACTTATGTTATTGAATGCAACATATCTTGCATAATGGCTCACTTTAATACAGAACAATTCTGATTTTGGATTCTATCATTTCATTCGCGAAAGCCCGAGTAAAAAATCCGACTATGTACTTTCACTTTTAAGCAGAACTTTACCCCGGGACTTCGTTATCTAAAACACATTGTCAATCATACTTGTTTATCAATCAAATTTAACCACAAGCACTAAGCGTGGTGGTACAATACGCGCTAGATGTACGTTCATCCACCAACTTTCGCGCCAGCACAAAAGCGCCGCATTCCTTAGATAGTTTTGTACCATGTATAGGTAAGGGAACAAACCAAAAGATCGATGACGTCCTATAAACGTATCTAGTTTCATTTCTCAGCCGACCCCCTCCCTCACTGCCAGAAACGTAATAATGAAATGTTGAAAATTTTGACATAATAATGATAATGACACATTCTTTAGACCGATGTTTTTGTACAAACGTAATCGAGTATTTTTACCCCTCCCCCCTAAACGAAACTAGTTTCGTTTATAGGACGTCATTGATCTTTTGGTTTGTTCCCTAATGGTAATGACACGTGCTCGGAGGATTTAAACTAGTCTCCACGGCAGCCAGTTTGGTTCCGCTCCCTCCACACAAACAGTCTGCCAATGGCAACTTACAACGCCGTTTCTGATTGGCTACACGTATGTATCCGTAGAGCTGTACATACGGGAACTTGATTGAACTCAGTCAGCTGGCGAGATGGCGGGTCAAAATTGCTCATGAATAATTAAGTAGCCGTCTAGCCGATCGACCAATTGAAAGCTTTGTTTGACGTCAAGCTGGATGACGTCGTCAAAATACCGTTAGCCAATCAAAAAGGACCAGTTCGTCATCATTGGCAGACTGTTTGTGTGGAGGGAGCGTAACCAAACTGGCTGCGAAGGAGACTAGATTTAAACAATAACGAGATCTGGGCGACCAATCACAAACCAGATTCATTTAAAGATGCATTACATCATGGCCAATTTTAGTTAGGCCAGAAATTGGCCTAGCTTTACATAGAGACTCGTGTTAAAAATGTTAACCACAAGTCAAAGTAAGTAGTCCACTTGGGAATCTAACAAACAGAGGGAGTATGGTGACTGAAAAGATCAGATGTGAAAATCTATCAATTGCACCCAAATTAATACAAATCAGAGTTTTATGCTTAAATGTAACAGCCAGAGTATGCAAAATGGGCAAGTGGACTACGGAGAAATCTAGTAACGATTTTTACCCTAAAGCACTATACTATTTATGAACTGATGTCTCCTTTTAAACGCTCGTTTTACTAACTACTGCCTGAGCAATGTATCTATCTCAAAATTTTGAAACAAATTGTTTAAATGGTAGAAAACACAATATGAAAAAATATGACTGCCCACCTTTAAGTTGTATGATATAATCCTATACTTGATGTTTGTATCGTTATACGCAGGGCAAGACTCCTTTACGAATTGCGGCAAGCCCCCGGGCGGCAAGCTGGCGAAAATCTGGCTCTCGTACCGATCCAGATAAATGCTGTAAGATACTTCTAGATGCCAGCGCTGAAATCAAGACAATGGATAACGAGGTAGGTATATCACACTACTAAATGGACCTTGAATTAAGATTTTATTTATTAATTTACTTATTACAAAACGGTGTTCCTATTTTTGAAGAGTCGTTTGTGAAGCTGCTATTCGATAAATGGCCACTAAATAATAAACAAACCGTGACGCTGGGCGACGGTGCATTGTTTGACCCTCTAGGCCGTCTACAGGTTGTAACAAAAATATTTATTGTGTTGAATTTTTTGGTTGTCAAGATAATTTCTTAACCTACTACATAGCTTTGTTTCAATAAATTCGGTGGTCTACAATCATGGCTAATCATGAAAGACGATTTTACGCAATGAGGTAAAAGTCATAATTTTAGGATCAGATTCGTGATTTTAAGGTAAAATTCATAATTTTAGGGTATATATTCAAAATGTAAGGTACAATTCATGTAAAAATGTATGCATTTCAAAAGCTTCCAACCCCTCCCGCACCCACCCCCTTCAGCGTTTCGCGCCTCGGAGCAGGCCAAATTTTTGGGGCCCCCAATATTCAAAATCTTCCGGAGCCTCTGCAAACCAACCAATAAATAATATACAAGACAGATTTAAATCACATTACCCTTTCCTGACCTTCCAAGTGTTAAAGATAGTTCAAAATCACGCAAATGTAGGGCACATCACAGAACTAGACCAGTCAGGTATTAAATGAAAGGTATTTTTATGTAGGCCTACTTGTTTTTGGTGCGGTTTTTTTCGGTTAAAAAGAATGCACACTTTAATTGGGCTCGGACTTGCGAAAAGAAAATTCTCTAGGGTTGGGGGCGAGAACTTCATTGGTGACATGTCAAAAATGTGTGTCCTGCCCTGCAAAGAGTGCAAGGACGTCGGCCATTGTAGGCAGGGACTACTGTCTGTTCAATTAGCTTAGATTCTTGTATTTTTAAGATATTTGACAAAATAAAACATTGTGGTCAAAGTCAACAAAGAAAAGTGTTAGCACAGTCTTAGACCCAACGTGATTTATACTTTTCAAATTCCAAAGTTCAATTTGAAATGCCTTTTCTTTTCAATTTTGGTTTTTTTTCGCGATATTTTTATAAAAAGCCGTAGAACATCGGGTACCATAAACTTTTTTGAATCAATCCATTTAGTGCAATGGGGACGAATGTCATAATAATTAGATGCGCTCAGATACCGTAGCATTTATTCGACCATCCGCATCATGAAGTATTGTCAAGCTAAATAGCTAGCTATATTTGTCAGTAGGCCTAATTTGTGTTGAAACCCCACTGTTGAAACATTACGTTAAAAATATGAAGATGAACTAAGGGTTTCCAGAATAGGCCCAGCTTATATATATACATTCCTTGCGTATTTATATGTATGTTTGTTTGTTTGTTTGTTTGTTTGTTTGTTTGTTTGTTTATTTATTTATTTATTATTTATTTATTTATTTATTTATTGTGTGAATGGGTCTGTTAAGGTGTAGGCGTTTTGTTTGTTGAATACAAACTATGTGAAGGACATTTGGAAACAAAAGAACTTTTTTGCAAGAAAATAATATTTAAAACAATGGGGTTACAGAAAATAATTCTTGTAGAAAAAAATAATGCTCAGCATAATGTTATGCATAAAACGTAATCGCGCATATAATTTCGTGCAACAAAAACCGGTGGACCATCATCACCTACCAATAACCGGAACGATTTTTACAATTGAAATGGCAGGACAGATTGGTGGACAGATTGTTTTGCTAAATTGGATAGGGTCAATGCCCTAAATTGAGAATAGACCATCCCACTCGATTTGTGAAAAGGTCGCGAACCCATTTGGTGGACCCAAGTAACTGCCTAAAATGAGGCAAAATTGAAAAGAAATGGGGTTTTAAATTGAACTTTGGAATTTGAAAAGTTAAAATCATATTGGGTCTAAGGCTGTGCTAACACTTTTCTTTGATGACTTTGACCAATTTGTTTTATTTTTTCAAATATCTTAAAAATACAAGAATCTAAGCTAATTGAACAGACAGTAGTGGGGAAGTTGTCAGTATTTTAAATCGAGTCTATGCAGACTTCCCCCGCCTTTTATTTTACCCTATTTATTAGGCTCAATATTAACGGAAAATATTTGATAGTACATGTAAAAAGTAAAATTTTGAGGAGAAATAATAAAAATCCATTTTATGGAAATGTTTAATATTGCTTTAATTACCGGTACCTAAAATGTACCGGAACGAATTATGCACAACACGTAAACTGATATTTAGATCATCCAAATTTTGATCAGTCCCAGACGGCATACGGGACACTTTGTATAAAACTAGATAAAACAAATGTATACTCTGTGCTGTTACTGTGTCAACTTAATAGTTGCACCCAACTGGTGCAGTCACATGCTACTAGCACAGAGAACCTATTCTTGAGAGGGCACTCTATTCACGTGGTTTCTTTTCCAACGCTAAAAGATCACGAATTTTGGTGGTTTGCAAATGAAAAGTGTCCGCACTATTGATCGATTACGTAACTGTTATGAATAATTTATTAGGTTTTCAATGCAATCGCCTCGACCCATTAATACATATTATCTGTATTATCAAAGTACTTGGAATAGCAATCTGGTGAGTTCACTGAACTACGCCCTAATACTGATGGAGTTTTAATGGCGTTAATCCTCTCCATACACAGATGAACAAATACAATAGGAGAAGGTCAACACATATGACCTCCTACATGACATGTTATATGAGATGTACAACAACCTGAATATCATAAAGATCAGTGTTCGTTTGTGCATATGAACTGCATATTTACAATACTAAATATTACTCGTTATATATAATGACAAATATTGGTATTATGACAACACGGTATATACATTGTATATAAAAGGACTAATAGATCCTACTATCATGGCGTCAGGTCAATGTTCATCATATCACGTATGTTTCTTAAAATTCATTCATATTTGAGACAAATTGCTGTGCCCATTTTATAGGTGCACAGGTAGATCCGTGTGTTTTTTAATTTTAATTTTCTTTTAATGAAAGAAATAAGGTTTCCACTGCACGGGGCCACAAGGGTGATACTAATTTTAATGCTATATTTTCAAAACGAATACGTGTTCCCGGTTGGCTCTATAGCGATTTCATAGAAAAGGTATTTCTAGTGCAATGCAGCGTCGGACTCTAGCTGAGAGCGTAGCCTAAGTCCAAACGGACTCCAAGAAGGGCTCTCCATACACAAATGAACAAACACAAGGAGGGTAGTCTCCTCCGTGACCAGCTTGATTTCGATGGAGCGAAACCAAATTGGCTGCAGAGGAGACGGGTCATTTTGCTATGCAAATGAGCTGAGTAGCATAGCCCTGCTACTAGTTTCACAAAATATACTACCCTACACAGTCTAAACGCAGGACAACCGTTCTTTTGTTCTGCTTAGTCGCGCTAAAAGTCGATCGATACATGTTAAAATCAGCACAATTCCGAGATACACCTTTTTGCTATGAAATTTAATTTCTCGGTCAAATATAAAGCAAATTTTTTTTTTCTTCTCAAATAAAAACATAGTGCTTGGATGAACATTTTTTTAAATCCTGGTGTTAAAATTAAGCATCAAATTGTGTCTTTTAGTGTGATATTTTTGATTTTATAGGCCTTTAGTTCGCCCGTGAGCTTTTTACAGAATTCATTTTTAGCGTCTCAAACTAATATAGTTTGCTAAAGAAAGATATTTCCCACCTCTGTAAAGCACATCGTGTGGGTCTATATATTATAGTTTTGTCAGAATTTCCGTTTTATTTTACCCTTTTCCCTACAGGCTCCGAAAATGTCAAACTCAGTACTCTATTTCGAGAACAACCAGGAGAAATAATCGATATTTCAATTGTTGTCAACCAGGTCCCTTTTCCATTGAAAACCAGGATTGCCTGACCAGCGATTTGGTAGCCCAAATCCCCAATTCTGGTAAATGAGGTGAATTTTGGAAATTTGCTCCCGTGATAGCCTGCAATTTCAATTTATAGGGGCTATGGATTCCATGATTATGAAAACCATTTTGTCTGTTTGTTTATTTGTTTGTTTGTTTATTTACCTAGGATGAGGTCCATGGGAAAATCCAAACCTAGAAAAATTCGCGTGTTATTAGAGGGGATTTTAATTTTATGTCCCTCCTATCTCCAGGTGAATTTTGAATGACCCCCCCCATCGCGGGTTGGCATTTTCATTACACCCTTCAGACTTGCGTTCGGGTTTGTGTAGGCCTATTTGTCATAATTTAGCGCTATAGGACCTACTTTCTAAATGTATAGCTATAGCCGTGCTATATAAATATTATAAGGTACCGGTATGTAATAAACTGCTCAAATAAAGAAAGTCCGCAGTCATGTAACTCGTCCTACTTCAAAACCTGACCTTGTTATGGCAATTTGATTGATACGGTCGTGTGCAGGATCTTGTTAGCTCTAATTTGATACCAAATTTACTACCAAACACTCAACAGTAACAAGGATTGATACCAGTTTATGGCATTTGATGCATTTTCAAAAGTTGCAAATCAAAACGATACACGCGGTCGAAATTGCTTAGCGTGGCAATGTGGTCAAGCTTGTTTGCCCACGATGAACCCATGTCGACTATCCGAAGTGCGCGCTTTATTCAATTGTTAATTTAAAACGCATGGATTGTTACAGTGCTTTACTGATGAATACTAGGGCACGATGCGATCGATATGACCAAGCGGTTGTTTCGGGCTATGTTAATGATCGTACTCTGCCATTCACCTACAGATCCGCGTGCTCCGTTTTTCATTTGCAACTTTTGAAAATGCACCAAATTTCATATACAGGTATCAATCTCTGTGAATTTAGAGTTTTGGGTACCAAATTTGGTATCAAATTGGAGCTAACAAGATTCTGCACACGACTTTATCAATCAAATTGTCATAACAAAATCAGGTTTTGATGTAGAACGGGTACGGGTTACATGACTGCGGACTTTCTTTATTTGAGCAGTTTATTATGTAGGCCTATGGGGGTGGGGTGGGTACTCAACACATTTGAACCATGACTTACAATGCAAGGCTCATTGTTGCCATAAATGATTTTTCCTTTAGGTCATTATAATAGGTTGTTATAAACTTCCATGTTTAACCTTGTATTGTTTTGGCTGCTTCATTATGACTTTCGGTGGCCAGCAATCACAAACCATGGAGGTATATAAATAAATGGAGAATGATCCAGCCAAGCTTCTTTTGTACTACGTTGGTTATGACCAATTATTGTTGAATAGGCAATTTCAGGTTTATATTGATTATGCTAAGCTGATTACATTGTGAAGTCTGTTTCACTGGCCATTGATTTCAATGGGGTAAAATGAAGTTTATACTTATTGGAAAGTGCTCATGTTTCATAAAATTTTGATATCAAAATCTCATTTTCGCCAAAAATTGAGTGCTTAAATTGGATCAAGAAATCAGTCTTTTTGAAAAAAGAAACACCTTATCTGTTGTCATCTTGTGACTCCCTACATTTTGGTCATGAAAAATTGAATTATGACTTTTTTTCCCAAAAAGTTATGACCCCCCACCGTATATTTGGAACCCCTCCCTCCAAAGAAAATGATAGCCTCCTAATAATATTAATAATCATTTAGGCCTAAATACTGATAATTATTTATTATACAATGAGAAGTTTAATGATGATGATTTAGGCGGCCTATACGATTTCATGACAATACAGAATTAAAAGTTTAAAACAATAACATGACATATCCGTCATGGCACTCAATCAATTTGACCCGAAGCTTCAACCAAAATCACGGTTATCATACACTAAACTATGAGAAACTGTTTAAACAAAGTATATGTAGGGCCTATACATTCCGTATATCAATTTCTCTCTAGAAAAGATTGTCTGATCATCACTTTTGCTTGAATTCCGAAGTACTTCCGGTACATTTTGCTCGCTCGTAACTCAAATGGCCCAAATTGGCCCAACATAATTTTTTCACAATCGGAAGGTAAAAACGTTTTGCTTTCATTTGCACTATATTTGAACTCCCTCAGACCCCCTTAAAAGCTTAATATATGAACATGAAAACTAAGTATATTTGTCAAGTTACGGCACAACTAGTGTAGAAAACAGTTTCATAACTTGAGAACAACATCCGAATTTCTTCGGGTTTTCGCACGATCATACATTGAAACTATAAGCTATCAAAACTGGTGACTTTGAACTAGCTGATTGACTAGCTGACGTCATTATACAGTCTCTTTTACAAGGCTTCCGGTACGGGTCAATGTAGGGTCAATTCCTATGAGGAAATTTTGGGAGTGACAATCAATGAACCATGGTAGAGGCTCATAACCATCGTGGAGATCAATAGCTTGACTGAAGTGGCTGGTCAATTCAAGTTTGGTGACTCATTGAATAGAGGTAACGGGATAATCTCCACTTAAGAGCTCTTAAGAGATTAGAATTCTGGCGATCATTCTCCATTTATTTATATACCTCCATGCACAAACAAAAGGCACTATACCCAGTCACCTTCATGACAATTGCATGAATTGAAACACTAGGTAATTTCTTTGCTATACGCTGGCGAAGTTACGTAATAAATCCGATTAACTACCATAGCAATAGGTGAAAACAATTTTGAACATATCGCGCTGCACTACAAGCAGATTGAACTAATCACCTGTGTATATCTGCAATCATAGATTGAACACAATACTGGTCTTTTCAAAGATACTAATCTTACAGGTGCAAGTGATCAGCATGATATGGTTCAATGCAGAGGTACCGCGTGAAAGTATCAGTGCAGCGCGGTATATTCAAAAATTGTTTTCACCTATTGCTATGGTAGTTAATCCGATTATTACGTAACTTCGCCAGCGTATATTGAAGTTCTGGCAACACTGTATCCAGGCCGGGCACCCAGAGATATCGATCCACAATGCTAGTATTTCACGCGTGGATTTGAAATTTTTTCAGCTGGTAGTCAAAAATTATGGAATCAAAACGGAAATTCTGACAAAACTATGATATATCGCTCACGGTGATGTGCGTTAGAAAGTTGGGAAAAATCCTTCTTTAGCGAACTATATTACTTTGAAAAGCTAAATGACTGAATTTCACGACTAAGTTTAACACTAAGATTTGAAAAAAAATACAGTATCAAGCATTACAGTTTTTCCTGACATTTACTGAAAAAATGAAAATTATTGCTTTTCATTTGGCCGAGAAACAAAATTTTACACTGAAAAGGTGTAACTCAAAATTTTGTTCATTTGAATACCAAATTCGATCGTTTGTATTGCCTTATTAAATGACTGAGTGAGCCTTGCAGAACAATAACAATCGGTTGTCCAGCGTCCTAACTGTACAACATTCATGAAGATATGATCTCATTCGTTTGACTGTAGCCATCCACAAACCGACAAAATGATAGAGTTTCCATGCAAGACCAAGCAATTTGGCGAGTACAACACCAAAACCGTACCTTTGTTGTCGCTTATTTTACTTTTATACTTGCATGCTTAACAAAGATATGACCGCAAAGATAATAAAAAGGATTGTTACAATTCAAGTCTTATCTCAGTAGTATGTCAATTGTCATTGGTACGAGTATGATAAAGTTACGTGTCATTGTTGACATTCCCTCATTTCAAATATATAGTTTTGGTTTCTCTATTGTTCAGAAACCAAAAATCAAGGGATTAAAATGTGGAGATGAACTGGTATGCAATCATAACACTATTGTGCTGGGAGGACACAAGAGGGTATATATAATCCAAAGTATAATGGCCTATAACCATACGTATATAATAGCCTATTGTGCTAACATTTTCATTATCGATATCTATCAACGCGGGCGACTTTTGCCGTAGATGGCACACTTCCATGACACCATAAAATTACACCCGAGTTTGATAAGTTATGCATAGACATCGTTGAGACACAAATGATGGATATATACGAGACCTAGGCCTACATGTAGAAATCATGTGCATATATTGAAGGGTGGGGGGGGGGGTGGTTTGTTTATTTGTCTGAAATATAAACGATGCATGATGATGTAGATGATTTGATTATGAATTAGATTATTCCCGGAAAGCACAACCCATACCTCTTACCTATGTTCCCTCCGCCACCTATATATAACCTCCTCCCTCCCCCTCCCCACACTCGATATCGACTCTTCCCTATTCCACTCCACTCTTGAGCCCCCTCTCCCCCTCCTTCCCTTCCCACTTCCAATGCTCCCTCCCCTCTGTTTCTCTTTCTCCCTTACCCTTACCCCCTCCCCCCTCACACACACACACCTACCCTCTTTCCCTGGCGATCTCTTCTATCTCTCTCTCTATTCTCCAATAAATAAATTGAATAAAAGTTAGTTTAAGGGCTGGGGTATGAACGTTTGGACAGTATTTATTTTGGGACATTAGAGCACATCAGACATATCGAATTGCATTCTGAATACGAAGAATGTCATTCTGATATCAAATAATTTTGATTTTTGAAATTCGCAATTTAATACACATTTTATGGCAAATCATTAAAATTGATATTTTTGATATTTAATAGTGCTTGAAGTAAACTTTATAAATCTGATGATTTATACTTAAAGTGTATGTAGGTGGGATGAAAAGCCGACGATCAATTGAAAATTTTGACCTTTCGTATTGAAGATATGGATTTTTTTCCCAAAACACCACAAAAAATTAGGTCTTTTGGGAAAAAATCCATATCTTCAATATGAAAGGTCAAAATTTTCAATTGACCGTCGGCTTTTCCTTCCTGCTACATACACTTTAAGAATATATCATTAGATTTATATAATTTACTTCGAGGACTGTTATATATCAAAATTTGAAAAATATCAAATTTTTATAATTTGTCATAAAATTTAGATTATATTGTAATTTTCAAAAATGAAAATTATTTGATATCAGAAAGACATGTTTCGTATTTAGAATGCAATTCGATAGGTCTGAGGTGCTCTCATGTCCCACAAAAAATACTGTCGAAACGCAATAAACGCTCATTTTAGATCCCTTAAACCAGCTTTCTATGATATTGATCTTCCGTCATGCGTCATGCACATAAATAGAGTTATGTATAATAGTGTTGATATCAATGAAGTCATAATCTGTCAAGTGGCTATTGTAATGTCTGTGGAAATATTTCGATGGTCTATATATTTTCACAGTGAAATCAGCTTAGGCTAATTCGTAGTCTCAAGTCAATGCTTTCAAACTAAATCAATGCTTTCAAATGTAGACTGCTTTGTTCGACTTCTCTGCTCGTGAATATTGCACTGCGAAATTTAAACATTTCTTTTGTATACTTAGAGTAGGTAACTTCAAATCAAATAATTTTACGATCCACACCACTTATAAGAAACTGAAACCAAAACCGAAACTGACTGACACAAATGTTCGGTTTTAAACAAAAGGTAGAAACAATGAGTTCGATATCTTATGATTCAAGTGGTTAGGCAGGACAATAGGAAACCACGTGACCAAAACCAAAACCAAAACTAAAACTATATATTTGAAATGAGGCATTGTGAGCACTGATGTTGTCAGAACACAATCAACTTTAACAGAAAATACTTCACTTTTATGTGGAATTCATGTCAGTCCCAAAAAGATTGGTACCTCCATGTGACTATTTATATTATAATAGTGGCAGTCATAATACGATATAATTTGGTGGAACTATTGATCCAAATCAACCAAACATGAGTACGATCGTGTAAGCTTCTCATGTTTTACTTGTCATGAGATTGAATTTCAGTGTACTGCACCCACGCCACGACCATGAAAACACCTAGTACAAGGAACTTATACGATGTCCTCATTCACAAACTGATACTATCTGTCCATCATATAAGGTTATTGCCGTACGGCAGTGTGGTGAAGGAATATTACAGTCAAGAATAGGCTCCAACATTTTTTTGTTCTGATCCCTCTCTGTCTCCCAAAACATCAAAAGCGTTGCACATTTACTTACTTAAGACTGTCCTTTTTCATATAACGCAGACAAAGTAGGGCCAAGCTACCTAGAAATTGTCAAATTTTGGCAAGAAATATCTCTGTGTAATCCTATGTAAGTCCCATATCACATCGTTATTGTTGATCGTGATTTTTTTCTGAAGTTTGGCTGGTACCAACTAGCGCCATGCACGTGACGTGACACAGCTAAAATAATCGACCGGAAATCGGGGATCATTAAAACGTCAACAAATTTCAAAACACAGAAAGCAGTAAACTTAATGGCGAGCGGTCCGAATTTTGAGCCATACTAGAAAACACCACTGACATGACTGAGAATAGCACTTGAATCATCATCATCATCATCAGCCGTATTCAGCCCACTGCAGGGCGAAAGCCTCCCCAAGTTGGCATCAAAGTTTCCTGTCATTTGCTTTTGCCATCCACCTGATCCCTATGAAACTTGCTATCTCATCCCTCCATCTGACTTTCTGTCTGCCTTGGTGTCTTGAGCCCAGCCAAGGCCTCCATTCTGTGACATTCTTTGTCCATCTATTATCTGTTGATCTTGCAAGATGGCCAGCCCAATGCCACTTCTTCATCTTTATTGTGTGGATTATGTCTGTAACTTCTGTTTGGCTCCTGATCCATGCCACTGTTTTCCTGTCCCTTTTGGTGTAGCCCAGCATACATCTTTCCATGCTATGCTGTGCAGTTTTTAGTTTTTGCTCCATGCATCCTCTTAGTAAGTGACCATGTTTCAGCTCCATAGGTCATGGCTGGTAGTACACATTGGTTGAAAACCTTTCGTTTCAGACAAGTTGGCATCTTACTTCTCATGATGTCATTGAGCTTGCCAAATGCACACCAACCAGCCCTAGTCCTCCTCTTTACTTCATCCATGTGATTGTGAGTCATGTTGATTAGTTGTCCTAAGTACACATATTGGTCCACCTTTTCTATTTCTGTGTTCCCTACCATGACCAGCTGTTCTTTGGCGAACTGGTTGAACATGACTTTTGTCTTTTTCATGTTTATCTTTAGTCCCACTTGATTGCTTCTCTGGTTGAGATCATTGATCATTTCTCTTAGGTCTTTAGCATTGTCTGTTATTATGACTATGTCATCTGCGAAGCGAAGGTGACTCAGGTTGTCTCCGTTTATGCTAATGCCCTTACTTTCCCAGTCTAGGTGACGTATAATTTCTTGAAGTGCCGCATTAAACAGTTTAGGTGAAATGGTATCACCTTGTCGCACCCCTCGTTGGATAGATATCTTATCACTGTCCTTGTGGAGGCGGATTGTTGAAGTGCCCTTGCTGTAGATAGTATCTATTATCTGGATGTATCCAGGATGGACGCCTTGATGTTTGAGGGCTGTGATGACTGTCTGGATCTCAATGCTATCAAAAGCTATGAATCCAAGGCATGGTGAATAGGCATAGTGAAGCACTTGAATAAACCCTTTTAAATTAAGCGAATTTGAATAAAATGAACATTTTCTTACTTACCAATAGTTTTATACACAATTCTGTAGCCAAATAGTACTGGTGAACTGTTTAGAACTGTTCAGGGTGAAATTATATGTTTTTCGTGAACTGGGTCGATGTTTTTCCCACACACGCCGATCAGCTGTTGTTATGGCTTTTCGATGACGTCATCTATAATTTTATACAGCGCAGCTATCAATGTTTTTTGAGTGACGTACATATTTTCATTGAAGCATTGTAAAAGTAGCTGCCGTATTATGTGTAGCTCTATAACAAAGCTATAACGAAGCTTGTGATTGGTCATTTGTAATTCCCTGGTCAAAGCCCTCAGTTAACTGATAGCTGATTGGTTCTTTGGCACAGAGCTCGTTCACAAATATTTGGAATAAATAGTGGTGGTTAATGCATGCGGGAACATCAAACTTTTACGTTTTGATAATTATTTCTACATATGTCAATGGTTTTCGTACTCTGCCTAGGGTTGGAGAGCAAGATTGAACGATAAGGACAGACGTCTCATAGTCTACTAGGCGAGTCAGTCCCAGGGCCGGATTTACCATAGGGCCAGATGCCCAACCCCCCCCATTTTTGGGGCCCCAAAATTGCCCTGTGCAGTGTGCATCTCTCCTTTTAGCCGAAAAACACCATGTTTTGGGCCAAAATAGGGTACAAAAATTGCCCAATTTTGCGCGCTTCGTGCGCACTGGCCTGTTATATAGCAAAATTCAGCATCTATTTAGCCTAAAATGGGCTATTATTACATTTTTTTTCACGCACTTCGCGCGCAAATGGCCTTCTTAAATCTTAAAACTTGGCCACTTGAGTGCACATGCATTCCTCACGGTGGGTTTGGGGGGCCTCCAAATTTTGGCCTGGCCCAGGGCCCCCAAATAGGTAACTCCGGCCCTGGTCAGTCCTTTTGGGTCCACGGAAAGTCCAGCCTCGTTGACATACTGGTCCATCGGCACGCAATGTGCAACATCCCGACTTCAGTTAATCCCAATAAATTGCATACAAATCAGTGTAAAATCCTTCCTGGGTAGTGATATCCGAGGGTTGACTTTGAAGTTGAAATTTACATCAGATATTCAGATGCTGACTCGTCGCGTATTAAACGGCACAAAAAACAATTATACAATCCATGATGTCAAATTATCACATACATCGCCATGAACGTCAACTTCAACTTCTCCAGGCAAAGTTTCAATAGGGATAATGAACTGAGTGCAATGCATTCGTCAAGATAATCGCACGCGCCGTGGAGTTATTGCATTAGCTCGAGAGCCGATAGGCTCGAGAGCTAAATGCAATAACTCCATGGCAAGTGCGATTATCTTGACGAATGCATTTGCACGAGTACATTATCCGTCATACACTTTGAGTGTATTAAAACAATAGGCAATATTAATTGCTGCATTCAATATATTAGTTTTAATATTGGGGAAAATATCTTACATTTTAAAAACACCGTCAGGCCATTGACCAGCTAGGTAGCATTTAACTGGACCAGGTAAAGAAAATCAATCCCTGTATAGGTTAGCTATCAATGGTATCGATTGCGCCATACGTCATACTTTAGTAACTTATTCACGCATGGTGTGTAACCAATTGACTTTATGTTGTGATCATTTAATATCGTGGTTTCGAACACAGAGAGCACTGAACCAGTTCACCTGGAAACGATCGATTTAGATGTCCGACTAGTACTACGGTGAATTGAGATGAGAGAAAAAACATATCAATATCAACTGGACTTTATAGCTCTATAATTTGAACTTTAAAATCTACTTGTATTAAAACACACGACATTGGGATTTTACAATGTGTTCAGTATTATAAAGCATGATCATGATATTATGCACTAGTGTGTGTTTCCCGGGCCCGGTCATGTTATTTTAGATATAGGCCTACATGTATTTTATTTATAAAATGCTGAATATTTTGCAATGGTGTCATCTTGTATAATTATGATCCACCTGTTTTTGGCCCTTTTAATTAATAGAAGCTCGATTATTCTCATTTGATGTTTGATTTATTTGAGGTCATTAATCATAATTTATGACAATGATATTTGCAAAATAGAACATGAGACTATTATACCTGACACGGGTCGAGTGGTTTGAGTGGCTCGCTTCCTATCTCTTCAGGTATAATAGTCTCAGATAGAACACCGTTTGTAACTATACCATTTTAACACCACAGAATGTATATTCGTACTTTTTTGATGGTATATATATCGAACAGACAATTATATAGTTATGTGACCTCTGTGTCGAAAGCGCCACCTAACTCTACTATATAGTTATGTGATAGTATAGAATTTCTAGTATTTGAGCGTGCACGTATTATCTAGAATCTATTGTTTAGCGTGCGGGTTTTAGATAATGCATTGCTTAGCGTGCAGGTTTATATAATTTGGGCTATGAAGGGTAGTTCGCGAAAATAATGCACGGGAGAAGAATACATAACGATGAATAGAAACGGGCACTAGAAGTGTATGCATTAATAATCACGTTTCAATTAATTAACCTTGTTTGATGCGTATTCCTATTGCTACCGTCAGGATACTGGCTGTCTCTCTGGTCACAGCTCACAAAAAACCATATGCCTATGAATATTCGTCAGACCATTAAAGTTATATTATAACATTTCTTTAAAAATAGAATAGTATTCATTTTCAATAAAATGTTAGCATTATAACTGTCATATATGTCCTCTTTTAATTTTGAGCCGAACAAGTGAGGTAAAGCAAAGAAAATTGAATTTACTACTAGCGCCAATGCATATTACTCCGGCGGTTGTAATATGGTACGATCCTCTGGCGTGTGGGTGTGTGTGGGTGGTGGTGTCCCGCACACCGTGTACGTAGGGGTGTGTTGACATCGCATACGCGTTCGACTAATATTTCTATCGTAATAATAAAACGACGGTTCCGGCGGTTTATTCATAATCTCAGATTTTGACAAAACTACAGCACCTAAAGTCTTGATTTTTGCAGAGAATCTTTGTTTACTAAAGTACATTACAATCGGATAAAAACCTGAATTTAAAAAATATTTGAGGGCGTTTTCCTCGGCAAATGTTATAATATGGCTTTAAGTTAATGTATCATCTCTTTTACAAGCCATCCCAGCAAACACAAAACGTTTAGAAAACGTTTTCTCTAAGTTCTAGTTTGGTCTTTTACGTCTTCGTCTTCCAAAACGTTTTAAAAACGTTTTAAAAACGTTTTGACTTTGTTAAAATAATGTTCGTTTTACCATGACGTTCAGAAAACGTTTTAAAACGTGACAAAATATTTCGATTTTTTACGTTATTTTGCCACGTTCATAATACGTTATTTCCAGAACGTTTTCCGAACGTTTTGTATAACCTCAATTAAATGTCTTTCTAAAGCGTTTAATTATTATTTCATATTATCAAAATGTTTTAACACGTACTCTGGTTTAAGGCACTGTATAGGCGTAAATCCTTAGGGGACAGGGGAGACACGTCCCCATACACTTTGGGATATCAAATGTCACCCCACCCCGTTTTCGGCAAACACTTCCCTGCATGGTCTATAGTATATTTACTCTAAAAATACAGGCAAAAGGCCTATTCGGTATTATACCTTGATTTTGGATGAAATAGTTTAGAATTGAAAAGTTTTCTGGCGCTCCACCAGGTAAAAGCAATTTGTGTATGTCTTACCCCGGATATCTGGTACGTCAGCAATTAACAGAAAGGAAAAAGAGGGGCTATCATGTCAGGAGACTGAGGAAAAGGACGGAAAGGATTGAAGAAAGTAAAAAAAGACAAGATACACATGACAAAGCCGACTTAATATTAATTAAATCAACAGGGATTAAATAATTCCTTGAATTCTTATGACAATCACCCCCCCGACAACTCAAAGAAAAAAAGTGAAAGAAAAATTCCTTGTTCTTTATAGATTGCCCTAAACGCATTGATTTGGTATAAAATAGTGTAAAATTGCATATTTTTGCGCACTTCGTGGGAAATGAACCCAAATGTGTATCAACTTTCACTTCAAAATGTTCGCCTGCTGTGCGCGCATAAATCCCAGCAATTGTGAAGCCAATGATGTCTGTATATTGTTGATGAATACAAGTTTAACTGTTTAATTCTTTATATATGTGCATCAATCAGGAAACATGCACCTAATTTGGCAAGTGTTTCACGCAGTCCTTTTATTATAACAATCTCATCATCACAGCACGGTTCAATTATATGCATTCGACAACATCACTTCTCGGACGTTGATCTCAATTTGTAGAGTTAAGCTTTTGCACCCAACATTTTAAAGTCAGCCTAAGCTAGCATAAGCTGCTGGTTAATGAGGAACTGTGTCTTAGAGATTGTGATGTATGACCCGGGTGTTTGACTTGCTTGAGATCTTTAAGTGTGACCTATATAAAAGTTTTATGGTTTTGTGAATCGTCTGGCAACCCAAAATTCAAACCTGGAATGTGAAAAATTATACGTTTTCACATGTACATGATCGTTTATGCTGGCATGCTGTTCTAAGGAATATATACATCAAGTTGCTCATCAAAAGGAATTATTTGCATCTGTTTCGTTCAGTTCTACCAAACAAAGGTAAGATTGTATTTTATTGTTACTATATTTGCATTAAACATGATAAAGCGTGTATGTTTTTAGTCAATTTAATCAGTGAAGTACAATGAGTAACTACATACATGACATATGGCATCCACAATGACGGTTGATGTAATTTGAATTCGAGGAAAGTCTTTAAATGCTGAGGAGTTAAACTTAATAAGATGTTTTTAATAGGATATTGTGTTTCTAATTATTTACCATTCTTGACTTAAAAGTATGTTGTAAGATTTGATGATATTCATGGTTTAATTCCGTATTCCGTACTACTAAATAAAATACTAAGTATGTTCGTGATGCATTCGTATAGCTGGCCTATTCGTCGTGATTGAGCGCTTTATAATTGCAACCTCAAAATTGAAAAAGATCGGCGATGTTGTCAGAATTGAAAGGCCGTGCCTACAATTAATTATTTGATTGAAATTCAAGGTGGTTTATTGACTTGAGTTTTGTCATGTTTGTCAAATTATTATACCTATTTCATAAGTCTGATCTATCTGACATAATGTGTTAGATGAGTATTAGATTAGCATGACACTCATCGACACTCGATCATCAGATCGTCGGACAACTTAGTATACCCGATTTAATTACAAGTAATATTATTATTCTCAGCTATATCATATATATTTACACAGACAAATTCCTGAAAGTAGTAAGAGAAGTCATCAAGTATAAAAATAGAACACGTGAGAAGTAACATTAATAATTACAAGTGCAAAAAGAGTGGCCGTTGTTGCCCAATATGTAAGCAACATGTGATTAAGGGAGTATTTAGCGCCCAAAACTTCACAATTTGAATAATTGCTTTAAAGTCAACCAGAAGGGTTTACTGGAAATCCATTGAAATGATTATCGTATTGCCGGTAATTGCACCCAGAGGTGTATTTTGTGCACCCAGAACTTCACCTGTACCACCTCAGTCTTGACCTATGTTCTGGGTTAGTCACAAACTCCAAGTCCATGGTTATTAACCATGGACTTGGATAAAGACAACAGATGGTATGACCTCATAAATCATATATTACCCAGAGAAGTTCAAGTACGCTAATTTTAGCCCTAAACAATGGAATGTTGCAATATTTATGAAATGATTGCAAATGAATAATGATGTATATTGATTGCTTGGAAGTGGACCACATCTGTTTTTATTTTTAGTTTAAAATTAGGTTTGTGTTGCCTGAAAGCACTGAATTAAAATGGGACGTCTGAATTGCGCTTCTGTCTGAAAAAAATCAAAGAGGTCGATGACCAGGACGATTCTGTAGGCCTATGTATGCATGCATATGAGTTCAAAATGATTAAAAACAACTAGTAGAATTTTTTAGCTGTAAATTAAGACCAAAATCAAGTTCATGTAGCCCCTGTAGTCATTAATTTATTCAAGTTACACATGCGAAACGCCCTGTTCCCATAGACTTTATATGTGCTCCTCTTCCCTATCCTTCCCTCACAACTTTCGATCAACCACACATCTCCAGTAGTTGAAAAGCTACTAGTATATTGTTCATATTTACAGGGTTGTTAGTGGTGTTTTAGCTTTCAAATGTGACCAAAACAAAATATGACATTTTATCAAATATGATCACAATTTAAAAATACATAACCCCACCACCCTGTTTGGGTGGCGACTGGGAAAACGAATGGCCATTAGTATTAGATTAAAATAGGTGGGGGAGAGGGGGATGGCAGGACGTCAAGGTGTAAACCGATGGCTCACAGGGAGAGAGAAGGTGTATCACCCTTAAAATAGAAATCCATGAGTATTCATTCAGAGAAAGTTCCACGTATGGAACTTGAAAAACTAAGAGCAAAACGTATCCGTTTGCGGTTTGACACTTGAAGAGAAGATAGGAAACATTTAGATTTTGTATGTGTTGTTGTTCTTCTTAAGCGATGAAATTCGACACAGATGACAGACACATGTCTATCTTCATGACTTTGCTACATTGCCTTTAGTTATGGTAAAAATGAAGTTTTGTTTTAATTTTAAAGTATTCAAAAGCAACATTCTGCATGTTTTGTGGGACCTGAGAGCACATCATACACCATATTGCATTCTGATTTTAAATACGAGGAATTTCCTAGCCTATATCAAATAATTTTATTAAAAGATGTGTTTTGATATTTAACAGTCCTCGAAGTAAATCTAATGATATGTAGGCCCTACTTACCAATGCTTAAAGTATATAGCTGGGAGGTAAAACCGTCCATCAAATTTTGACATTTCGTATTGAAGACAGATTATTTCCTCCAAAAGAAAAGACTTTTTTTCAAATGATGGACGACTTTTCCTCCCATCAGCTACATACACTTCAAGTATTATCATTAAATTTATAAAACTTACTTCGAGGACTGTTAAATTTTTAATAATTTGTCATAAAATTTGTATTATATCGAAATTTCAACAACAACAAAACAAAATCAAAATTATTTGATATCATAGAAGGCCATTCCTCGTATTCATATTGCAATTTGATGTCCCACAAAAATACTGTGCAAATGTTGTCCCGATCTCTTAATGTAATTTATATTATTATTATGAGAATGACTGCCATGTTTTGGAAATTATTGGAGATTTTTACACGCACATGCCCATAAATTAAATATGACCACTATAATAATTAGTAAATCTATTTTTTGTTGTTGGATGAAACCGGCCACGGAATACCGATATCGAAGAAACCTCTTAACCAGGTTAACATGATTCACTTATCAAATCAGCATGATTAAATCTAAAAATGTGTAATATTTCGCGCACTTGGCCCATCTTGTTATGTAGGCCTACACGGCTATATTCTAGGTGTATGTTTATGAAATCATTTATTATGCTTTTGTTGTTATTACAGATGGGAGAGTACGCGGTGGTTATTTTCGTGGACGAATCTACCGTTGATGTGATATCTTCATCGTGGATTGAAGGAGGAGGAAGACATGAAGAAGGAGAGGCAAGTTAATTATAACAATAATTTGCGATAATACGGATTTATAATTTCAGCGACATTTTCAATGCGGATTCTTCAAACCGGTCAAATATCGTTGAGCTGATAACGACAAAGAGAAAGGGAAACAGATAAAATATAGTGCCGTAGACCCTTGTACAAATTTCTCTACTGTTTTTCTTATTATTTTTTATTATATACAGGAGAATTATTGCTACTGGCCAACCCACAACCCAGCTTACAAGGCAAGAAAGCACGACATTCCTGATGAGGAGCGGTGGGGCAGATGCAAGATCAGGGTGATTAAACTGACCAGTAAGTTAAACATCGATAGATCGTGAAAGAATCTCTACTTTTTAATATGATATACCACTTGTATTATTAAATTAAATTAAATTAAATTATTAAATTGGTATTATTTTCCGACGTCTTATATATAGCAAGCATGTCTTTCTGCCGTAGACAAATTAATCGTAAGAACGAAGTTCAAAAAAGGTCTTAAATCTAACCTGAAACCTGAAATCAGAACAAATTGCACTATATTTTGCTCAACATTATTTGTTCAATACTTTTACGCCTTTTAGGCCTTAATATTATACATATATGAAAAAAAGTACGAGTGGTCCTATTGTCCTATGCTGTCTTGTATGTGATGATCTTTTTTCATACACAGAAGATTATATGAAAGCAAAGAATTGTGCGAGGAAGGCGGAGGAAACTTCAAATCTGGAAACAGACGATGAAGGCACGATGCAACGAAAAAAACGCCGTCCTGCCAAACTTGATTCAGGCAGTGATGCTGGCGCTGATGGTGAGGAAACTGATCATAGTGAAGACATTTAAAGCAAATCTAATAGTAACGAATCATAAATTTGTATATTTGGAAAGGGTCAGCTAGGGCTGTTTCTTTGAAAATTATGGCATGGGCCAGGCCAGGGCCCAGACTCTTATTATAACATATTTGTAACGTGAATGCTTCTTATAACATGTTTGCAATTTCCAGATCATTGAAGAAGGCAAAGCTAACCGCACGGTATATCCGAGTATCTGATATAATCACCATTGTAAATATGTTCATGTTTTTTATATATAGATAGTGACTCTGAGCCAGATACCACCAAGCAAAAACTACGTCGTAGTCCAAGAAAACAGTCCATGCAGAAAGTGAGCCTACCCAAACCCCCTCAAGTACATGTAGGTCTACCACGATCCAGGGATCCAACTCCATCCCCAAACCAGTCTCCAAATCCTCCAACCTGCCAACAACTCCTCGTCACCACGATCCTCAGCTGGCTTCAACAAGCACTATGAGATCAACACCAACCACTCCAGGTTTTCGGAGAGTGACTACTTCAGAGTGTAAGTCTATTTTACATTTATTTTAAGTTTTCTCCATCAAAATAACCCCTCCCTCATTGCTTTTTTGAGCTACTCATATTGCTTCAATGAGCTAGCCATTAAAAGTGAAAATAATAGCATGATAACAGGCCTCACGAAGTAGATTTGATCGATACTTCTGTAAAAACAGAACATAATTATTATATAGTGTTATATACACAATTCTCATTATTCTTCCTCTTCGTAGTTTTCCTCCTCTTCTAGCTATATAGGGGCATATATTAATTTTAATTAATTTAATGTTAATATTTTTATGTTAATATTGTTATATTTTGTTGCATTATATTTTTGCAGCTAGTTTCCAAGTCAGTGTGCTTCTGAAACTACAGAAACTTGAGGAAGCACAGGACGAACAACTTACATTGTTGCGCACCCTTATTAACAGGCAGCCAGAGAGAGGTGAGGCACACGAGGCAGAGGAAGATCCTCTTGAAAAACCGTTGCAAACGGTAGAGGAGTTTAAGGATGTTTCCGAAAGACTTGAGACACAACTATTCCGGAAGAAAATGGTAAGTTCGTTGTGAAAAAAGTATATAGGTGTCGTTCAGGCCAATACTTTTCACGTTATAAATATGTATAATATTCAGGAAATGAATGTTATTCTATTTTCCATATAATGTAAATTTATTATCTTTCCCTATATTTATATAGAGTATTATTAATTGCAAGTGGAAGTTAGCCTGCTGTACTTAAATATTGCTTTAGAAGTATGAAAGTGCACAATCTAACATGTATCCGCCATTTGTCGCGGATGAACAGGCCAATATTGCTGCAAGTAACACAAAATAGAGCTACATACATAAATTTTACATTATATTTCCAAAATGAGACAATAATTATAATCATGATCATTTATAAATAGGCCATAATTCAAAATATGTTTGACATATTGCACTTGCAATGAAAATCACAGTAACTTTATTCAGTTGTGTGCCAAAGTATCACAAGATACTGAATCATCAACAACGGCAACATCATAAACGATATTGACTTCCAAATTCCATGCGATAATGCATTAAAAATATTTAGCTTTGATTCACATGTCTTTATTCCAGATACGACACCTCAGTCTTGTTGGAGGACATGATCTCAACGAAACCATCAGGAGGGTGATGAGGAAGCTGGGAACGAACAATTTGTGGTCCTCCTACAGTGTATTAGGGAGAAAGGGCAAGCTGAGCATTAAAGATAGCCCTTTCTACAAAGTTATCGTCAGTAAGTTTCATAAGCCCAAGATATAATCTATGATTAACATAATATGTCAAATCATGTAGGCCTTCCCTTTATTTCACAGTATGTTTCCAAACATTGGGTGAGAAAACAGATCCATAAGCTTCCATAGAGCTAAGATCGGCTAAGCCTAAAACAGAATGCATATAATTTGTCATGCTGTCTGAACCAATCATAGTGGGTGTAAAATTAAAATATGGATATTTAAATCGGACCCCTAAATCGGACGTCTGTTTCAATTAGTTTTTGTTATTTTAGATTATATTGTATACTTTATTCATAAACTTATCAAATAAAAATATTTCCCCTAAGACCACAGACCGCACGTATGGTAACACGTCGACATGTAGGCTTTTGGGAAATCCTAATATTGAGATACAGACCGTTTATTTTGATAAAGGAGTTTAATTTAATACTGAACTCATATCATTTCCACCTTTCTATAGAAGCTTGCATGAAGAATCATCCTCAAGCTAAGGAGGTTGGGATAGAGAAGGGACTTGGAGATTATCTGAAAAGAACACCAAATCTTCCAGGTGGAAGAAAGTATAAAGTAAGTTCAAATATCATTGCTGAAATGCCAAATTCATTTATTTAATTCATGTAGGCCTAAAACAATGTCTAGGGGTTATAATATAAGCACTCATTCTAGACACCACCTTGTCCTCTATTTGTAAACACGTTTAAATGCTAAACATGTTTATGAATTAAATATGTCTTGTGTTTAGATATTAAACATATGATGTTTTGAAATTTGACATTGGTGTTTAGGTTTTAAACGTATTTACAAATTGAAAAAAAAAAAAAGTGTTCAATCTCTAGACACTGTTTTTGCAGTGTATTACTATATGTTTCTGTATCTGAATATCAAAAAGTGCATAAATATTGTTCGTTGAATGTAAAATGAAAAAATAACGCATATCGAACAGCTCATTTTCTTAAAATAATGTTTAAAAAAATAATAAAGCATAGCACAAAGCTATTTTACCAAATGTATCTGAGACATACTTTTTGGCCTTACATTTCACATACCTACGTGATGTTTCTTTCTCTATGGGGCATTTTTGTTTATTTTCACTTCTCTTAGGTTTTAGGGGCACCATGCCCCTCCCCACACACACGCATTATGATTTCGTTATGGTTTATACAGAACTTGAAAATTACTCAGAATTAATGATACTGATAATATAAATAAGTTGTCTGGATATCTAAGGGTGACCATAACCTGATAGAATTTTTTATTCATAGAATTTCTTATGCCTATTTATATATATTTTGTCAGGGCTGCTATTTTAGTGAGCTGATATATTTAAGGGGAATCGGGTTTCAGTTCAATTTTAAAAATGATGTTTCCCAAAATGATGATCATGCTTATAAATAGATTGTTTTCCATTTTATCATCTATAGAAAGCTGGGAATGTGGATGTAGCGGTACCTGTAGGGGAATTGGAGGATGATGAGCGCGGCGAAAATGAACGTGTACCCCAACAGGAAGAGGAAGAACAAGACTAGGGGACACATTGAAACTGAAGACCACAGACACTGTACTGGTAAACATGCTAGTTTTATACAACATTGTCGGACAAGGTGCTCACTGTCTATTGAAGTATATATATTCCATAAATATAAGGTTTAAGTTTAAAATAACTGTGATTATATATCAGACTTTTATTTTAAAACATTTCTCATGTCTTAAGCATGTTAAGATGTTTTTGTTTCTGTACTTATAGCTTTTAACTTTTCCTATCCGATATACGCTGGCGAAGTGACGTCCTAATCGGATTAACTACCATAGCAATAGATTAATACAATTTGAATAGATCGCTCTGCACTACAGCAGGTTGCACTCATCACCTGTCTTCAATCATATAATAGATTGAATACAATACCGCTCTTTGTAACAGACTAATCTTACAGGTGCAAGTGATTAGCATTTCTTTGACATATATGGTTCAATGCATCGGTACCGCATGGACGTTGTAGGCCTACTACGGGGATACAGTCAACATTTTATTCATCTATTGCTATGGTAGTTAATTCGATTAACTACGTCACTTCACCAGTGTACATGTATAATCACACTAGTATTCGCTGAGTGCGTTTCCACAATCGCTGATTATTAAGCCTTTTTGAAGTATGGCGGGCACAAAAGAGGGAGTACTTTGATTTGGGTAATCTTTTGTACATGCTGAAAGAAAGCATACACAAGATTAGGCCACCCAAATAAAAGTACACCATCTCCATTTGTGCCCGTCATACTTCAAAAAGCCTTATTGTTGCAGCGTCGAGGTCCGTTCAAACTACGCCGCAATGCAGTGCGATGCGGTATCGATATATCGATTACTTTTTGCCTCAACTCAACGCTACTCGTCGCATTTCCAAGTTAAAATATATTGAACTTCATTGCAATATCGTAAGTATTCTGGAGTGCGGCACCGCACCGCAATTGCGGCGTAATATGAACGGCCCTTTGGTCAAAGTTGCATTAAAGGCCATATGCTTGCGACTTGACGCTCGAGGGAGATGCTATAATCTGAGCCCGAATTAAAAGACTAATTTGCGTCTGACATCCTGCCAACCAGACCGAAAATGTCGTACCGGTACTCGGACTTTTAAATTCTGCCTCAGATTATAGCGACTTATCGATTATAGTAACTACCGTGATTTTAATTTGCTGTATAAAACTTTTGACGAGAGCATACTTCCGCGATGTTCACAATGCGCCTCCGATCCGAAGCGTAGGCCTACTATGTGTGTTTTACACGCCGTATGTGTTGTTATTTCTGTCGCCATACTCGCAAGTTGCGCCTTGTCAACATCGCGCAAGTACGCTCTTGTCAACGGTTTACAGTTAATCGCTCTGCCCATCAGCAACGGAAGTGATGATATTATTTGTATGTTGCGTAAACAATGTAAATTAGTGGTTTTTACGTAGTATTTGGGGACACTAGTAAAGAGGTAATAATTCAATTTGAGGAGTTTTCACACAACACTTCAATTGAACTTTATTTTATCTTTGAGACTAGACTGTGCGTATTCAAATTATTTGATGTGTTTAATGACATTAAGGGATCTGGAATGAGCGTTTCGACAGTATTTTTTTGTGAGGAATGAGAGCACATCAGACATATCGAATTGCATTCTGAATACGAAGAATGTCTTTCTGATATCAAATAATTTTCATTTTTTAAATTAACAGTATAATACAAATTTTATGACAAATTATTAAAATTTGATATTTTTCACATTTTTTTTATCAACAGTCCTCGAAGTAAATGTTATAAATCTAATGATATATTCTTAAAGTGTATGTAGCTGGGAGGAAAAGCCGACGATCAATTGAATATTTTGACTTTCCATATTGAAGATATGGAATTTTTCCCAAAAAGACCTATTTTTTGTGTGTGTTTGGGAAAAAAATCCATATCTCCAATACGAAAGGTCAAAATTGTCTAAATTGATCGTCGGCTTTTTATCCTAAATAAATACACTTTAAGTATAAAACATAAAATTTATAAAGTTAACTGCAAGTACTGTTAATTTCAAAAATTTAAATTTTTAATCATTTCACATAAAATGTGTATTACATTGCGAATTTAAAAAAAATCAAAATTATTTGATATCAGAAGGACATTCTTCGTATTCAGAATGCAATTCGATATGTCTGATGTGCTCTCATATGTCCCACAATAAATTTTGTCCAAACGTTCATACCCCATCCCTTAAAGGAACAACCAAAAAAGATCGACGTTTTTGGGAGTGGGTTTCTAATCTCAATGACGTTTGTAAAAATATTTCTTTTAAGAAGATAATTTTCAACATTTGTGGATTTACGTTTCTGGCAGGGAGGGAGATGATGGCCGAAAACGAAAGTAGTTTCGTTTATAGGAATAATTTGCTCGTTAATGCTTTGGGTACCGGTAGTTCCTAGCACTCTGTACTCTGATACCTGTATGATGATTTTCCACTGCGCTCGCTGCTCGCTCCGCTCGCTGTTCGAGAGGCGTCGCGGTTTGAGAACGGGGCTGGTTCCATAAGGGAAATGCAGACTTATCACCTTTATAGGCCTACATTTAATCAATTTAGGTAATGAGCCGTGAAAAGGCTCATGAACTGTACATTTGCCAATATTATGCCTAAAATAAATGCATAAATGTTCATGGTACTTTTATTTCACAGAATTCTGCCTTAAAACTTGGTCAATCAAAATACGTGTTGTTAATTCCGTCGCCATATATTCGTTGTGAGTTGTGACTTGTCAACATCGCGCAAATACGTTCTTGTCATAGTGTCAAACCGGACCACGTTACTTTGCATAAATGCTAATTAAATTAGAGAGCGGCTAGACATTATAACTCATTACGAACACAGTAGGCCTATGGCAAAATTCTACAAAATTAAAGTAAACCATGAACAATAATTATGACTTAATTTTAGCAAAGTGTTGGCAAAAGTTACGAGCACTTTCAAGTCTAGTCATCATCAACTCACTAAGAAATAATTGTCATCTCAGGAGAACCCGACCTCTTAGATCTTGAACCTCTTGGGGGCCATTTTCGATGGTCTTGGAACCATATTTGGTTCTTTAGAAAACGTCTAAGGGTTCTCCTGAGAAGACAACTTTAGAATCTTTTTAGAACCTTTATTTCTTAGAGTGTTAACTGCGCTTTGTACGTGAGAGTAATCAATTAAGTTTGTCGAATTTAACTGAAGACCGAATTGAAAACATTAGTTTGCGTCTGACGTCAGGGCAAAGGCGCGGTGTGATTGGTTGCTGACCTGCGCAGAACGGCATTTTTGGTCTGGTTGACAGGACATTATACGCAAACTAGTCTTTTGAATATTATTCTGTCTTCAATTATAAATAGTAACTTATATATATTTGAGGGTTTTCATGTATATAAATCATGTTTTAAAACTTTTTATCCTATAAATGTACAATAATCGGGTTTCATGAGTATTCCATCCATGCATATGTATTAAACAATAATTATTATAAATCGAGTAATAGAGTGTATATAAACAGTCATCAATGGTCATGACAATAGTTGACTCGATACATGGTAACACAAGTTCCACATGTTCCATGGGGTGATTTTGCATAGCATGTTTGTATAAAATTAATTTATGTTTCAGCAGTATTTTCAACGAAAATGAATGAAGAATAATATTCATACACAGGAATAAAGTTTAATGAATCACACATCAAATCAACATTAATTGTCTTGTGTGATTTATTATGTGTCGTGTAAGTCGTAAGTATCACTAATTTGCCAAACTAATTTGTTTCATGAATTTTGTATTGGCCTAATTTGATAATATTTGATATTTGTTTTGGACTTTTAACTAATAAAACATAGCACGTTTTCTAAACGTCACTAAAACGTCAAGAAAACGTTCTAAAACGTAGTAGAAACGTAACATACGTTTTCTGGTGGTGAGTAATGCATCCTCCAATACGTTTTTTACGTTGCTATAACGTTTTCAGGTCGTTTTGGACGTTTCTGCAACGTTCTTAGTACGTTAGTTGCGTGCTAGAACGTCCAATACGTTTTCTAGGTCCTGGATACGTCTTGGGTAACGGAAAGATAGGCCTTAAAAACGTCTTTTACGTTGTGAAAACGTTTTTAGAACGTCTTTAATAACGTTTTTAAAACGTCAAAACCCTCCACAAAATTACGTTTTAAAAACGTTTTATCAAAACGTCTAGAAAACGTCAACGGTACGTTCTCACAACGTTCAGAAAACGTTTTTTGGTTAGCTGGGATAAAACAAGTATACGCGCCTAGTATCAACGTCCTTGTTATCGAATGTGTGGTTTGTACTGTTGAGATGTGAGTATACAGCCGAGTCTCCACAACCGGATGCGCTTGCTCTTCTATGCTGATACATGCGCTTGGCCAGCGGTTGCTTGGTTTCCCCTATATACAAGTCCTTGCACCCATTGTCAGTACATGGGACTCGTTTTTGCCTCAGTGTGTTGTTGGGCTTAAAGGAGACGGGGATTTGGTAAGTGATCAGTTCACCATTACTTTGGATACTGACAAGGCAATCCAGAAACGCGAGTTTTCCGTCCTCGGGTTCCTCCTGCGTAAACTTGATGTGTTGGTTGACGTTGTTGATGTGCGCAAAAATGGAACAAGCTGATCTTCCTTGATCTTTACCCAGGTATCATCCACGTAACGGTACCAATGCGATGGCGCTGTACCAGTATACGACTCCAAGGCTCGGCGTTCAAAGCGTTCCATAAATAAGTTCACAACTATCGGAGAAACCGGGGAACCCATGGCACAGCCATGGCGTTGTCTTTAGAAGTTCCCATTGTACACAAAATATGTAGTGTTCAAACAAAGTTCTGACAATGAACACACTTGATCAGGATTAAGCTTTGTTCTTTCGCTTATCGTGTTATCGTTGATCAGAAACTCCTTCACAACATCAACGGCTTCATCCGGTGGAACACATGTGAAGAGGGCAGACACGTCGTATGATGTAATAGTCTCCCCTGCTTCCAACTGAATGTCCTTGATTTTATCAACAAAGTCTTTGGAATTAATGATGTGGTGTTGCGACTTACCGACCAATGGACCGATTATGTATGTTTGGCAACATTGTATGTAACACAGTCTATGCTGCTTACGATCGGTCGTAAGGGGGCGTGCTGTTTGTGGATCTTAGCCCGTAGAATTTAGGAACCGACTCCCCGGGTATAATTTGTAATACAAGGGTCTGTCAATAACCTCCGATTTCTCAAGCTGCTGTAGACAATCGATCACTTTCTTTTTACATCCACTTGTGGTGTCTCTTTTGAGGAGTTCATAGGTCTTAGAATCACTCAATAATTCACTCACTTTCTTGTCATAATCAACCTTGTCCAACACAATGGTACACCTCCTTTGTCAGCTGGTAAGATAAAGATGTCCTTATCCTTTGCAAGCGAATTAAGGCGATATAATACCCTGATTTTCATCAGTAACCATCTTCTTTTTTTTGTTGTTGCAAATTTATGAAGTATATAAATATGTTCATCATCTCATGTCCTGAACTTATAAAATATCTCTACATACAAAGTGGTTTTAAACCATTTTAGAAAATCATTTTAGCCCTATATATTTTTTTGTTTACTGTATCCTGGTAACTGAGATATGTGTTTCATAACAAACCATAATTTATTCTATTGAACATGTCCAAGTAGAATACATGAATAGAATACATTAAATCCTTTGTTATACTATCTATAGAAATGTACTCACTGATTATAACACTGAATAAATTAAATAGGCCTAATCTCTTCCACATAGACAATTTAATACTACACCATGTATGTATCTTCTATAATATGTTGTTAGGAAAAGAGATTAAAAAAGGCTATAAGGTCATCAAATGTCAGGTTATAGGTCAATTGGTTCAGGTCAAATTCAGGCATCAATTTTGAATACATGTGATAGTCTGTGATATCATACATGTCATAATGAGGCATCAATTTTGATATTTTGTCTGTTACTGGATATATAATGGAAATGTGTGAGGTGGATATACTAAAATACCTTGGGATGTAAATGGTGAGTACAATTTAGATTGCCTAGTTGAGTTGGATTGGGCAAATAAATATAAAATAGTTACCAAAATCACAAAAATGAAGCTTACGGAAAACTACCTAATATGGTGGTATAGGTGACAAAAATACAATCTTTTTCAACATTGCTGTAGTGTGGTTGTGGTAACCTGTTACCTATGGCTTAATTAAGTTTCAGTGACATAGTGTCGCAAGTTCAAAATACAAAACAAAATATAGCTCAAAATTGAAATTGGATTATTCCCACTTGGTCCAATCCCATTTGGTCCAATCCCACTTAGTCCAATCCCATTTGGTCCAAATCCCACTTGGTCCAGTCCCACTAAGTCCAATCTCACTTAGTCCATGTCCCGCTTAGCATTTTAACCGGTTCGTTTTTTGATAGTTGTGGAGCACCAAGTTCATGAAGTCATAGAAGAAATCAGGGACCACTTATTCCCATTTTACATATCAACATTATTTCCCTAATGTGTTAGCAACACATATCCAAAATTTTAACGAAATCCGTTGATAGTAAGCTTTCCAAAATGAAGTGAATTTAAATCATCAGTGATGTACCTCCTTTTGGCTTCTATCTTCAAAAGCATGTAAGCTACATTGATACCGATGCCACCAATAAAACGAGAAGATTTGCCCTTCATTTTGCATACCACTTTGTCCAATTTTTTTTTTTGTAATTTCTTCACAAAATGCAAAAAATGCAAAAAAAAATCAATGGGTGTAGTACCCCTTAACAGCCTCCTGTTGCTCTTTATTCAGGATAGAGTTCGGAACCTTAGCGTTAACTAAACACGGTGTTATTATTGTGTTTGATGGCTGACTCTGTTGCTGTTATTAATTCCACGTGGGGGATGCGATCCGGCGCTACCGAATAATCCAAGCCCTTCGCGAATACATCTCTCTCCACAACACTGAGCGGTTCTTCACCCATCTATCTTTTAAACCATTCATCATTATTTCTCCAGTTCTTATCCAAGTCCGACCTCGACCGCCGTGCAGAATTCTGCAGCCTTGCGTATTTATTTTGCTGTCTCTCTTTCGATTTCTGGTGTTGTGTCAATTGCGACTGCGCCGTGAACTGTGACACGCGATCATAATAAATAAATAAATAAATAAATTTCGGTGTTTTATATACATAAACATCACCAGGTAACCGGTCACGCAAATTATCAGAAATTTAACTCACTTTGTTTTTCAAGACATTGATCGTAAAATTCGTCTGGCGAACACGTTCGTTTAATAAATCCTTTTGAGCTTTGGTTATGATTTTCTAGGCCTTGTATCCCTTTACGAGAGTTTTAATCCATAAACTGCGGGGTGTTACGTTTGAATGGAGGCAACGCAAATTGAACCGTAGATGATTTCTATAGTCCGCTATTTTCCTCGACGTTTTCTCAAAGTTCCTCACCGTCTTTAGGCAATCCTTGCCAAATTTGTTACCGATATATTCGGGAAGCGGGAGGAACCATCTCTGAACAGAGATTTCGGCAGAAGTTATTTGTCGATTTCGGCAGTTCCAAAATCACAGAAATTTCACCTCAACCCTAATCCTAACCATAACTTACCCTTACACTAAGCCTACTCCTAACCCTACCTGAACCCTAACCCTAACTCAAGCTTCGAAGAAGAGCTCTCTGCCATGTTGTTTCGAGATCGGGGCCGAGGGACTTAGGCTAGACCTATAGGAAGTGTTTGTACTTAAGACTACCAAAAACAGCCTCTATTTCAAAAGACCATCTACGCCTCAGTTTTTTTTCTACATTTGGCAAGAAAGTGAAAAGAATTACATTTATGTAAATGTTATTTATGTGGTCATAAACGGTAACACTGTTCCATGTTTTCCCTGTGTTTCATAGCAGGTTGCCGTCAGCACAGTTTCAGGTTCAGACAGGAGGGCGAAGTTAGAAAACGTTGACTACCGTTTGTTGGATGCGGCATACGATGGTAATGAAGATGAAGTTAGACTGTGTATAACACGAGGAGCCAATGTTAACGTAAAAGGCATTTCGGTAAGCAAAATATTTTTCGTATGAAGAACCTGCTTCAGATTCCATGGCCTAATAAAACGAAAACTAATTTCGCCCATAAAGCCTTAACAAGTATTGTCTTTAAAAAAGACAAAGTTCACGGATCAGGTGTACAGGCTCTATCAAAATGATTGGCACACATCAGTTTCCAGTGATTATGGACATGACTGCCACATAAAACGGCAACATAGTATGATCCGCATAATTGATTAATGTCATAAAGAGTCACAAAAGATTTATGGTCTGGTAATCTTATTATTTCAAATGCTTTTCATAAAACTGCTGGGTACCAATCATTTTGGTACAGCTTGTATAGTAATTTGTTCTAAATTCATATTTAAAAACAAATACACCATAATATTCAATTACCATGATTACACCATGCAGATAGATAAGGCCTTATACATCACAGTATCACTATCACTTGATGCCCACTCATACACTGCAGCATAGCATGGACAACTATATCTGCACTAGCCTATTCTGTCAAAACCAGGGGAAGATGAGATAATTTAATGTCCAAATTTGTCATTATATAGGCCTCCAGTTATTGATAGAAAATATAAGCAAACATAAGGGGGTAGATATTTATTCAATTTCTATGAAGCATGAAGGTTACTGCTTAAAATCATGTTCAAGAATAGGAACTAATTTTTATTTGCCCTTGGCTCACAGTAGCCCCGGTTTTTAATAGTAAATTGGTTGTAGTGTAATCTACAGTGTAATTTCCCTATATGCCCAGCCTTATCACTTTGTCAATAATTGTTCACCAATCAGTAAAGCCTGTTATAATCATGTGATGGCCAGAATCCAATAGCAAACAAAAAAAGCTAACATTTTCATTAAATGGGCTAATAGTCCTTGACATGTGAGGCAGGATTAGAAAAAGGTATACAAACGAGGGTATGAGATATTAGGAATTATTTCCTAGCCTCTTAACCACAGGGTTGATGGGCTACAATAGCTATTCAAGACACATTGTATGTAAGAGATCAGTTATCAGAATTTCACTTCTTGAACAAAAACAGCAGTCCCAATAAAGTGGAATTCCCTTGAGAAACATAAAAAGACTATAAAGACGATCTTGAATTAAACATAAAACTGATCAACTGGACTCACATTTATTTGAGAGGCTACAGTATCGCACCTTATCCAAGGTGCATCTTCGGACCGTCTCAAATAAATGTGAGTCCAGTTGATCAGTTTTATGTTTAATTCAATATTTATTAAACCTGGATGAATGACAACCTTCACAAACATAAAGACGATCTAGCATTTCAAAACCAAATTGAAAGATTACATTTAATGATATATCTAATATCTTTGTATGGCTTAAAGTACATTGTGTATCTTATTATTATCAAGCTCTTTTGGTTTTTGACAGTGTGTAAAGGGTGAGGGAGCTGTATCATTTTGCGGTATATTTTGTTGCTGGTATTGTTGTATTGAAACTTAATTCAATTTTCATTCAATGTTTGTGTTTTTGGTTTTACTGTTTTAATATTGAATGAAATGAAATGAAATGAAGATGAATGAATGAATGAATGAATGAATGAATGAATGAATGAATGAATGAATGAATGAATGAATGAATGAATGAATGAACAACAAGACGTTCGTTAACAAGGAATTAATCGGATGACAATGCGTTCCTCCTGTGGGAGTAGCCCAGGAGGAAAATCCAATAGTACAACCAATTGAAATGTAGGACTAGTATCCTGTGACCAACTTATGATCTGAATGAAGCTTGCAATTTCTTCAATGATTCCAGCTTGCAAGTGCTACCCTACAGACTCTCTCCCACGAGAATGTAGAGGTAAAGTACAAGCTGTATCAAAATCATTGGTACCCATCAGTTTTCATCGATAATGGATGAGCCTGACACATCAAAATTCAACATAAGATCAAATAATTTGTAAATTAATTGCAAAGACAAGTCATAAACTATACATTCTGGATATTTCAAATGTATCCAAAAGTGTATTTGGAAGAGGTATGCTTTTCAATAAACATCCAAATTGATGGGTACCAATCATTTTGATACACCCTGTAAGGAAGTGGACGTGGCACGTTAGTGTATGTAACCTCTTACCAACTTTGTAACTTAAAGGAGTATTTCGTGATCCTAGCATCCTCTTTTTATGACATTTTTCAGTACATATCCACGAAAAAAGCCTATTCCCAAAATGTCAGTTGATTCCTTTTGCGAATTATGCATGATTATGTGTATTACACTGCTCAATAGACGATGTGTTGTAATTTCGTTCTGGTGCACCAGAACGAAATTCAAATTTCACGATATCTTTGCAAAACGAAGTAATCTGCAAGAAATATTTTGTACATAAACATTATGTAGCCAGAGGTTTCCAGTGATATAAAAATCTCAACTTTTTTTGAGAAAAGTGGGGGATGAGGCTGTGGATCACGAAATGCCCCTTTAAGATTAAGTGATTGAAAGATGTCATTATTGAGGCTGGAAATAGAGACCAAAGCACTCGACTCACCAACGCCCGTTCCAAGTCGGGGGCAATTGCAGCAGACTGAAATAACTAACAACAGGATGTAGTAAAACCTTCAACATTGTATACGTCCTAAAGAAACGTAGATACAGGTAAAGCCAGGTTGTCTTTAGTTACATAGCAAATAAAAATATCTTCACGCTGCCTATTGATGATTCATTTTGATGGTTTCCTTGTCACGCACAGGGCCTGACTCCTTTACACAAGGCGACAATGAAGAATTCAGACCAATGCTGTAAGATACTGCTGGGTGCCGGCGCTGAGTGTCATTCAGTAGATGAATATGTAAGTACATTATACATTACCCTTTGGTCAATTAAATAGACAATGAACTGGCCAGACTCCTTTACACTGTGCGGCAATCAAGGATTCAGACAAATATGGTGGCGCTGAGCTCAATTCAGTAGATCAGCTGGTAAGTATATCACCTTTAGTATGTGGCGTACTAATTGACCATGGGCTTAAGATTGCATTTAGGCGGACTATTGTTTTTCAGCGATGTCTTCTTCTGCTTCTCGCAACCTGATATAACTTGCTCTAGGTCCTTAATTATCTGACCGATTGTGCAAAAGCTCCGCTACCCCAGCCTGCCTTTACATTTGACATGACCCATTCTGGTCAAACGTCACGCGTGAATAGACAGTGTAGGTTAGACCTGGTAAAAGTTATTGGAATGGCTCCACAGTATTCCAGACTTTAGCGAACATTCATAGTAAAGAATTACTGGTTACCTCTACGGGGAAGAGCAGGGAAGATTTAGAAGACAGTTTCCAAGAGCAAGAAGTACCCCATGCAAACATGCTATAACTTGCAATGTTTCAGTAATTTGATATGGGCAGTTACAACATGGATCCATCCCAGGTGTTAAGTTCACATAGAACACATAGATACAGTTAGTTTGCTTCACAGATACCTTAACGCTACAATGAGCAACCTCCGTGGTTTACTTGTCACACACAGGGACAGACTCCTTTACACTGTGCGGCAATCAAGGATTCAGACAAATGCTGTAAGATACTTTTAGATGGTGGCGCTGAGCTCAATTCAGTAGATCAGCTGGTAAGTATATCACCTTTAGTATGTGGCGTACTAATTGACCATGGGCTTAAGATTGCATTTAGGCGGACTATTGTTTTTCAGCGATGTCTTCTTCTGCTTCTCGCAACCTGATATAACTTGCTCTAGGTCCTTAATTATCTGACCGATTGTGCAAAAGCTCCGCTACCCCAGCCTGCCTTTACATTTTACATGACCCATTCTGGTCAAACGTCACGCGTGAATAGACAGTGTAGGTTAGACCTGGTAAAAGTTATTGGAATGGCTCCACAGTATTCCAGACTTTAGCGAACATTCATAGTAAAGAATTACTGGTTACCTCTACGGGGAAGAGCAGGGAAGATTTAGAAGACAGTTTCCAAGAGCAAGAAGTACCCCATGCAAACATGCTATAACTTGCAATGTTTCAGTAATTTGATATGGGCAGTTACAACATGGATCCATCCCAGGTGTTAAGTTCACATAGAACACATAGATACAGTTAGTTTGCTTCACAGATACCTTAACGCTACAATGAGCAACCTCCGTGGTTTACTTGTCACACACAGGGACAGACTCCTTTACACTGTGCGGCAATCAAGGATTCAGACAAATGCTGTAAGATACTTTTAGATGGTGGCGCTGAGCTCAATTCAGTAGATCAGCTGGTAAGTATATCACCTTTAGTATGTGGCGTACTAATTGACCATGGGCTTAAGATTGCATTTAGGCGGACTATTGTTTTTCAGCGATGTCTTCTTCTGCTTCTCGCAACCTGATATAACTTGCTCTAGGTCCTTAATTATCTGACCGATTGTGCAAAAGCTCCGCTACCCCAGCCTGCCTTTACATTTGACATGACCCATTCTGGTCAAACGTCACGCGTGAATAGACAGTGTAGGTTAGACCTGGTAAAAGTTATTGGAATGGCTCCACAGTATTCCAGACTTTAGCGAACATTCATAGTAAAGAATTACTGGTTACCTCTACGGGGAAGAGCAGGGAAGATTTAGAAGACAGTTTCCAAGAGCAAGAAGTACCCCATGCAAACATGCTATAACTTGCAATGTTTCAGTAATTTGATATGGGCAGTTACAACATGGATCCATCCCAGGTGTTAAGTTCACATAGAACACACAGATACAGTTAGTTTGCTTCACAGATACCTTAACGCTACAATGAGCAACCTCCGTGGTTTACTTGTCACACACAGGGACAGACTCCTTTACACTGTGCGGCAATCAAGGATTCAGACAAATGCTGTAAGATACTTTTAGATGGTGGCGCTGAGCTCAATTCAGTAGATCAGCTGGTAAGTATATCACCTTTAGTATGTGGCGTACTAATTGACCATGGGCTTAAGATTGCATTTAGGCGGACTATTGTTTTCAGCGATGTCTTCTTCTGCTTCTCGCAACCTGATATAACTTGCTCTAGGTCCTTAATTATCTGACCGATTGTGCAAAAGCTCCGCTACCCCAGCCTGCCTTTACATTTGACATGACCCATTCTGGTCAAACGTCACGCGTGAATAATTTTGGCTAAAATGTGATTTTTACCAAAAATGCTTCATCTCCTACAGATCGCATGGTATAGTAACGAGACTTAGACATTGACATTGGCTATAGCCGGGCCTATGGGGTCTTCACAGATTTGGGAACCAAGGTTATTAAGGGAGGTATTTTAGGTACCTAACCAAATAGCTTCAAATGCTTCTTTACTACATATAACATGTTACAGAGTTGAAACTGATATGCATTGACATGGTGTCTAGGGGGTCCTCACAGATTTTGAGTTCACGGTCATACAGAGCTTAAACAGGATTTATTACTGAAATCCTCTTTAAAATTCACTATTTGCTGCATATTATTAAGTGTTGTGATCATCAGAATAATACCAAAAATGCTCTAAAATTTGGTGCATATAGGATTATTGTAAGATTTGTCTAAATCATGGGGAGGGTTCTGTTTTGGGGTGAAAAGAAGAAAATTCTAAACTGTCCAATTTGAATGAAAATTAGTATAGTATATGTGATCCTTATATGGTTCAAAACATGATGGAGGTTATCAGAGGTCAACCAAAAGTAAAATTATTTATTGGAAAGATTGTTATTAAACTTAGTGCCTCCATTTTTCACGAAAAGACAGTTTTATCATTAAAAGGTCGTCAGAGGTCATTTCAAGGTCACGGGTGGACTTCGTGGCATATCTAATAGTTCTTCTCTCTTCCTGTCAACATTTGCTATATTTTCCTCGATTATGACCATTATTATGTTTTCAGAATCTTAATCCCTATACTTTGTATAGAGTTAAGGGGTGGGATATGAACGTTTGAACAGTATTTATTGTGGAACATTAGAGCACATCAGACATATCGAAGTGCATTCTGAATACGAAGAATGTCCTTCTGGTATCAAATAATTTTGATTTTTTGAAATTCGCTATGTAATACACATTTTATCGCATATGATTAAAAATTGATATTTTTGATATTTAACAGTACTCGAAGTAAACTTTATAAAGCCGATTTGGATTCTGATCACCTTATTGATGTAAAACTATCAACTTACTTGACTGGTTCTGAACTAAGCCTAACTGTTTGGAATAATCTCATTCAACTGAATTTGACTGTTTGGAATAGTGCCATGGAATTTGAACAGTCATCATTGAATCAATCTCAATCATCAATATCTCTAGCTCTGCAATGTATTCAGTATTCTGCTATCGTTTTACATGGGTTGTCAACTAACTATACCGAGTGTCCCCTATTACCTGATAGATGCAAAACTTCAGATTCCCTCAATCTCTTTGAGCTTTGCCTCACTCACCACCATCATGAACTTGATGATCGCAGCCCACCTAAACCAGCTAAATGCAAGCGTTGGCGCAAGCGAGGCAATAGAGCTGGTAGAAATCTTCGTTGTAAGGACATAGATGTTGAATTAATCATCCAACAAAATATATCTTCCGATCAAAAATATCTCTCTATCCGTATCTGGAATGCCGAATCAACGAGACTAAAACTACAATTGTGACTGACTGCTTTGATCACAATGTTGACATCATGTTTCTTACAGAGACTTGGTCAAATGTAAATGATATTGTAGTTATTGGAGAATGCACACCACCAGGGTATCAGATGTATAATTTTCCTAGAGGTATTCCTGATCGCCCTGGTGTTGATCATGGTGGCATTGCTGTCATTTATAAAGAAATCCTCAATCTCCAAATTGCTCACATTCAGTTTGATGCTACCTTTGAGCACGCCAGTGTGACAGATCCCATTCGCGGTATTCAATATATTATTGTGTATAGACCCCCACCGCCAACTGAAAATGGTCTTCGTGTTTCTGATTCCATTTGTGAAATTTCTTTGTTTCCAAGAAAGGTCATTATGTTAGGTGACTTTAACGTACACGTTAACGTGCCGGGTAAATCTAATGTTAAGCGTTATATGACTTGTCTTGAAACAAATGATTTTCATCAATATGTAATGCAGCCAACGCACAGAAGTAGGAATATCTTAGATCATGTTATGTCTAGACCATCTGAAAAATTATTGCGTTCCTGTGAGGTTGAAAATGACTTTTGGTCCAATCATATCATGGTTGTGTATCAAATTGATATTGCTAAACCGTGCCTGTCTAAGAAAATGGTTAAATACCGCAACGTTAAGGCCATAAATCAAGTTCAGTTCAGTTCTTGTGAACAGTATCTCAATGAGTTTGATGATATCGTTATGAACACGGCAGAGTGCCGAATACGCAAAATTGCTGTTCTGAGTAAACGGCGTTTGAAAATCTTGGTACCATTCCATTGGTCCTTCTAAAAATTTAGAACATTCGTGAGCACTCATTTGAAATGTATATTATGGAAGTGAATGTACACGAATTAATGACTATACTTGCATGTTCTGAAATAATCGATATATCCCTCAAAACGCGTTTTAACAGTTATTCGGCTTTATGCTGTATCCAAAATGTCACTACCACTGCGCAGAGAAAGGTCGAATACGCATTCAACTACGTGTAAAGCATAGCACGCATTCTTGATTTGGGGCTTTTTGCGTAGAAATTACTGGTTGTCCTAAGGCTATGTAGACCTAACTTGCTATATAAGTTATAAATAGTCATCCCTGTAATATGTAGCAAAAACTCGAGGATTTTAAAGCAAAAATAACAATATTGGCCTATATTTTGCGTATGATTTTCCGGGATTTTCCAATTTCACGGGCGCGCACTCACATTATTAAACCACATCAATATCATGTGAGGAATGTTTGTACTTATTTTGGTATCACTGGATAGAAGATACCTACAGCTATACGTTGATATCAAATATATTCGTATAGGACATATATAGGACATGTAATATAGAAAATTCGGGGGGTTCCGCTATACAATACTATAGATCAACATGATTTGTACAGCTAAGTATACGATTCGTCTCTCTGCCGAATTCATTTATCGCACTTAGGCGCGATTCGTCCAAATCAATATTTCAATAACTACGTCGGTGAGTAAGATTTTTCATTAATTTTTGGTGGAAATAAAAGATAACCTGAAACATAATCATAAGCATACAAAAACTCAATTTGCTCAAAATTCTCGATTCGTCACTCTGCCGAATTCATAACGATATGTTATGCTCCATTATGAAAAACCACGCCCCTGAAGAGACTAAGTATCGTGTTATTAGACCACGTTATCCATGGTACAATCTCAATCAAATTGTTGAATTTCGTTATGCAGTGGTATATGATGAATAGTATAGAAGACACAAATAAGTAAGCTCCCCTGGCAAAATATGGGGGTTATCCCCCACCCGGGATCTACGCCTATGTTGACCAAAAGAAAACATAAATTTTTTTATAAATGTATAACGTCTGTGATACATAATATCATCTACTTGCTAATACACTGAAAATCAAATAGAGATGAAGGATAAAAACAATTACAGAAAATTCATTCTTCATAAAAGTAGCTATGGGTATACAATGTTTTCAAAATAAGAACGTTAATGTTTTGTACGTGAACGTAACGTCTTTGATACATAGTTGTTAACACACTGAAAATCTGACTAGAAATTTACAATTTGATGATATCCAAAAGAATACTTAGCATTGAAGAATTAAAAAAATTACAGAACTTTCATTTGTTAACATACACGTAGCAATGATTAACAATGTTGAAAATACAAACGTAACGTTTTGTTCATAAACGTTACATCCTCAACATATCTATACATCCTCTGTAACATCCTCAATACACTGAAAATCTAAATAGAGATTCTACAATGTGATGATATCTAAAAGGATTCTTAGCATTAAAAAGTAATAAGAAATGTCTTTAAAAAGACAACGCCATGGATGCAATTCATGTTTTACAATTTTTCATTGACAAGTACTTGGAATGCTATTGCTAGTATTTTTTGTGTGTAGCACATGCACAGCTAACCGGGTGGGAAATGTTGTTACCACCAATGACATACTATAGGAAATTCTCAAGAATTTTTATGTTGAAAGTTTAATTGAAAAATGTGTGCTAAATAGGTCTACATTTAATTTATACTTGTACAAACAAAGGGATCAATAGAAACCACATCCACCAAGTATCGCATCAAGAATGTTTACTGCCTGTGATCATAACCAGCCATGACAATCCAAATATCTATTATCAGTAACTGCTAACATTGATACGACCTTGATGGTTTTAATGCTTAATTGTGATTACGTTATGACACGACTTTGAACATTCTGACAATCCAAATATATACTTAGTCCACCTCAGATGACCTTTAACAATTTTGGCGCAGGATTGTGATCGATAATACTTAATTCACCTCGGACGACTTTGATCTGACATTCAACATTTTCGCGCTTACACCAATCATGTCCATAACAATTTAACTCTTACAATTTCCTGTCAACTCTCTAATTTAAAACTCTAAACTTCTGTCTGTTTGCCTTTTCTGTCTTGTACCATTTAGTACACTACAGTTTTTTACAATTAAGATAAGCAAACATTGCTGGGTAGATAACAGGATTTAGTTACAAGCACATTAAATCAAAAAGCCTGCATGATTACATGTACTCAATCCAATCATGGAGGTAGTAGCTACTACCTCCATGATCCAATCTTGCATTTTCTGAATGAATTGAATTGTCAAATAATGTCCTAAAAACTTTATTTGTGAACGGACTTTCATCGTTGACAAAACAAAATGTATGTTTAATATATTAAAGGGGCATTTCGTGATCCACAGCCTCATCCCCCCGCTTTTCTCAAAAAAAGTTGAGATTTTTATATCGCTGGAAACCTCTGGCTACATAATGTTTATGTACAAAATATCTCTTGCAGATTAATTCGTTTAGCTAAGATATCGTGAAATTTGAATTTCGTTCTGGTGCATCAGAACGAAATTACAACGCATTATGGAGCAGTGTAATACACATAATCATGCATAACTCGCAAACGCAAATTCGGAATCAACTGAAATTTTGGGAATAGGCTTTTTTCGTGGATATGTACTGAAACATGTCATAAAAAGAGGATGCTAGGATCACGAAATCCTCCTTTAATTATTTCAATGAGAGCAGTTCCATTAACTTTCTTCCATAAATAATCACAGAGTATTATCTGTTTACAAAATAAGCGGTTTTTTAATTGTATATTCAGATTTAATTAGCGTGCAATTATCATTATCAGTACTACCTGCTGATGGCCTTGCTCATGTTTACATTGTATAGTCAAGATAGCCTCGTTATTGATCTTAGGCCAATAAAAAAAATTGTTTGCTTGCCCTCAAATGAATTTTCAAAATTGGGTCGGTCGGTCGGGATTTCTTTTTTTTTTTTTTTTTTTTTTATTACTAGCAAACTCTACTGCTTGTATTAATTAAGGCTCAAAATATGAAAAATCAGACAATTTTGGTGTCAAAATGAATCAACTAACATTACAAAACAACTAAAATGTTGAACACAAGTTCTAAAATACATTTTTTACATCTTCAGAATGCAACAATTTGAAAAGAAAAATAACTTAGGGTCGGTATTCTTTTGTACAGTAAATAGGAAAAAAAACCTTTTTTTCTGATATCCAAAATTGATAGGGCCGGTCGGTTGAGGGCAAGCAAACATCTTCTTTTTTTGGCCTTATGGTCAACTTGCACTGGGATCCACAACATGCGCATCTATCAGCACACGGTTCTTTAACCCCAATACATTTGTACATTCATTGAATGACTTTGAAACTTTGGGTACAAAAACTCATACTCTGCAACTTAGGTCAAATTTTGCACTATGATTGTTTATTTGAGGTTATTGGACTATGCCATTGAGATTAGGCTATTGTGGTCCATAGTGTTGGTCATCGTCTATCGGGTTCTAAGAGGCGGTAATCTGGTTTAAGTCATACAAAGGTCTCGGTTTATTTGGTGTTTTTATAAGTCCATTAATTTTGTATTTTAAACAAAGAATATACGCACAAGATTTTATCCCGTGCATATCAGAAAATAATAATCAAATCAAATCCAAGCAAATTGTTGTTTTATTTCTAAGCTGGGCATACTTTTAGCAAAACAATTGCGAAGTAAATCTAGCAAGAGCAAAATTAGAAGCTTTTCACAAAGTCATGCCAATAAGGTGTCCCCGCCGTTGCGGGCGCCCCAATAAGAGCCATGTTATAAGTTCCTATACAGGGTGTCCCAGAAAAAAATTACCGGGCGAATGAATTTAAACGTAAGTCGAGCGCGAGAAATAGACATCAGAAGCCAACAATCTAAAAAGCAGCGTGTAGCCTATCTTATCTTGCATCTTATACGGTAATTTTACTGGAATCGGCTGACTGATTGCGAAGAAATGAGAGATTACATAGCGCATGCGTCAATTCACTTCATTCCAAGTTTGAAAGAAAGATCATTCAACACGATGCGCACTAGAGGTTAACGGTCAATGGGCTTCATATTTTGTTGGGTGAAATTCTTTTCGTTCTTTTTAAGGGGGTACTACACCCATTGATTTTTTTTTTTGCATTTTTTTGCATTTTGTGAAGAAATTACAAAAAAAAATGGACAAAGTGGTTTTATTGGTGGCATCGGTATCAATGTAGCTTACATGCTTTTGAAGATAGAAGCCAAAAGGAGGTACATCACTGATTCACTTCATTTTGGAAAGCTTACTATCAACGGATTTCATTAAAATTTTGGATGTGTGTTGCTAACACATTAGGGAAATAATGTTGATATGTAAAATGGGAATAAGTGGTCCCTGATTTCTTTTATGACTTCATGAACTTGGTGCTCCACAACTATCAAAAAACGAACCGGTTGAAATGCTTCTATTTTCAATGTCGAGCTATATTTTGTATTTTGAGCTTGCAACACTATGTCACTGAAACTTAATTAAGCCATAGGTAACAGGTTACCACAACCACACTACAGCAATGTTGAAGAAGATTGTATTTTTTGTCACCTATACCACCATATTAGGTAGTTTTCCGTAAGCATCATTTTTGTGATTTTGGTAACTATTTTATATTTATTTGCCAAATCCAACTCAACTAGGCAATCTAAATTGTACTCACCATTTACATCCCAAGGTATTTTAGTATATCCACCTCACACATTTCCATTATATATCCAGTAACAGACAAAATATCAAAATTGATGCCTCATTATGACATGTATGATATATCACAGACTATCACATGTATTCAAAATTGATGCCTGAATTTGACCTGAACCAATTGACCTATAACCTGACCTTTGATGACCTTATAGCCTTTTATAATCTCTTTTCCTAACAACATATTATAGACGATACATACATGGTGTAGTATTAAATTGTCTATGTGGAAGAGATTATTTAGGCCTATTTAATTTATTCAGTGTTATAATCAGTGAGTATATTTCTATAGATAGTATAACAAAGGATTTAATGTATTCTATTCATGTATTCTACTTGGACATGTTCAATAGAATAAATTATGGTTTGTTATGAAACACACATCTCAGTTACCAGGATACTTTAAACAAAAAAATATATAGGGCTAAAATGATCTTCTAAAATGGTTTAAAACCACTTTGTATGTAGAGATATTCTATAAGTTCAGGACATGAGATGATGAACATATTTATATACTTTATAAATTTGCAACAAAAAAAAGGAGATGGGTACTGATGAAAATCAGGGTATTAAATCGCCTTAAACAATCTGTTTCTTGCAAAGTTTTTAATTAAGTTTTGTTCAAATTTGAAATCTGCACGATATTGAAAATGAAAGCTTGCATGTAAGCTGATGCTCGGTACTGGTAAATATCTTTTTCCGTTAATGTTGATATAAATGTTGCATAAAGAATTATTGCATAAAGAATTCCAGCTGACTTAAAAAAATTCTCACACACATTAATGTTTTTGGAATATTTCCAAGAAATTGTAATGTAATGTTTAAATCTTTTAAACTTCAACATCAATGTCAAAAATCACACGTAAAGCTGTAAGCACTTGATCATTGTCATTCTTGGCTCAATGTCCTTTGGAAAGTTAAAATAAAATATATTTGCACAACATAAAAAAATTAAGTTGGAAAGCTTCCAATTGCAGAAATCAAAGTTTTCTCACACAAACTGTTATTCATCTTCAGTGAAAGCATGAATAACATAACACCGTCGGATTATAAAATATATAATGTAGACTACATTTAATGAGATACACAAACTTTAGGAAGCGGTGAGCGAGTTGAAAAAAAGCGCCTATTGATAAACTTGGAATGAACTGCATTGATGCGCGCATTATGTAATCGTTAATTTCGTTGCAACCAATCAACTGAATCAAATACAATTTCGCATGTGATGCACAATAAAGTAGGCTATACGCTACATTTGAATTTTTTTTTATTTTGATGTCTATTTCTCGACTTACCATGCTTACATTAAATTTTATTCACTCGGTAATTTTTTCTGGGACACCCTGTACTAGACACCCCCCTTTTGACCTGCCAAAAATGATTTCTCGCTCTTTTGGCTCGCCAAAAAATGCATTCTCCCCTCCCAATTTTACCCTTCTCCCAGGGCTCATAATTATTGCACAGAGTTCTCGTAGAGTTGGTGAACTCTGTTTTTTTTGTACCGGGTAGATAGCTGTCTGATGCTAAAAGCAGTCTGTCTTCCAAGCGCTGCTCTATACCTGAATTTGCGCTCCAAAACTTCTTTAGAAATTGAGAGCCCAATTTTGTAAAACTATAAATCTGTCAACAATGGTTCACTCTAGCTATGACATACACTTTTAACATATCAGCCCTACCTTTACATTTACACCCCTTCAATGTTGGGGTAAATATTTTTTCTTTATTTATTTAAATAGTTATTACAAATCGTGTCCTTATTATTAAGACTGGCTTTAGTTGCATGATTTTCAGTTGCCTGTTTTCTTTTCATATGCAGGGCCGTACTCCTTTACACCATGCGACAATTCGGGACTCAGATAAATGCTGTAAGATACTTCTAAATGCTGGCGCAAACATCCATTCAGTAGATAGTAATGTAAGTATATCTCAACATCTTGTTTTTGTCTCGTGTTGCTGTCCATGCCCCATGTGTCCTTGTTTATCACTGCTGCCCATAACATTACATCACCCAGCTTGACAACTTCCTGTCAATCCACAAATTGTGATACCCGTACAAATTTAACGATGTGCTCCTTACTCCATCCCTGACTTCCATTCAGTCAGCATCTCCACCATCTCCGTCTGTCTGTGTGTAAAATGTTGCTATAAATTTTGATATCTTCAACATCTAAAAAAAACAATAACTAGACTTAGCTGTGGTCTAAGACCACGAACACAGCCGTGTTGTGACCCCTTAATGACCTTTGACCCCAAAATATATGAAAGTCCCATAGACATTGGCTAATGTCAATGTACATTTGCATGTGGCATCACTATGCCATGTTACTTGTGGCAGAATGGGCATTTTGAAGGTTTTTCGTCTCAGACCGGAAGTGACCCCTTGATGACCTTTGACCCAAAATAAAAAAATACCACATACACACTGGGTAACCACAATTCATATATGAACATACCGTTACTGTCCTTTGTTTTCTTAGCTAATAAAAATATTTTGAAGGTATTTCGTTTTATACCGGAAGTGACCCCTTAATGACCTTTGACCCCAAATCTGTGTACACCCCATATACACTGGGTAACACCAATGCATGTGTGCAAGTGATGTCACTGTCCTACGTAATTTGTGGAAGAAGATGCATTTTATAAGAATTTCGTTTGATACCGGAAGTGACCCCTTAATGACCTTTGACCCCAAATTAAAAAATACCACATATACAACGGGCAACCACAATTTATGTGTGGATATACCGTTACTGTCCTACGTTTTTCTTAGCTAATAAAAATTTTTGAAGATATTTCGTTTTATACCGGAAGTGACCCCTTAATGACCTTTGACCCCAAATCTGTGTACACCCCATAGACACTAGGTAATTACAATACATGTGTGCAAGTGGCGTCACTGTCCTACGTAATTTGTGGGAGAAGATGCATTTTTAAAGGTTATTTCGTTTTATACCGGAAGTGACCCCTTAATGACCTTTGACCCCATATAAAAAAATATCACATATACACTAGGTAACTGCAACTCAGATGTGAACATACCGTTACTGCCCTATATTTTGTTTAGCTAATAAAAATTTTTGAAAGTATTTCGTTTTATACCGGAAGTGACCCCTTAATGACCTTTGACCCCAAATCTGTGTACACCATATAGACACTGGGTAATAACAATGCATGCGTGGTAGTGGCGTCACTGTCCTACGTAAGTTGTGGGAGAAGATGCATTTTTAGTTGAAATCACGTTTTTGACCCCTATGACCCCTGCGTGACCTTTGACCATACAAGTTTCATGTGACATGTAGGGGCATGGTCAATGATCATTGTGACCAAGTTAGGTCAAAATCGATGTAAGCGTGTGAGTGCTAGAGCAAATGTAATGGTTGACAGAAGAAGAAACTAGACTTAGCTGTGGTCTAAGACCACGAACACAGCCGTGTTGTGACCCCTTAATAACCTTTGACCCCAAAATATATGAAACCCCATAGACATTGGCTATATTAATGTATTTGTGCACGTGGCATCACTTTGCCATGTTATTTGTGGCAGAAGGGGCATTTGAAGGGTTTTTTGTCTCAGACCGGAAGTGACCCCTTAATGACCTTTTACCCCAAATAAAAAAATACCACGTATACACTGAATAACATCAATTCATGTGTGAATGTACCGTCTCTGTGCTATATTTTTCTTGGCTGATTAAGTTTTTTGAAGTTATTTCGTTTTATACCGGAAGTGACACCTTAATGTCCTTTGACCCCAAATCTGTGTACACCCCATAGACACTGGGTAATAACAATGCATGTGTGTAAGTGACATCACTGTCCTACGTAATTTGTGGGAGAAGATGCATTTTAAAGGTATTTCGTTTTATACCGGAAATGACCCCTTAACGACCTTTGACCCCAAATAAAAAAATACCACATATACATTGGGTAACTGCAACTCATATGTGAACATACCGTTACTCTCGTATGTTTTTCTTAGCTTATAAAAAATTTTGAAGAAATTTCGATTTATACCGGAAGTGGCCCCTTAATGACCTTTGACCTCAAATCTGTGTACACCCCATAGATACTGGGTAATAACAAAGCATGTGTGCAAGTGGCGTCTTTGTCCTACATAATTTGTGGAAGAAGATGCATTTTAAAGGTATTTCTTTTTATACCGGAAGTGACCCCTTATTGAGCTTTGACCCCAAATAAAAAAAATACCACATATACATTGGGTAACTGCAGATCATATGTGAACATACCGTTACTGTCCCATGTTTTACTGAGCTAATAAAAATTTTTGAAGGTTTTTCGTTTTATACCGGAAGTGACCCCTTAATGACCTTTGACCCCAAATCTGTGTACACCTTATAGACACTGGGTAATTACAATGCATGTGTGCAAGTGGCGTCTCTGTCATACGTAATTTGTAGGAGAAGGTGCATTTTGAGCTGAAATCGCGTTTTTTACCCCTGTGACCCCTGCGTGACCTTTGACCCAACAAGTTTCATGTAGGGGCACGGTCAATGATCATTGTGACCAAGTTAGGTCAAAATCGATGTAAGCATGTGAGTGCTAGAGCAAATGTAATGGTTGACAGAAGAAAGAAGAACTAGACTTATCTGTGGTCTAAGACCACAAACACAGCCGTGTTGTGACCCCTTAATAACCTTTGACCCCCAAATCAACGAAAACCCCACAGGCATTGCCTTATGTCAATGCATGTGTGTACATAGTATCACTCTGCCATGTTATTTGTGACAGAAGGGACATTTTGAATGTTTTTGATTTTATACCGGAAGTGACCCCTTAATGACCTTTGACCTCAAACAAAGAATACCACATATACATTAGGTAAACATAATTCATGTGTGCACATACCGTCACTCTCCTATGTTTTTCTTAGCTAATAAAATTTTTTGAAGGAATTTGGTTTTATACCGGAAGTGATCCCTTAATGACCTTTGACCCCAAATCTGTGTACACCCCATAGACACTGGGTAATAACAATGCACGTGTGCAAGTGGCACCACTGTCCTACGTAATTTGTGGGAGAAGATGCATTTTAAAGGTATTTCGTTTTATACCGGAAATGACCCCTTAATGACCCTTGACCCCAAAGAAAAAAATACAACATATATATTGGGTATACACAATTCATGTGTGACCATACCATCACTCTCCTATGTTTTTCTTAGCTAATAAAATTTTTTGAAGATATTTCGATTTATACCGGAAGTGACCCCTTAATGACCTTTGACCCAAAATCTGTGTGCACCACATTGACACTGGGTAATAACAATGCATGTGTGCAAGTTGTGTCACTGTCCTACGTAATTTGTGGGAGAAGATGCATTTTAAAGGTATTTCGTTTTATACCGGAAGTGACCCCTTAATGACCTTTTGACCCCAAATAAAAAAATACCACATATACATTGGGTAACTGCAACTCATATGTGAACATACCTTTACTATCCTATGTTTTCCTTAGCTAATAAAAAAATTTGAAAGTGTTCCGTTTTATGCCGGAAGTGACCCCTTAATGACCTTTGACCCCAAATCTGTGTACACCTTATATACACTGGGTGATTACAATGCATGTGTGCAAGTGGCGTCACTGTCCTACGTAATTTGTAGGAGAAAATGCATTTTGAGTTGAAATCACGTTTTTGACCCCTGTGACCCCTGCGTGACCTTTGACCCCACGAGTTTCATGTGACATGTAGGGGCACGGCCAATGATCATTGTGACCAAGTTAGGTCAAAATCGATGTAAGCATGTGAGTGCTAGAGCAAATGTAATGGTTGACAGAAGAAAGAAGAACTAGACTTAGCTGTGGTCTAAGACCACGAACACAGCCGTGTTGTTACCCCTTAATGACCTTTGACCACAAAATATATGAAAACCCCATAGACATTGGCTAATGTCAATGTATGTGTGTACGTGGCATCACTTTGCCATGTTATTTGTGGCAGAAGGGGCATTTTGAAAGTTTTTTGTCTCAAACCGGAAATGACCCCTTAATGACCTATGACCCCAAATAAAAAATACCATATATACATTGGGAAAACACAATTCATTTGTGAACATACCATCACTCTCCTATGTTTTTCTTAGGTAATAAAACTTTTTGAAAATATTTCGAATTATACCGGAAGTGACCCCTTAATGACCTTTGACCCCAAATCTGTGTACACCACATTGACACTGGGTAATAAAAATGCATGTGTGCAAGTGGTGGTGTCACTGTCCTACGTAATTTGTGGGAGAAGATGCATTTTAAAGGTATTTCGTTTTATACCGGAAGTGACCCTTAATGACCTTTGACCCCAAATAAAAAAATACCACATATACATTGGATAACTGCAACTCATATGTGAACATACCGTTATTGTCCTATGTTTTCCTTAGATAATAAAAAAATTTGAAGATATTTCGATTTATACCGGAAGTGGCCCCTTAATGACCTTTGACCCCAAATCGGTGTACACCCCATAGACACTGGGTAATAGCGATGCATGTGTGCAAGTGGCGTCGCAGTCCCACATAATTTGTGGAATAAGATGCATTTTAAAGGTATTTCTTTTATACCGGAAGTGACCCTTAATGGGCTTTGACCCCAAATAAAAAAATACCACATATACATTGGGTGACTGCAGATCATATGTGAACATACCGTTACTGTGCTATGCTTTACTTAGCTAATAAAAAATTTTGAAGCTTTTTCGTTTTATACCGGAAGTGACCCCTTAATGACCTTTGACCACAAATCTGTGTACACCACATAGACACTGGGTAATAACAATGCATGTGTGCAAGTGGGGTTGCTGTCCTACGTAAATTGTAGGAGAAGATGCATTTTGAGTCGAAATCACGTTTTTGACCCCTATGACCCCTGCGTGACCTTTGACCCCACAAGTTTCATGTGACATGTAGGGGCACGGTCAATAATCATTGTGACCAAGTTAGGTCAAAATCGATGTAAGCATGTGAGTGCTAGAGCAAATGTAATGGTTGACAGAAAGAAGAAAGAAGAAACTAGACTTAGCTGTGGTCTAAGACCACGAACACAGCCGTGTTGTGACCCCTTAATGACCTTTGACCCCAAAAATATATGAAAACGCCATAGACATTGACTAATGTCAATGAATGTGTGCACGTGGCATTGCTTTGCCATGTTATTTGTGGCCGAGCGGCATTTTGAATGTTTTTCGTCTCAGACCGGAAGTGACCCCTTAATGCCCTTTGACCCCAAATAAAAAATACCACATATACATTGGGTAAACACAATGCATGTGTTAAAATACCGTCACTCTCCTATGTTTTGTTTAGCTAATAAAATTTTTTGAAGGTATTTCGTTTTATACCGGAAGTGACCCTTTAATGACCTTTGACCCCAAATCTGTGTACACCCTGTAGACACTGGGTAATGACAATGCATGTGTGCAAGTGGCGTCACTGTCCTACATAATTTGTGGGAGAAGATGCATTTTAAAGGTATTTCGTTTTATACCGGAAGTGACCCCTTAATGACATTTGACCCAAAATAAAAAAAATACCACATATACATTGGGTAACCACAATTCATGTGTAAACATACCGTTACTGTCCTATGTTTTGTTTAGCTAATAAAAATTTTTGAAGATATTTCGTTTTATACCGGAAGTGACCCCTTAATGACCTTTGACCCCAAATCTGTGTACACCACATAGACACTGGGTAATATCAATGCATGTGTGCTAGTGGCGTCGCTGTCCTACGTAAGTTGTGGGAGAAGATGCATTTTAGTTGAAATCACGTTTATGACCCCTGCGTGACCTTTGACCCCACGAGTTTCATGTGACATGTAGGGGCACGGTCAATGATCATTATGACCAAGTTAGGTCAAAATAGATGTAAGCATGTGAGTGCTAGAGCAAATGTAAAGGTTGACAGAAAGAAAGAAGAACCTGTAAGAAAAAAGACACAGCCGTGACTAACGTCACGGCTGTGTAACTAGACTTAGCTGTGGTCTAACCCACGAACACAGCCGTGTTTAATAGCTTTTAATGACCGTTGACCCCAAAATATATGAAAACCCCATATACATTGGCTAATGTCAATGTATGTGTGCACGTGGCATCACTTTGCCATGTTATTTGTGGCAGAAGGGGCATGTTGGTTAATTACCAAATTTGTGTTTGTGGGCAGGGAAAGGAGATAATTAGTAGGGTCATGGGCGCGCATAGATGTTCGTGTTTTGTCGAACACAACTCTGCTCAACCACGTGGTTCAGCTATGCAAATGATGATATTCCTAAACAATTTGAAGCAGCAAGAGATTTGCGGATTCGTCCTCAGTGCCCAGGACCCGCAAGACTGTACTTTGTCAAATCAAGAGAAGACAAAGTAGGAGACTAAGACTCGTTTCTGACTAGTGCAATTTTTGTTGTAGATAGAAAGGGGTCCAGAACAGTGTACTTTGTCTGCAGAGAAGACAAAGTTGCCCCATTTCTAACTTACGCACAAATTGCCCTACCCTGGGCATACGAGTCTTAACTAAGACTCAATTATAATTATTGGTTAGCATATAGTAGGCCTATATACAATAATTACAAATAATTTATTATGATTCATGACAAATTATTTTAAGTAGGCTATACAGAGTGACATTAATACATTATTAAAAAATACACAGAATATTTTATTGATATTGCACAAAGTGAAGGTATATATATAATTTACAAAAAAGTGAATAAAAAGCGACTATTCAATATTATTTGATATAATGATGTCATGTATAATAGGCTGGACAATGTGAAAGCATAAATAGAATTACAACATAATTATCGAGGTTTATATGTCACAGAAATACGCAGGCTTATAATCTTTATTGTACGTTGCATTTTCTAAAAGTAATACTAAGATAGAGGCATCTACGTGTACCAATTCTCTGAACCATTAACGAATTATGAAAATGCATTTTTTACACTTTGAATATGAACATGTTGAAAAATAGTTCAATGGAATGACGATGTTCGTTATATTATATAAGTTATAGTATGATGAAAATCGGTAATTGATTGACATGATTAATGTATGTTATTTTTGATAAATGAGGTATTGAAACTGTTGAAGACGAGTATAAAATATGCAGGAAAAACACAATATTTAAATTTTTTTAGATTCATGAAACATTCACAGATCATTGTACAATTAAACAATGTTATATAGATATTAATTAACATCTGCTATGTCACAATTATTGCGTATAACAAAATACTTGGATTATCATAAAGATGTTTCACTGAGCTCAATTCTTTTTAAAAAAGATATAAATTTAGATTCTCATGCAAGACATTACTAAGTGCATGGTTTATATTAATTTTGACATAAGTTAACAGTTATCCTGCTCTTAAACTTGCTTTTGCATATAATCAAACATTATTTTCACCTTTATTGTTTTGTTTCAGTACAAGGGAATCGTCTTTGTTTGTAAATCTAAATGGTTTAACTGAAAAGAATTGCTAATACGTTATGGCAATAAATGTTGGCTGATGGTAGCTGTAATATGTTGTCATTACAGATGCTTGGTATTGCTTGGGCTTGGGCTTCACATAAATGTGATCTAGCAGAGTTCCTTTAGCGGTGGTAGAATTGGAGATGACCTGATGGTATTGGCTGAAAGCGGGTAAAATGGTTTCTTTGAACAAGTTGCGATTGAAATCTCCGACGAGTACTTTGTAATCTGTATCTAGTACTTCCATTTGGGCTGTGATATTGTTCATTTCTGTGCTAAACATGCTTGTACTTGTTGCCATAGGCTTGTATATTGTCGCAACCAGCAAGTTTGTTTTTCCACTTGTTCTTATGGCAAGTATATCACATTCATTACTGAAAAGTGGTACTACTGTATAACGGATGCCGTTCTGAATATACATAGCGACACCTCTACCATTTCCAGAGTTAACTACTTCCAATGTGTATCCTTCAATTGAAACAGAGTCGAGGTTACTGTCGTCGGTAAGCCATGTTTCAGACAAACAGATCACGTGGGCCTTTCTTATTTCTGGGTTCTTTTTGAGATCATCTATGTGTCGATGTAAACTCTGTATGTTGTGATGAACGATTACAAAATTTGTGTTGTGGTCGATTTCTGTCAAAGGGTTTGCTTTGGAAAGATCACATGTAGGCATTTTGGCGACGTTTGCTTCGATATCTTCATTACAAAAGATGCGGGATTCATCATAATCCATCAAATACATTCCTTCAAGATGAGTGACTCGACTGAGTGCCACGTAAGCCATCGATTTTCTTAGACCTTTCATAGAAATCACTGCCTGATCTGTCGTTTGGCCCTGCACTTTATGAACAGTAACAGCCCATGCAAGTTTCAATGGCATCTGTTCTCTTGTCGTAGTGAATGTTCTACCTTTGACCTGGAACGATTCTTTACGTGGCTTTATTGGTACACATCCTGCATAGTGTGGTGGAATAAACTGGGTAGTTCGTGTTTTTGCTCCAACTCGATCACTGTCAAATTTGACATATACAACAATTGGCATATTTTGAGAATTGCAGAACTCGATTCCTTTCACTATGCCAGGAACTCCGTTACATAGTCCATCTGAAACATCTACATTTGCTATGAGCATAACTCGAGCATCTACTGCTAATTTCAGGTAAGATGCTAAAGAAGTATCATCTGCACGTGTTGTTCTATGTGGCGTTTCATGCACTTGGATAATTCGTCCACCTCTTTGGTCAACGTCATTAGCTTTAATGGTGAACATTTCAGTGTTCAGTGACGCAAGTTTTCTTTCATTGTGGCTATCGACATCTTTGTTAAGGTAAAACAAATGCAATGCATCAGGAGGCGCTGTTAGATTATTTTCCTCAACTCTTCGTGATTCGAGCAATTCTTTGTCTGTCTTTTGCAGTGGTTGCTTTTTTCCGTTCACGTAGCCGATTAAGCATTTGAGCAAAGATAGCATCATCTTTTTGGCGCATGATTTCTTTGAGCTCAACTATTTGAAAGAGTGGGTTCCATATATCTTTCAAAAATTTCGTCGTGTGGAAAGCATAATGGTGTAGGTGGGCTAATTGGTGGCAATTGATAGAAATCTCCCACTGCTAGGATTGACACATTGCCAAAGTCAGTATATGTTCCTTTAATCTGCTGCAACCGTCCGAATATATATGTCAGCTGAGTTGTACTAACCATTGAAATTTCGTCTATAATTACTAATTGCAAATGCCGATATTTGACTCGTAAAGTGTTTAGTGATTCTTCACCAAGTGGTTTGTATTCTTTTTGAGATTTAGGATTAATTTTTAATCCGGAACAGATTGTTTGACCACAAATATTGAATGCAGCTGTTCCAAGGTGAGCAAGTGACAAGACTGTCATATCTTCGGCGGATTCTGTCATGCGTGCAAATACTTTTTTTGCATAGTACTGGATGCATTTGATAACATGCGACTTTCCGGTTCCTGCACCTCCAGTAACAAACATTTGAAATGGGTCGACACTCTGATCTCTTGCTTTATCGTCACACCATTTTGAAACATGATTAAATACCTGACGTTGCTTTTCGTTCAGTTGGCGCATCATGTGTTGTGCTTGTTCTTCGGTTATTTCAGGATCGCATGTTTCAATCGCACATCTAGGTTGATCTGCCTGATGTATATTTTGTCGTGACTGCAGTTCAGGAACTTCAATTTCGGCAAATTCATCATCTGAATCTTGAACTAAATTGCGGTCTAATTGGTCATCCAGACGTTGTTGTTCACCTTGTGGATTGATTGCTGCCCATGCATCTTGAAGGTCTGCAACATGTTGAATCGCATCCCATGCTTCATCTAGTTGATCAGTTGCTGGTTCAAACTCTTGCATATTTTCTTTAACTATATCTTTGACTTGTGCTCTTTTGCCATTGATATTCACATTACCCTTCATATGATAATCTTCATATTTGGTAAAGGCATTTGGCTTGATTTGTTCATTTCTGTGTGGCAAATATAAGCGTAGCATGTTCATATGATAACGCTCACTATCTTTCTTAACTGATACTCTTGGGTAACGAATAACAGCTGGCTTTCCTCTTGTACGTTCTTTCATCTTGATGGAGCAATTTTGCAGTTCGATTGGTTTATTTCGTTGGCAAGATTTTGCTTGTTTCTCATTACTTGCTTCATCACCTACATCTTGTTCATTCTCTGATTCAGTTTGCTCAACATCTGTTTCGTTATCTGCTTCATTGTTTGTTTCGTCATTACGTACATCTTGTTCATTCTCGGGTTTAGTTTGCGCAATATCTCCAGCATCTGTTTCGTTATCTTCTTCATTGTCTGTTTCGTCATCAATTAATTCATCTGGACTGGCATTGATATTATCTGATTTGCCTGATACTTGATAATGACTGGAGAAAAATTTAGCCATGCACATGTTATTATACTTTGAGGTTCTTGGTCTACCTATATACTTTTCAATTTGGGATGTTTTCCAAACTTGTTCAGATTTCCCTGCGTTTGCTTGTACATCTTTCAATGGCAATGATATTTTGTGTCCGTCCAAATCAGTTTGAACAAAGATGACCTTTCTGGTACTATTTCGTAGAGGCATGCTACAGATTAGGTAGATGGCGCCCATGACACTGATTTCTCTATGTTGCAAATAAACACTTCCAAGCTTTCTCAATTGCGAAACAGCATCATCATTTCCCAATTCCTTGCTTCTCTCTGTGCATTTCTTAACAAATCACCCATTTCTCTTTCAGATTTGGTAATGTAGGAAAGCATGTACATGGCGGCACCAAATGGATCTAACACGAACTGTATGTCCATATTTCCATTCCAGCATCGAATCAAGTGTGGGTTGTAATTGTTGATCCATTGATCTTGGATACGTCGTTTCAGGTTTATTGTGTTTTTCTTGTAACCAATGCTAAGTACTCTTCAAATTCAGATTGTGTAACTTGTGCGGTACGGAGTATTTGTTCAAAATCTGCGTCAGTGTTACCTTCGACAAGTTCCCAAATCTTCTTTAAAGTTTCCTTTGCCTTTGTCTCATCTTCTTTTCTATGTTCAAGAGCTTCTTGATATTCGAGATCTTCTTCATTTCCTTCTATCCCTTCAACTGGTCTGGAGATAAATGTTCTGTTGGATGGTGGTTTTGGAAAATTAAACCGACATACTTTTCCAGTTTTCCGACATGATTTCGAATGACTTTTACTGTGTAGTTGCACATTGGTCACTAGTTCATGTAATTCTTCATCAGTCTCAGGGGGCAGTTCACAAGATATATACTTATCAACAAACTCTGTAATATCTTCATCAGAATCTTCATCAAACTTGGGTGCATCTTTAACCCATACCATCATGTGAATGTGTGGCCAACCTCTTTGTTGGAACTCTGTCCTGTAGTAATAGTCCTCAACTTTACCAATTGGGTTAGCTGATGAGCACATTACATCTTTAATCAAAGTGTGCACTGACTGCACTCTTCGTTCAAACATTCTGGCTGCTGCTGCAGGATTAGACATGATGATAGTACAGTGATCTTCCCATGTCATGTTCTTATGTTGCTCTTCAGTCGTTGGCGGTTTGCCTTGTGATATTAGGATACCATTGGTTATTTCGATCCAGCGTCTATCTGCAGCACTAAATGACAAGAAAAATGTTGGGATTCCTAATTGACGTATCATTGCAAACAGATCTCTCTTTGATCTTTCCCAATAAGCAGGTGTTCCTCTTATTTGTGTCAGGAATCTATATCCTTCGTCCCTCTTGATTAGGTTTTTTACTTGTTCCTTGTCTCGCAACATAGATGCAGTTATCTTTCTACCTCCTGCTGTCTTAGTGTTACCTACTCTAATTGCGATAGAAATACCGGAGTGAATTTGGTGAACCTCTGTTGCATACAAAGCAAAAAATATGTATTCTGGATTCCTGACAAATCTGTTGTCCATTGAAAATAAGCGAGCATTAAAGTATCGTGAAGGTGATATTTTTTTCTCTCTCTTTTCCGTGTAGGTGTTTTTGCCATCAGGAAATTCAGATGGAAAACTCTTTGATTCCATTTCCAAAACCTTTTCAGGTATATTTCCTTCGCCAGGAGCAAGACACATTATTGACTCATCATGTTTGTCTGCAACATATTGAGCAAAATCTACTGGATGTAGAAACGAAAAAAGTGGTGCTGAGGTATTTGTAACATAGTCAGTTTCCGCTTGTACATTATTTTCTGATGCATCTGGAGGAGTACATTCGGAAGGCTCATCTATGATCATAGGATGCAGATCAGAATTGTCTTTAGTAGCTTGGCTATCTTTATTTGCATCATTAGCAATATCATCTTTGTGTTGATCTTCAACATTACTCATATTGTCACTGGCCAGATGACTGGAACATTCTGATTCATTTTGGTTGACATCGGTAGATCTAATGTTTGTTGTTTCACTCACAGATATATATGTATCGACTTCTATGGCTAGTGGTTGAATGACAAACGTTTTGTATCTTAGATGCAATTCCTCAGACAAGAGAAGCAGATAGTCGTGAAGGTTTTCAAAGTTTTCAAAATACAATGCAACTGCAGTTCCTTCTGATGTTGGAAAACCGAATTCATCTCGTGAATGAGAATCAAAAAATACATATTGTCCTGATGTAATGTCCTTATAAATCGCCATCATGTAAGGTTCAAATATTAAAATGTTAAAATTTGATACATGGAATGCGTCCTGTAATTCAACATCAAGTGGTCTTAACGCACTGTCTGGAGTAGCGTCTAATCTTCTACATCTTTGAATCAGATATCGAATCGGAAAGATGAATTGCCAAAGGTACAAGTCGTCGGCAATTGTTCACTATCTAGATACTTGCTACGATCGAGTTGGCCATTTGCATTTAGTTCCTGAGATGTTGTCTTGTACAATTCATCGCCATATATCAGAATTTGGTCTAAATCATCGGATGTCAATTTGTGGGAAATACTCGGTATATAGCATAACATTACTAATGCATTACACGAACATTGTACAGCTCTTGATTCTTCGCTGAATTGGACATCTCCTTGATGAAAATTTGCCAAAATCCTGTTTGCATAGGTTAATCTAATGGCCAGATCATCATCATGGAAGTCATGATCACTGTTCTCATTAATAACGTGTTCATCGTAACATTCACTAGAACTTCCGTCATAGTCGGTACTTTGTATGAATGACTCATCATCGTTCTTCGAGGTTTCATGGAAAAGTTCATCAGAAGCATTAGTGTGGTGACTTGATTCCGACATTGTTTCTTCCAACGCATCGTTTTGTGCCTGATGTTCTTCATTGCGAAGTAATTGATCGTCTAACATAGTGTCAAACTCGTCGAAATTTATATCAATTCTTTCATACTCTGGATTGTTTTGTTTTAACCAGACAAGAGCTTGCCTTACTTTTGTTGGATTTACGTCCTGACACATGTGATGTCCTTTGTACTCTAATTTCTTTTTCAGTTTCACTCTGATTAGACTTTGTTCCGTTGGCAGTCTTGGTAAACATCGAGCAGTATTATCGACATTAGCTTTGACACATACAACCTGTCCATTGATTCCTCTTTGAGCACCCTTTATAAGTGAAATCATCTTCATGAATAGTATGGCGGGCGAAATGAGATGTCTTTCCAGCATATTTAACTGAGACAGTTCAGGTGGCTGGTCATGTAAGCTAAGCTTATTTACTGTTGCTAATCTAGGAACAGAATTTGATAACATATTTCTATGACAGGCTTCACATATCCATTTGTTTTGCTTATCATTATCTGATGTAAGAGGTAATTCTGCCATTGCAACACTTGCTGGTATACTCTTGAGTAGGATACGTTCATTATATTTGTCTCGATATAATGTTCTAACCTGTTGCTTGAAAAGGATTCGCTGACATATTTGACATATGTATATTAGTTGTTGGTCTTCTTTGCACGATCTTTTGAAATTTGCAATAACAGTATCGATATCTGATGACTTCTTTAATCTATTAGACTGAACACGTTGTCGCTTTATGTTGGCCTTTTCAGGGTCTTCATACTGAAGTCGAGACTGAAGTCGTGCTTGTTGTCGTTTTATGTCAGCCTTTTCAGGGTCTTCATACTGAAGTCGAGACTGAAGTCGTGCTTGTTGTCGTTTTATGTCAGCCTTTTCAGGGTCTTCATACTGAAGTCGAGACTGAAGTCGTGCTTGTTGTCGTTTTATGTCAGCCTTTTCAGGGTCTTCATACTGAAGTCGAGACTGAAGTCGTGCTTGTTGTCGTTTTATGTCAGCCTTTTCAGGGTCTTCATACTGAAGTCGTGCTTGTTGTCGTTTTATGTTGGCCTTTTCAGGGTCATCATACTGAAGTCTAGACTGAAGTCGTGCTTGTTGTCGTTTTATGTTGGCCTTTTCAGGGTCTTCATACTGAAGTCGAGACTGGAGTTGTGCTTGTTGTCGTTTTATGTCGGCCTTTTCAGGGTTTTGATATTGCTCCCACGCTTTTGTCGTTTTCTTTCGGCGTATTCAGGTGATGAGTACTGGTCCTTTGATCTTTTCCTTTTTTGTGCACGAATTTCATTTTGTACTTCTATTGGTTGATTTTGTAACCATTTTTGATGTTTCGTTAGTTTTTGTCTTGGTTTGGGCAAACTGGAACTATCGTGGCTACTTCTACATGGTTTGATATTTTGTTCAGTCCATGTCGAACATCCTGGTTCATTTTCCACGCCAACTTTAACAGACTTGGTATCTCTAATGTCGGTTTCAGTCACAGATATATCGATTTTCATGGATAATGGTTGAATGACAAACGTTTTGTATCTTAGATTCAATTTCTCAGCCAATAAAACCAGGAAGTTGTGAAGGTTTTCGAAGTTTTCAAAATACAACGCCACTGCAGTTCCTTCTGATGTTGGAAAACCGAATTCATCTCGAGAATGAGAATCAAAAAAATACATATTGTCCGGATGTAATGTCCTTATAAATCGCCATCATGTAAGGTTCAAATATCAAAATGTTAAAATTTGATACACTGAATGCGTCCTGTAATTCCTAATGCACTGTCTGGAGTAGCGTCTAATCTTCCACATCTTTGAATCAGATATCGAATCGGGAAAGATGAATTGGCAAAGTTACAAATCGTCGGCAATTGTCCACTATCTAGATACTTGTTACGATCAAGTTGGCCATTTGCATTTAGTTCCCGAGATGTAATCTTATACAATTCATCGCCATATATCAGAATTTGGTCTAAATCATCGGATGTCAATTTGTGGGAAATAATCGGTATGTAGCATAACATTACTAATGCATTACATGAACATTGTACAGCCCTTGATTCTTCGCTGAATTGAACATCTCCTTGATGAAAATTTGCCAAAACTCTGTTTGTATAGGTTAGTCTAATGCCACCAGTAGGCTTCGTTACATCCGGTTTTTTGTCAATTGAGCTAACAGATTTGCTGCATTTGATTTTACTTTCTGGATTATCACGACTATTATCATCATCCTGTAATTTCTTGTGTAATGCCAATTTGGCACGTGTTAATCTAATGCCACCAGTAGGCTTCGTTACATCCGGTTTTTTGTCAATTGAGCTAACAGATTTGCTGCATTTGATTTTACTTTCTGGATTATCATGTTTATTATCATCCTGTAATTTCTCGTGTAATGCCAATTTGGCACGTGTTAACATGGTTAATCTAATGCCATCAGTAGGCTTCGTTACATCCGGTTTTTTGTCAATTGAGCTAACAGATTTGCTGCATTTGATTTTACTTTCTGGATTATCATGTTTATTATCATCCTGTAATTTCTTGTGTAATGCCAATTTGGCACGTGTTAATCTAATGCCATCAGTAGGCTTCGTTACATCCGGTTTTTTGTCAATTGAGCTAACAGATTTGCTGCATTTGATTTTACTTTCCTGATTATCATGATTATTATCATCCTGTAATTTCTGGTGAAATGCCAATTTGGCACGTGCTTTATTAGAACGCTTAGGCATTTTCAAAGAAGTAATGTGATTGAATAAAAAGTGATAAATAGCGTTTAGGCTAATTAGTGTAAGTTTAATAAACACAAACAATGAAACTTTTAATACTATATAACGGCAAAAATATTTACGATATCTATTAAAATACGTAATAAGTAGAAAATTATAACTACAAGAATACAACAATTTTAACAATGAAAGGTAACTTTTAAACAAACAAGTTTATGTATATAATAAATAGAACACTATAAAAACTAGGAATTGTTAATAACGCTTAACGGTTAAACTGATATACAAAAGGAAATTCCGAAATATCGGACTACTTTATGATGAAACAATTTAAATTGTCCAACATATACTTTGAGCTACTGGTTTTTTTTTAATTCGGCTCTACAAAAGAGATTCGTATTCGTGTCGTTAACGTTTATGATTCTGTAAAATTCTTACTTTAACGGGACTGCACGAAGAGTCAAGACTCAAGAAAAGGTCTATCCGTTAATTGTTACTTTTATCTTTGAACAGAACACTAGTTTAGACAGAACGCTAGTTAACGTTTAGATATTCAATTTCCGTGTCAAGTACGAATGTAGATTTTAGCATTACCCAGGGTCGGTTGTACGCTTATTAAACATTATTTTATATCATACGGAACCAATCTACAGACCCCATAGACAATAAATAGAACCGTGTTGTTCACATTATTGTTGTACTTGCATTTGTTTTAAAATAATTTCATAATTAGGCCCGAGTTTTGGTTTATTCTCAAAGTCACATTTCAAATTCGGTTTTAACTCCCAATACAGAACGTAAATTCTATAATAATTATGTTCATTGATCTTTTTTTTTGAAGAAAAAGTTTAACATTGTTATTCCAGTCGAAGATACTGTGTGTCTGAACGCCAGTGGTTGAGGCTGATGTTGGCAAATGTAAAATTTACTGTACTTCCATAAATCGTCATTAAGGTGTTCAAAAATTCATTTTTTTGGCCGAAAATACCTTGATATCTCTTTCAAACCATATTTTATCTTCTGAAATCCACGTTAACATGTTCAAAACAGAGAATGTCTGTTTTTCTACATATGCTGCAACTTTAAAGGCTTGTTTCTCTGTATGTTGTATTAAAGTTCCATGACCTTTGACTGATAATAACTTTGTAACTACATATATCCCAAAGGTATCATTTTAATCCACACTTACTGCTTTATGAAACTGTAAATATCTCAATTAACTAATTTATGCCATGTGCCTTATTTACATGCGTTCGGTAAATTAGTAAGCAATTCTTGAAATATGAACGGCGATAACGTCTTTTACCTTTCTGCAGATGTGAAATATTGTTGCATAAGCTCTGAATCAATGATAATTAAGTATAATCGAATTTGGTGCACTGTAAAAGAACTCGGGCGATATTTTCAATCTAGGGTCAACTTTGTCAAGCGAAACACATGTATAATACATAGTAGCAGATAGTACGTTACGAATCCTAATGTTATTCGTGTTGCTAATCAAATCTACTTGCAGGGTGCTTGAATTCTTCAATAACGCCATTTGTATTTATCAAAGTCCCGATTGACTTGTTACAAAACGAGCGGCATGTGCATGGATTGTTTTCTATCATGCCGTATTGATTTGAAACAACGGATTCTTCCCCCGCAACTTTAATAAACTTAGTGACGTTGTTTTCCTGTATCACGATGTACTCACACTTAAGATAATCTCACAAGAGGCAAAAGAGACGTTCTGGATGAGAATTTATTTTTTTAATTGCTGGTACAACAAATTAGATCAAATACATGAGATACAATTAATATTTGAAAACACATCATGATGTACATCTGATAATAAACAATAAATTTGTACAGAAAATATAACTACGCATTTTAGTTAATTAAATCTGGTATTACACCACTAATAATCCATATCCATTGGTGTAAGCATGAAAGAATCACAAGATGCATTAGAATTATAATAATGTATATTAACGGGGTTATTGTGTATTGCTTGGGTACGCCTATACTTAATCATCTTCGACTATGATTTACTATCCTAAAAAACTAGTTTACGTTTAATTATCTATGTTCATTTAGGTTTTTGGTAACTATCCCATGTAAGAATTACGAAAGGCAAATGATCAATGTTACTCATAACGGGGCTTCACTTGCGTATTTTTAGCTATGTATGGATAGTCCTATATATATTTTCCTTTCCTTGAATTTGTTTAGGCCAACCTGATTCTTTGGCGACGCTTTGGTATATCATTGTTATTAATATTTACATGTACTTATATTGTTTCATTGTCCATGTTGATTATTAGGTTTTTGGTTAATGTTTCATGAATGTAATTACGAGATTGCTTGGGTAGGCCTATGCTTAATCATCTTTAGCTATTTTACTATCCTTGACTTGGCTATATCATACTGTAATTGAAATCTACTTAAATATTATTGTTATGCAATCAAAAAGCTAGTTTACGTTTAATTTTTCATATTCATTATGTGTTTGGTAACTGTCCCATGTAAAAATTACGAAATTATCAATATGTTAATAATAAATATTTACGAGGCCTTACTTGGGTATTTTTGGCTATACATGGTAGACCTATGATTGACTGTGCTTTGCTAATTATTTGTCTATTTGTTTGCCTACCTGAGATGATGCTTTGGTACATCATTGTAATTTAAAATTACATGTACTTACATTGTAATGGAATAAATTGGGTAGTTCCATTCGCCATGTTCATTGTCAATTCAGTTCAACTCATGTTTCATTTCAATTCAATGCGCTTCGATTTCGTTTCACTTCAATTCGTGTCAATTCGTTTAAATTCGTCTCATTTAGTCTCAATTCGTCTCATTTAGTCTCAATTCGTGTATATCTATGTTGGGTGCAAGGTCCAGTTCCAGCTCTAGTCCGACGGACCCCAGAACTCCCTTGTCGAAGAGATTACCTACAATTCAAGAACAATAGGTAACTCTGTGGTTCGTCTGCAATCGTGACATATAACGAGGACAAAAACAACACAATGGCCTGCAGATAACCATGTCACATATAACAATAACAAACACAAACATATTAAACATGAATGAAATTGTCGCTGATCTAGGACAGCGTTCAAGCTTTTGACTTACGTTTGGTGGTCAGAATGGTGGGAACTTGAAGTGAAAGATATCCTTCTTAAAGGAACATTTTCTAGGGTGAAATTTTGTGTAGAAACTGAATCTGACATTAAAAAAATGCATAATTATCAACTTGAAAATTTTCCCCATAGCACTGTACAGGCATATTTCTGCCCGAAGTCCTCAAATTTGAGCGAAACTTGTCGCAAAAAAAAATAAGTCCTTCAAAACTGGGACTCTCAGGGCTAAACAAATATAAACTTGCTCTAGAGGAGGTCTTGGCTATAGCAAGTTTATATTTGGTTAGCTTTAAACCTCACAGTTTTGAAGCGGTTTTTTTTTTTTGCGAAGGCCTTTATTTTGTTCACACCCGCCGAAATGTTAGGGGTAGTAACATATTACGAATTTATTTTTGTCAGTACATTTAACCGAGTCAAGTTTTATACCACTATTTAACTATTGAAATACGGAACAAAAAGACACAAAAAGCATTTCAATAGCTCATACCATTGAGTTATGGCTTTTTCAAGCTCAAAATTAGGCGAAAATTGCATTTTTTCTCAAATCAATGGTCACCCTGACCCCCAACTTTCTAACCCTGTTACAAAAATAAAGAAATTGATTTATTCCATTTAATGATTTGAATATCACAAATGTGCCCTTGTCACATAATTAGCATAAACAACTAGGCACTACTCAGTAGTTTTCATGTTCATACACTCACAGGAAATTAGCATGTGAACATTTTTCTCACCCTAAATCGGCCATTTTCGGCCAAAATTGGACCAAAAAATGAGTGCCAAAATTAAGTGCCAAAATCTGAAAATATGTGACATTTTACCCCTAGAAACATTTAAGTACCAGGTAATCAATAATTTTGACTGTTTTCACCCCGAAATATTTTTTTCACACGTGTGTCCGCCAAAAGTAAGTCAAAGTTTGAATGCTGTCCCAGCAACTTTTTCAAATTTTGATGAATTTTTGAAAATTTTGTATATAATTTTATATACATGAATCATGTCCCAAAGTGTCTCACTGATTAACCTCCTGTTTTGGTCATATTTATCACAAATTTCCAGTCTCATGGAAAGACTCCCATTTTTGGGACCTTCCCAATGAAAGACCCCACCCACTTTTTCGGTGTCTAGGCTCTCACCGAAAGACCCTTTTTTCTAAAACCTATCCGGACATCAACGTCACTTCCAAAGTTGAGTGCCCCCCCCCCCTCCGACGGAACTCCCTTGTCAAAGAGATTATCTACAATTCAGGAACAATAGGCAACTCCCAAGATAGCAAGACAATGTTAACAATGTTCAGCATGGTCACGGTCGGTAAGCTGACACCAAGACAATGTTAGACCATTGTTAAATTATGGTTGGAATGGGAACGTCAGCCTAACATTGGGTCAACGTTGTTATTCCAACCTTACATTATGGTCGGTATGTTAACGTCAAGCAGCCATCCTTAAAATGGCGGTCAGCAGTGATGTAGCGTCATAGGGGCAAGTGCCCCCCCCCCCCCCCCGATCGATTGCAAAATTTAGAAAATCCCATAGGAAAATTGCCAAGACACAGCTTGTGCCCCCACACTACGCCACTGACGGTCAGCATCAATTCAAGTTTGATATCAAGACAACATTGGGCCAACGTTGACAATGGTCGGTATGGTCACAGTCGGTAAGCCGATGCCAAGCCTATGTTAAACCAACGTTGACATGCCAACCTTAAATAATGACTAGATTGGGAACATCTGGACAACGTTGGGTCAATGTTGTTATGCTAACCTTATAATATGGTCGGTATGCCAACATAGTCAGCCAATCTTAACATGACAGTTGGCATGCCAACGTTGTTGTGCCAACATTAGATGATGGTCAGTATACCCATTACATCGAGCCAATGTAGCCAGCCAATCTTAAAATGACAGTCGGCATACTAACGTTGTTGTGCCAACCTTAAAATGAGAATTCTATTTTATATTACTTTTTAAGAAAAAAAATCAACATTTATAGTAAATGTTACCAGTATTTACAGAAACTTTGATCAATATCCCTAAAAAGATGGACTTGGGTGGTTAATAGTCATTAAAATATATCTTATATTAAAAACACTTCTTCAACTATAAACACCCCATTAGCTCAATGACTTGTATAAAATTAAGGTACGGTAATCAATAATTTGTCTTCGTTGTAAAATAGAGAACCAGGTAATATAAGACTAAATGTAAGCATAGTATACACTAATAACTCATTTAAAAAAAGAGCTTATGCAACAATATTTCACATTGAGCTGGTTTGCTAATGGTTGGGTCAACGTTGGCTAACGGTTGGATCAACTCGGGTCAATGGATGGATTAATAATGTTGGCCCACAAATTATGTATTAGGCCAAAAAAAGTTTGTCTCAACCTTTTGGCTAAAAAGCTGTCCTATGTGATTTTTTTTTTTTGCAATCCTGTTTTAGGGCTTTTTGTTTAGCAAGAAGCAGAACACATGCCTTACTACGAAAATGTAGTTTGCCTATTCTAACTGTCACTCCTAAAGCCCAAACCTATGCTCACTAAACCCTAACCCTGACCTAAAACTACACATCTGCTAAATAATTCAAACATTTAATAATTCAAACCCTTAAAAACTTGCAAAGTTCTGAAAAATCAAGATCACACAACGTGACAATGTAATGTCAATGGTGCAAAATTCAGCACCCCAAATGTTGATGTGCGACACTAATTTACTGTTATTTTATTCTATATTAAAATATTATCGAAGTAGGAGTACAAAAAGTTGCATTTTATGTGTTGAAGAAACCCTAATATTTACTCAGCATGACATGAAAATGAGTGAAAAGGTGATCTTTCCTCTGGTATACCAATATCAATCGAGCAGTAAAAAATTGATGGTGTTATACAAGGCGGAGATCTATTATAAGTAGAGTTGATTCTCCCGCTATTTCGTTCACAGAGCCAAGACTTGTATGCTCTTTCAATAGATCGATATTCAGAGCGAACGATGATACAGTTTTTTAAGTATTTATTTTTGACATTTTGTCTGAAATGATTGGAAATTGTTTTGTGCCCAAAATGTTAATTTTCTTGGAAACTTCAATGATTTTATCATTTAAAAAAATGCACTGGCGCATTGTGCTAAATCTCATTTTAAAAGCTATACGCGTGTGGTCCGGAGACAAACTTTTTTTTTTTGACTAAGAGTTCGGTCAATGTTGGATTGACGTTGATTTTAGTGATTTTCAGTGAATCTACATAAATGGGAAAATTTCCAAATGCAATTTTCTCAAAATGCTGTTTTTTGTGATATGCGGGTATAAATCTACATGTACATGCAGAAATTGTTACAGATATTCTCCATTCATTTGACAAAGTAAGGATATGACCAATTATAATTTTAATGTAAAACACCCCAAGACAGATTTGATGTCAAAAACTTACATGAATTTGACATCTAATAATATGAAATTGCAAATTGCAATTGCAGTTGTCTAATATGGCCTTGTTCATTAATAATAATAAATAAGCATTACAAAGTCATTCAAACCAGATCAATTATACACAAAACATACAATCATATCAATGATCATAACAGAGTGGTGAAATACACACGACCGTATCCAAACAAAGGGCTGGGACACAGCAGTATACAACCGCGCATACATACCCCCAAACACCATACCATGAGTGCTAGATGCACAGATATGGCTCCTGAGAGCTACAGCTATGCATCCCACACAACATGTGTACAAATAATAACAATCAATAGATAAGTGCAACAACAATTACAAAATGTGAGAAACAAATAAAAACATTACTTCAGCACAGAGCAGAAACAATTCTGAGTTCACACAACCATTTCCCAACATAGCTGCTAGGAAGTAATTGTGTGAGTCCAACAATCATGAAATGAGAGGCCCAGTATCACAACTCCAAGAAAGCAGAAACAGTGCACCTCGCATAGCCCCCATTCATCAAACAATAATTACAAAATTAATAAATGGTCATGTGTCATAAGTTGGGACCCCTTTGAACATGGGAAATTTTGAACATTACAATGGCTTGATGAGGCTTGTTTTCTTAAGCATTTATTTATTGCTATGGAAAGAGTATAGATTACTCTTTAAAATGACACAAACTTTATTATTGTATAACTAGTATTATGGAAAATATGACATAATCATCACTTAAAGTGGAAAAGTGTTATTCCACCGCCAAATTAGGCATCCCAACTCATGGCGCAGGACCAAATCGAGTAAATTTATACACAATATAGCAATTAAGACATTTATAAGGAAATATTTCTTATAAAGGGCAGTAAAAATATGATCATGTATGAGAAGCCCACCGACTGAGCACTGATGATGGGACAGTCGGTGTACCTCACATACAAAGTAACACATAATACATTCTTTAAATACAAAAAACATTGCACAAAGTGTGACCTCTCTCAAGCACACACAATCAGTAGCATCAGGGGAAGCTTAGGACTGACATGATTCCAGGGAGCCAGTCAGTGGGCCTTGCATAACATTCCGGTACATGAGTAATAAAAAGCATAACATGAAAAATACATCAACTCAGCAAGTAAAACAATCATATATAAAACAGCACAGTTCAATAGCCAATACATAGCAGGTACAAACACTGAAACACATAATTAAAATGAAAACAAGTATGTTTTTAATTTAAAGATGCTTTAAAACTAGTAGAACATTAGATTTGTAAAGGCAGTTCATTCCACAGCATTAGTGCTGTGCTGTAGCAGCGAAATACCAGCTTCCATACAATTTAAATCTCTTCACTGGAGTAAGAATTTGGCACCAGACCTGAGCGAGCGAGTGGACTTGTATTCCACACTCAACTAAGAGATATAGTCCGGTGCAAACCCATTTAGTGATTTGTAAGTTATTAGCAAGATCTTATGTATAATAATACGCTTCCGTACTGGTAACCAAAGAAGCTGTTGCAGAACCAGTGTTATATGTTCATACTTTCTCACACGAGGTACCATCCTAGCTGCAGTGTTCTGCACTTCCTGTAGTTACCGATTTCATAATGCGGTAGTCCATAAAGAATTATGCTATTGCAGCTGCTGTCTAAGAGTGAACTCACGAAGGCATGGAAGAGTTTCTCAGTGGATGCATGATCGAGGTACTTTCGAACTTGACCAATTTAGCGTAGAGCGAAGTTAGATGCTTTGCAGATTTTATGCACATGAACGGATATACTAAGGTGTTTATCAATGGTCACACTAAGGTTCTGTGCTGAAGAAACTGCATGAACAGATTCCAAGAGAATATGAAGGCTTGGAATAGTATTACTTTTACGTAAGAACTTGGAAGTAATATGCAGGAATTCGGTCTTGCTTCTCAGTTTCATCTAATTGTCTGCATACATCCAGTTTTTCACATCATGGATGCAGTGTTCCAGATTGGAGATGGCAGTTGAAGTCTCTGACTGATTGAAGATCATGTAACAGTTGTGTATCATCAGCGTAGAACATCAGCTCTATACCATCATGGGACGTATTATGTCTTCTAAGTTCTAACAGAGCGGTGTACATGGTAAAATACAACGGGCGAAGCATTCATTCATTCATTCGATATTATGTGCCTTTTTATGTATGGACGTCTAATAAAGTGATGCTGTTGATTGAAAATCAGAATCACTTCAATTCATCCATGAGTGCAGCCTGATCTTAAGATTGTGAATAGAGGCCGGATTATGACAATCATGGTTAACACATTACTCTTTTCAACTGTGTGATCATCTACAAATAACTAATTGTATTTATGACCGATGGCTTAGGTATGTACTTTCATGGTTCATGTACCTGATTCTAAATGTACCATAAGTAAAGTGAAAGCCTGACTTTAATGTATTGATGTCACCACTTAAAGACCAGACATTTATCTTCTGATGATTTTAGTCTAATTTAAATTTGGAATTCATTCAGTTTCTTGTAAACTTCATTGCTCAGCAAATTGTGCTGATAATCTATATTGAAAGTACTATTGGAGTAAGCAGCAGCAACTGCTTTGTTTGAAATGTAGTTACTACTGGTTTTGAATGCAGCACATGATGAATGAGCTAGCAGACACTTAATGAACTAAGTTCTTAATTTGTTTTGTTGATGTAATTCATTCATGTCAGCTAGCCTTCATAGGCATAGTTTGAGGGTGCAGGCATGTGCTGCAATGGCCTGCTATACTACAGCATCTCTATCTAGATAGTTTACATGATCCATTGACTGGCAAAGGTTGTGCAATCTCTGTACATGCTATTGAGTGAATAAATCTAAAATCCAAACAGTTCAGTTTCACAAAGAGATGACATCCTTGAGAATCCTGTTGCTTCTTTAATAATGCGATCAAAAATATCAATCTCTACTCTCTATAGATGCTGCTTACTGAGAGAATAAATCTAAAATCCAAACAGTTCAGTTTCACTAAAAGGTGAACACAACACAGCAGCTGTGATCCTTTGGAATCCTGCTGCCTCTTTGATCAACAATATTGGCAAATGCTATTACCAAATCCATGCACAAAACATAATCTGCTTCATATGGAATGTTTGATGCTGGAAAGTATTTTTCTGAACGTCAGAATGATTCCTGAGTATCATAATATAATAAAAGCTACATGTAGTGTCCTGGTTTGTCTGGTCAACTTGGGCAGTCTGTATAAAAACAAAAGATAATAATACTACATTATGAACAAACACAAACATCATATTCAGAAGTGGGAAATCAGGGTCAGAATGTTGGCGAGAATTGATTCTCGGAAACATTCTGGCAAACAGATTTGCATGAATCAAAGTAAATTCTCACAAACTTTTGTAGCTTACACAGAAGTTGATTTGCAAGAATCAAATGATTACCGCAATTTATTCTGCAAGAATCAAGGTTGATTCTCGCACTGTGAAACAAAATTCTGACCCTGGATGTGAAAGATTACAAAGGTTCAAAGTGACTTGTGCAATGTGAAAGTTTTGTTTTCCTTTTAAGTAATGTGTTGGTCCACCTTCATTGCAACGATTCTGCATTCTATTGACCAGGTTTCGAATGCATTGCTGTGCAGGTGACTCCATGCACGTTGCAGTATTCTCAGCAACCCTTGCAGTGTTGTGTTGTCATTTACATTCTTGTTTCCAGCTTGCTTCAGATGGTCTCAGAGATGTCCAATGGGGTTACAGTCTGGGGCTTGGCAGTGCACTAAAGTCACTCGTTCAATTCCTCCATGGAATCACCTGGACCAGCAGTGCATTCGAAACCTGGCTAATCACATTCAATTGACAATAACCACTCAGCCATGATTTAAACCACAATGACAAAATGTTGAACAAAAAAGTACCGCACATGTAATGTGTAACTAATCAGGCTACATTTCTCACTTTAAATCAACTTAAGGGGCCTAACAGTTTTTTAGTTATGCCCAAATATGTCAGGGGGGACTTAATTTTTGGAACCATTTACTACATCATACATGCTTGTGCATATTGCTAAACCAGATATCCGTGACCGTTATGGGCGCCCAGTTTAAATTCTTTCTTTGTGCTATGTGCCTGCAGTGTGACGTTTACATGGCAGACACTCACCTTACTCAAGAACTCCAGCTTCAAAATTGCACACAATAGTTTTGACTAGAGTCCAAAGCTATCGTTTTTCGGTAGATCAGTATTGCGATTTTTTGCAATGCGTTACGCATATATGTTAAATACCCTGTTCATGTTTACATTTGGATTTTAATGATTTTGTTATCTTGGGCCTTGATGAGGTATGGTGACACAAGAGGGCGCTGCACACTTTTTTCTCGGACACGAGACCAAAAATTTTGTCATTTCATGTTTTAAGATTATATAGGACAAAAAAAACTGTTTAGAAACAAAAATAACCAAAAAAAGTCATTTTGGCTTCGATATAGCCCACTGGTATTTGAAGGTAGGCTTATCAAGCAACTCACCATTATAGGCTGATAATGTGCGACTTGATATCCACGTCTCTCTACATGCTTCCTTCTTTTCACAGGTTCTCATAAATCGATGGCAGTTATGACAAAACCGTGGTGGGTGAATGTTGTTATGTGTAATGTCAACATTGCAGTATTGCAACAGTTTTGTATTCCAAGTGATGTTTGATAACTTATCCACACCCTTACTGTCAAAACTTGTTCCAGGCAACTTTGATCCAGGCCTACGGTAATCTCTGCCACACATCCTAAACACCTTTTGCAAATTTTGCTGATGCTGAAGGAAAGACATATTTTAGCCTGTGAATGAAGGGAAAATAAAAGTTAAATTACAATTTACTAAAATAAATAATCCGCTTATGCGTCCCGTTTCGTAACACGCAAACAAGCACATGTAATCACCACATAAGTTCACATACTAAAGATCGCATATTAAATGTGTGCATGAAGTTCACGAACGGAAGATACATTTCATAAGATTTTAAGAGCCAATCTTACTTATTATGTACGCATCTGATACAAAAAAGTTTAAAATTATTTTGGTAAATATTAACACCAACAACTCACATACATTATATACAGTATGAGCGTGCACAGCGCCCTCATTCACCTTAAAAAAATCATGAAACCTCAGCCTCTCTGAGCCTTACTTACAAATGATAAGGTGCATAATGTACATGTATAACATTGTGAGCCATCATCATCCCAACCTGCATTTTGCATTTTTTGAAGTACCAAATGATTACATCACAAAAACCAAGGGGAAAAAATGGGATCTTTGATAGCGTAAATCCAATGTTTTGATCAAAAGTGCCCTCGTGCAAACTTCTAAGCATCATAACCATGGAGGTCTTTAATTTCAAACTTGTTCAGACTTGGGCAGGCCCGTACGCAGGATTTTTTTTGGGGGGTGGGCGATTTTGTGAAAAGTGGACTTTCTTCTCCAAATTTAACGTAAAAAAACTGATTTTTTTTGCTTGCTACTCTCGCAAATTCTTATATTTTGGGACTTTTTGTATAATTTTGCGTACGGGCCTGGACTTGGGATAAGTTTAATTTGCAGCTCAACAAGTTTTTGGGATTTTGATGGCACACATAGATACTGTTAGCAGAGGTCAAAGCTCAAATTTTCCTATTTTCTCAACTTTTTACATGCCTAAATTTCCACACTCCAACGTCACCTGATTCTAAATAGCATCTCATCAAAGATGTAATTCTCTGCAAGAACTGAAACAAGGCGGTTCTCGAACTATGAGTCTCGCCTGCTTTTGTGACCGCCTGCTTTCGCAATAACTTTTAGTAAATGAACCTGCAACAACCCATGAAGATCGACCTCTAAATGACGTTCCAAAAATTTGGCTCTACATGTAAATCTTGGCTGAATCCACAAAGTTTCATGCCTATACAATAGTTTTTAGTAATTTGACCTCATCTGACCCCTGGATGACCCCAAAATGACCTTCCAAAAATTTGACTCTAAATGTTGACTGTACCCACCAAATTTCATGCCCATACAACAGTTATTAGTAATTTGACCTCAGATGACCCTGGATGACCCCAAAATGACCTGAAAATCTAATCAGGTAGAAGGCATGCGTGCATTCTAAATTTTTTGTGTGCTCCTCGTGCATTATTGTTAAGTATTCATTCAATTGTGTAGGGGCCTACTCTCAAGCTTCAAATCAACAAAATGTGTACGTGTACACTTTACAATTTTGGTGTATTATCACTATGACTGCAATGAGTAATAACTGCAAATTGTAATTTTTAGCTAATAAGTTAATGACCAATGTTGATGCCTGTAGGCCTATATGGGTTTCTGACCAAATTAACCCTGACTTGGGCAATTTGGCCATTTTTTAAACCTAAAAAGTGCCAAATTTGTTGTACTTCGCGCAAATTCATTCCAAAAAATTTTGATGTCCAAGGTTCCAACTTTCCCAACAACCCCCACCTAAGTATTTATGAACACTCCCTTACATGTAGGTAACTGAAAACAATTCTTGTAAAGTCACTTTATCTGAAAATGTCAAGCAAATCCTGATATTCTTGGGAAAGAATGGTGGTATTAAGGGACCATCGCAAACACTTGTTAGGGGGGGCCTGATGCACAAAGGAGGCCCTGAAATTTTTTGACCCTCCTAAGAGGGGGGCCAGAAAAAAATGACCCAAATTTTCCTGGGAAAAATTGAGTTTATATACTTTTCTATGGGGTTGACCCATAATTTTCATGTCAGAAAGGGGGGCCTGAAATTTTTGAGATCTCAAAAGAGGGGGGGGGCAAAAAAATTGAGTTTATATACTTTTCTATGGGGTTGACCCATAATTTTCATGTCAGAAAGGGGGGGTGGGGGCCTGAAATTTTTGAGATCTCAAAAAAGGGGGGGGGCAAAAAATTTTCGCAATTAATTTTTTTGCATCATGCCCCCTTAGTGTTTGTGAACGGTCCCTAAACAAAACTCAATTACATTGTATCGATGAAAGCAGTTGAAATAAGATCGAAATCCATAATTTTAATGTCATTGTTTAGGAAAAAATACAAATAATGCTCGGAATAATGTAAAACGTAATCGCACACACCTCACGGAGCTTAACCTAATTTCGTGCAACAAAAACCGGTCACCTATGGACCCTGTCCAATAACCGGAACGGTATAACAATTGAAATGGCAGGACAGATTTTTTTTGCTGAATAAGTTGAGAATGGACCGTCCCACTTGATTTGTGAAAAGGTCGCGAACCATTTTGGTGGACCCAAGTAACTGCCTAAAATGAGGCAAAATTGAAAAGAAATGGGGTTTTAAATAATATTGAACTTTGGAATTAGCAAAGTGTAAATCATGATGAGTCTAATATTACCGTACATACTATAGAAAAATTATCAAGTTTGTGTACATCGTGGAACATAGGTAGTAAGCAGTTGTACGCAGATAGCCTCGCTATATGGACGCGTAGAGTAGCCTTGTATGGCTGTACGCGTGTGTATTTTTATTTTTTCAAATATCTTAAAAATATAAGATAAGATAAGAATGTATTAAAACTACTAAGGTTTGCCCGTCATATTATACGTAGCCAGGGTTCGCAGGTTTTTACCGCAGGTGGAAAAAACCGCGGTTTTAACCACGGTTTTAACCGCTTGGCAAAAACAGTTTTTGCCGGCAAAAACTAAAAAAGTGATTTAAAGTTCAGATTTTTGATCTCATAATGAATTATTAAATTAAAAAATTATTTTCCCGAGTGTAACAAGGCCAGATTTTGTAATTAAATATAACATATTAAGAAATTAAAGGCATGCATTTTCATTGCTCACTTAGTGCATTTAACTGACATCTGGCATATCAAATTCAAAACTTTTTCATTTTAAGGACTTGATGAGACAAAAAATATGTTGAATGATTCATTAAAAGTTGTATGTTTACTGTTTATGAGCTTTCTGTACATTGTATACCGTACTTGTTAACATTTGAGTGAATATACATAAACCCGGCAAAAACTGGCAAAAACAGGTTTTTGCCATTTTTGCCGGTTTAAACTGGTCAGGCAAAAACAGGTTTTTGCCAGTTATTGCCACTTTGTCGGCAAAAACAGGTTTTTGCCGGCAAAAACCGAACCCTGTACTTAGCCAAGAAAGACCCTAGATTTCGACTGCTCACCCATAGCAAAAAGAAAAGGTATCGGTATAGTTCCGGCTACTATACGGGATAGTATCCGGTAGGTATTCTGGAGCTATCCGAAAGTATCTGCTAGCAGATACTAGTTGGATACTAGTATCGGTATAGTGGTACTATTCCGATACTATTCCGATACTAGTATCTGATACTATAGTATCGGAATAGTACCCGCTTTCAGCTGGCGCCAATCCATGTCACATGACTAATTAGAATAACTGCCATATCGGTTTGGAGCCAAATTGCTATACATTCAAGGAATGATTGAGTTCCTCTGATTCAAAGGATAATATATACTGTTGTACAAGGAATTGTACAGTGTGTTCTATTTCTGGGCTTCACAATACAGGTATGATTGTATTGGGTGACAGTTTTTGAACAGAACTTCATATTTTATCTAAATTTAGTATAAGCTTAAGAACATCGTACAATGTAGGCTATATCAAATCACGGAGTATGTTGAATTCTGCACCCAAGACAAAATGGTGCTCATGCATGCAATCAATGTGAATGTGTATATTAAATGTTTTTAGCATGCAATTGAGCATTCATACTCATAGTGTACATTTTCAATTGCTTTTTGCCACAAATTCCAATGCTGCATGTATGTACAATAATCAATTGCTACACATTTCACATTTAATGTATGTACAACTATAATCATTTGAAATTTTCCAGTGACCTTGTCCATATACCATGTAAATCTCTGGACATATCTCTATGACCATATTTGGGCAAAACAATTTACATACGAAACAAATAGTATCAGGAACTATCCCGATCGATACTAGTATCAGGTACTATCCCGATACTAGTATCGGGCACTATTCCGATACTATTTATCAGTGTCTCCCAGTAACAGTATCGGATACTATCCCGATACTATATGTCCATATATGGACAAAAATTTGCATGTGAAACATATCCGGATACTATACCGATACTAATATCCCACTAGGTAGCGGGTACTATTCCGGTATTAGTATCAGATACTATCCCGATACCTGTTATATTTTAGCGTCAGCTCCCAAGACCCACCACCTCAAATATCCGGGGGAGCATACCCACCAAAATTTTTTGATGTGCCCCCCCCAGGTGTGTTCTAGGCGAATTTGGCTGACTACATGTAGCATGTGGTAAGGTTTGCCTGGCATACCTACATGTACATGCTGCATGCACAGGTAAGCGTTGGATTCCTGCACTTAGAAGGAGGTAATGAATATTGATACACTACATCAGTTAACATCACTGTCCTGGTTCTGAGCATCGGCTGCTAACATTTCTGTATGATGAGTAATTTGTGGGGGTGGGGTATACCTGGTCCCATGTACCCATACCTAGTGTATGGGTACATGGTATAACCAGGCATTCAAACAGCCACAGAGAGAGCTGTCAAAGAGTGTATATTTCAAAACATGATAACTGCACCAGTTATAAAAATTCCCACACACATAGCATAGGCCTACCACTTTTAAAATGCACTCAAACTCAAAGTCCTTATTCCATATCTGAAAAATATGATCCCCAATTTGTACTTACTTTATTGATAAAAGTCTAAATATCCACATGACAAATTCAGCTGTACATGTCCATTGTATATGTTCACAACATGACCCAAAATCATAACCTTTCAGACCTTAGACACATGCACAATGCCTTGATAGCACTGCCATGTGCAGTCAATAGCCCAACATGCTGAACAAGAGACTGGCTGAGAGTCCATGTGTTCATTGACCTGCACATGTCAGCACATGCATGCTTCAACTGCTGTGTCATATTTAGCAATGTCATATGATATCAACCTCATAGTCACAGTCTCTGTTCTGTGGGGTATTGGTAGAATAACACATGTCAGACATTTTGAGAGCTAGATTTGATCAACACCATTTGAAGCATGTTGTAGCTTACAAGCAGGACACATAATTTCAGGATATTGACTACAAATTTGGACCAATAAATTTCCAGAGACATAATACAACCAAGGAAGCTTACTTCAAAGATGTAAAGGGCAACAGTGACATGGTAAGTGAAATAGTTAGGGAAGAATACCTTGGTGTACATTTGAAATGTAATTTCTGGTTTTTGTACATGGACTTCATGTCTCCCTATTCCACACATACATGTAGGGGTGGGGTGGGCTGATATGATATTTATATAAATACATGTACATGTATAACAGAGGCCACAATTTTGTCAAGACTTTTGAAGATTTATTTAAGATTTAGTTAAAGCCATATTATAACATTTGCAGAGAAGAACGCCCTCAAAAAATTTTAAATTCAGGTTTGTTTTTGCACGATTGTAATGTACCGGTACCGTACTTTAGTAAGTTTACAAAGATTCTAAAAGACTTCACATGCAGGTGCTGTAGTTTTGTCAAAATCCGAGATTTTGAATAAACCACGATGGAAATATTACTCGAATTGAACGTGTATTCGATGTCAACACAGTACTACGTACACGGCGTGCGGGACACACACACATGCCAGAGGATCGTACCATATTACAACCGCCGGAGTAACATGCATTGGCGCTAGTAGTACTAAATTCCGATTTTCTTTGCTTTACCTCACTTGTTCGGCTCAAAATTAAAAGGGTTGACATATCTCAGTGATATCTGACAGTAAATGCTAACATTTTATTGAAAATGAATACTAATTTATTTTTAAAGAAATGTTATAATATGGCTTTAAGTTGAGCTAAGCTTAAGTTTTCCAAAGTAATATTGAAAACGTCATAACATAAACAGTGGAAGCCTTCATAGTCAATGCAACAAAGCATTTCGCAAGTCACTAAATCTTCACGCAAGTCACCAGGTCATTTCAGTTGGTGTGATATGCACATTGTGCACCTTAATTACCGACTTAACCAAAAGAAAAAGAAATATTCATGACCTCCTTCTAAGTGCAGGAATCCAACGATTACCGCATGCACTGCATGTGAATAATTATTGTGATTCACATTGCTAACTTTACGCGTCTATACATGTATAAACCTCTACAATTAGCAATCGGTTCTCAATATTATACATGTATGTGACCTTAAAATATTACTTATTAGTTTTAGTCAACACTCACCACCAGGCTTGGGTCCTTTAACAATGTTTATACCTTCAAACATGTCGCGATTCTCGGTACGTACTTTCCAAGTAGGCTGCCATTGTATCATGTGCTTGAAGGAGAGCCCGTTTTCAAGAGGAGCACCACTGTGGTAGATGAAATGGCGTAACATGTCTATCATCATTTTATACCAGAAGTGACTCCTAAATTACCTTTAACCCTATAAAAAAATACCACATGATACATTGGGTATAACAATTTATGTGTGAACATAACATCATTCTCCTATTTTTTTCTTAGCTAATAAAAATTTTTGAAGAAATTTCGATTTATACCGGAAATGACCCCTTAATGACCTTTGACCCCAAATCTGTGTACACCACATTGACACTGTGTAATAACAATGCATGTGTGCAAGTGGCATCACTGTCCTACGTAATTTGTGGGAGAAGATGCATTTTAAAGGTATTTCGTTTTATACCGGAAATGAGCCCTTAATGACCTTTGACCACGAATAACAAAATACCATAGATACATTGGGTAAACACAATTCATGTGTGAACATACCATCACTCTCATATGTTTTTCTTAGCTAATAAAATTTTTCGAAGACATTTCGATTTATACCGGAAATGACCCCTTAATGACCTTTGACCCCAAATCTGTGTACACCACATTGGCACTGTGTAATAACAATACATGTGTGCAAGTGGCGTCACTGTCCTACGTAATTTGTGGGAGAAGATGCATTTTAAAGGTATTTACTTTTATACCGGCAGTGACCCCTTAATGAACTTTGACCCCAAATAAAAAAAATACCACATATACACTGGGTAACTCATATGTGAATATACCGTTACTGTCCTATGTTTTCCTTAGCTAATAAAAAATTTTGAAGGTATTTCGTTTTATACCAAAAGTGACCCCTTAATGACCTTTGACCCCAAATCTGTGTACACCCTATAGACACTGGGTAATTGCAATGCACATGTGCAAGTGGCATCACTGCCCTATGTAATTTATAGAAGAATATGCATTTTGAGTTAAATTCACGTTTTTGACCCCTATGACCTGTGGGTGACCTTTGACCCCACGAGTTTCATGTGACATGTAGGGGCACGGTCAATGATTATTATGACCAAGTTAGGTGAAAATCGATGTAAGCATGTGAGTGCTAGAGCAAATATAATGGTTGACAGAAGAAAGAAAGAAGAAAGAAAGAAAGAAAGAACCTGTAAAAAAAAAGACACAGCCGTGACTAACGTCACGGCTGTGTAAGAAGAAAGAAGAAAGAAAGAAGAACCTGTAAGAAAAAAGACACAGCCAAAGAAAGAACCTGTAAGAAAAAAGACACAGCCGTGACGTTAACGGCTGTGTAAAGACTAGACTTAGCTGTGTAGACCACGAACACAGCCGTGTTGTGACCCCTTAATGACCTTTGACCCTAAAATATATGAAAACCCCATAGACATTGGCTAATGTCAATGTATGTGTGCACGTGGCATCACTTTGCCATGTTATTTGTGGCAGAAGGGGCATTTTGAAAGTTTTTTTGTCTCAGACCGAAAGTGACACCTTAATGACCTTTTACCCCCAAATAAAAAAATACCACGTATACACTGAGTAACATAAATTCATGTGTGAATGTACCGTCTCTGTGCTATATTTTTCTTGGCTGATATAGTTTTTTGAAGTTATTTCGTTTTATACCGGAAGTGACCCCTTAATGACCTTTGACCCCAAATCTGTGTACACCCCATTGACACTGGGTAATAACAATGCATGTGTGCAAGTGGCATCACTGTCCTACGTAATTTATGGGAGAAGATGTATTTTAAAGGTATTTCGTTTTATACCAGAAATTACCCCTTAATGACCTTTGACCCCAAATAATAAAATACCATATATACATTGGGTACACATAATTCATGTGTGAACATACCATCACTCTCCTATATTTTTCTTAGCTAATAGAAATTTTTTCAGGTATTTCGTTTTGTACCGGAAGTGACCCCTTAATGACCTTTGACCCCAAATCTGTGTACACCCCATAGACACTGGGTAATAACAATGCATGTGTGCAAGTGGCGTCTCTGTCCTACATAATTTGTGGAAGAAGATGCATTTTAAAGGTATTTCTTTTTATACCGGAAGTGACCCCTTAATGAGCTTTGACCCCAAATAAAAAAAAAATACCACATATACATTGGGTGACTGCAGATCATATGTGAACATACCGTTACTGTCCCATGTTTTACTGAGCTAATAAAACAGTCTGATGCTAAAAGCAGTCTGTCTTCCAAGCGCTGCTCTATACCTGAATTTGCGCTCCAAAACTTCTTTAGAAATTGAGAGCCCAATTTTGTAAAACTATAAATCTGTCAACAATGGTTCACTCTAGCTATGACATACACTTTTAACATATCAGCCCTACCTTTACATTTACACCCCTTCAATGTTGGGGTAAATATTTTTTCTTTATTTATTTAAATAGTTATTACAAATCGTGTCCTTATTATTAAGACTGGCTTTAGTTGCATGATTTTCAGTTGCCTGTTTTCTTTTCATATGCAGGGCCGTACTCCTTTACACCATGCGACAATTCGGGACTCAGATAAATGCTGTAAGATACTTCTAAATGCTGGCGCAAACATCCATTCAGTAGATAGTAATGTAAGTATATCTCAACATCTTGTTTTTGTCTCGTGTTGCTGTCCATGCCCCATGTGTCCTTGTTTATCACTGCTGCCCATAACATTACATCACCCAGCTTGACAACTTCCTGTCAATCCACAAATTGTGATACCCGTACAAATTTAACGATGTGCTCCTTACTCCATCCCTGACTTCCATTCAGTCAGCATCTCCACCATCTCCGTCTGTCTGTGTGTAAAATGTTGCTATAAATTTTGATATCTTCAACATCTAAAAAAAACAATAACTAGACTTAGCTGTGGTCTAAGACCACGAACACAGCCGTGTTGTGACCCCTTAATGACCTTTGACCCCAAAAAATATATGAAAGTCCCATAGACATTGGCTAATGTCAATGTACATTTGCATGTGGCATCACTATGCCATGTTACTTGTGGCAGAATGGGCATTTTGAAGGTTTTTCGTCTCAGACCGGAAGTGACCCCTTGATGACCTTTGACCCAAAATAAAAAAATACCACATACACACTGGGTAACCACAATTCATATATGAACATACCGTTACTGTCCTTTGTTTTTCTTAGCTAATAAAAATATTTTGAAGGTATTTCGTTTTATACCGGAAGTGACCCCTTAATGACCTTTGACCCCAAATCTGTGTACACCCCATATACACTGGGTAACACCAATGCATGTGTGCAAGTGATGTCACTGTCCTACGTAATTTGTGGAAGAAGATGCATTTTATAAGAATTTCGTTTGATACCGGAAGTGACCCCTTAATGACCTTTGACCCCAAATTAAAAAATACCACATATACAATGGGCAACCACAATTTATGTGTGCATATACCGTTACTGTCCTACGTTTTTCTTAGCTAATAAAAATTTTTGAAGATATTTCGTTTTATACCGGAAGTGACCCCTTAATGACCTTTGACCCTAAATCTGTGTACACCCCATAGACACTAGGTAATTACAATACATGTGTGCAAGTGGCGTCACTGTCCTACGTAATTTGTGGGAGAAGATGCATTTTAAAGGTTATTTCGTTTTATACCGGAAGTGACCCCTTAATGACCTTTGACCCCATATAAAAAAATATCACATATACACTAGGTAACTGCAACTCAGATGTGAACATACCGTTACTGCCCTATATTTTGTTTAGCTAATAAAATTTTTTGAAAGTATTTCGTTTTATACCGGAAGTGACCCCTTAATGACCTTTGACCCCAAATCTGTGTACACCATATAGACACTGGGTAATAACAATGCATGCGTGGTAGTGGCGTCACTGTCCTACGTAAGTTGTGGGAGAAGATGCATTTTTAGTTGAAATCACGTTTTTGACCCCTATGACCCCTGCGTGACCTTTGACCATACAAGTTTCATGTGACATGTAGGGCATGGTCAATGATCATTGTGACCAAGTTAGGTCAAAATCGATGTAAGCGTGTGAGTGCTAGAGCAAATGTAATGGTTGACAGAAGAAGAAGAAACTAGACTTAGCTGTGGTCTAAGACCACGAACACAGCCGTGTTGTGACCCCTTAATAACCTTTGACCCCAAAATATATGAAACCCCATAGACATTGGCTATATTAATGTATTTGTGCACGTGGCATCACTTTGCCATGTTATTTGTGGCAGAAGGGGCATTTTGAAGGGTTTTTTGTCTCAGACCGGAAGTAACCCCTTAATGACCTTTTACCCCAAATAAAAAAATACCACGTATACACTGAATAACATCAATTCATGTGTGAATGTACCGTCTCTGTGCTATATTTTTCTTGGCTGATTAAGTTTTTTGAAGTTATTTCGTTTTATACCGGAAGTGACACCTTAATGTCCTTTGACCCCAAATCTGTGTACACCCCATAGACACTGGGTAATAACAATGCATGTGTGTAAGTGACATCACTGTCCTACGTAATTTGTGGGAGAAGATGCATTTTAAAGGTATTTCGTTTTATACCGGAAATGACCCCTTAACGACCTTTGACCCCAAATAAAAAATACCACATATACATTGGGTAACTGCAACTCATATGTGAACATACCGTTACTCTCGTATGTTTTTCTTAGCTTATAAAAATTTTTGAAGAAATTTCGATTTATACCGGAAGTGGCCCCTTAATGACCTTTGACCTCAAATCTGTGTACACCCCATAGATACTGGGTAATAACAAAGCATGTGTGTAAGTGGCGTCTTTGTCCTACATAATTTGTGGAAGAAGATGCATTTTAAAGGTATTTCTTTTTATACCGGAAGTGACCCCTTATTGAGCTTTGACCCCAAATAAAAAAAATACCACATATACATTGGGTAACTGCAGATCATATGTGAACATACCGTTACTGTCCCATGTTTTACTGAGCTAATAAAAATTTTGAAGGTTTTTCGTTTTATACCGGAAGTGACCCCTTAATGACCTTTGACCCCAAATCTGTGTACACCTTATAGACACTGGGTAATTACAATGCATGTGTGCAAGTGGCGTCTCTGTCATACGTAATTTGTAGGAGAAGGTGCATTTTGAGCTGAAATCGCGTTTTTTACCCCTGTGACCCCTGCGTGACCTTTGACCAAACAAGTTTCATGTGACATGTAGGGGCACGGTCAATGATCATTGTGACTAAGTTAGGTCAAAATCGATGTAAGCATGTGAGTGCTAGAGCAAATGTAATGGTTGACAGAAGAAAGAAGAAAGACTAGACTTAGCTGTGGTCTAAGACCACGAACACAGCCGTGTTGTGACCCCTTAATGACCTTTGACCCTACAATATATGAAAACCCCATTGACATTGGCTAATGTCAATGTATGTGTGCACGTGGCATCACTTTGCCATGTTATTTGTGGCAGAAGGGGCATTTTGAAAGTTTTTTTGTCTCAGACCGAAAGTGACACCTTAATGACCTTTTACCCCCAAATAAAAAAATACCACGTATACACTGAGTAACATAAATTAATGTGTGAATGTACCGTCTCTGTGCTATATTTTTCTTGGCTGATAAAGTTTTTTGAAGTTATTTCGTTTTATACCGGAAGTGACCCCTTAATGACCTTTGACCCCAAATCTGTGTACACCCCATTGACACTGGGTAATAACAATGCATGTGTACAAGTGGCATCACTGTCCTACGTAATTTATGGGAGAAGATGTATTTTAAAGGTATTTCGTTTTATACCGGAAATTACCCCTTAATGACCTTTGACCCCAAATAATAAAATACCATATATACATTGGGTAGACATAATTCATGTGTGAACATACCATCACTCTCCTATATTTTTCTTAGCTAATAGAAATTTTTTCAGGTATTTCGTTTTGTACCGGAAGTGACCCCTTAATGACCTTTGACCCCAAATCTGTGTACTCCCCATAGACACTGGGTAATAACAATGCATGTGTGCAAGTGGCGTCTCTGTCCTACATAATTTGTGGAAGAAGATGCATTTTAAAGGTATTTCTTTTTATACCGGAAGTGACCCCTTAATGAGCTTTGACCCCAAATAAAAAAAATACCACATATACATTGGGTGACTGCAGATCATATGTGAACATACCGTTACTGTCCCATGTTTTACTGAGCTAATAAAACATTTTGAAGGTTTTTCGTTTTATACCGAAAGTGACCCCTTAATGACCTTTGACCCCAAATCTGTGTACACCTTATTGACACTGGGTAATTACAATGCATGTGTGCAAGTGGCGTCTCTGTCCTACGTAATTTGTAGGAGAAGGTGCATTTTGAGCTGAAATCACGTTTTTGACCCCTGCGTGACCTTTGACCCAACACGTTTCATGTGACATGTAGGGGCACGGTCAATGATCATTGTGACCAAGTTAGGTCAAAATCGATGTAAGCATGTGAGTGCTAGAGCAAATGTAATGGTTGACAGAAGAAAGAAGAACTAGACTTAGCTGTGGTCTAAGACCACGAACACAGCCGTGTTGTGACCCCTTAATGACCTTTGACCCCAAAATATATGAAAACCCCATAGACATTGGCTGATGTCAATGTATGCGTGCACGTGGCATTACTTTGCCATGTTATTTGTGGCAGAAGGGGCATTTTGAAGGTGTCTCAGACCGGAAGTGACCCCTTAATGACCTTTGACCCCAATTCTGTGTACACCCCATAGACACTGGGTAATAACAATGCATGTGTGTAAGTGGCATCACTGTCCTGCGTAATTTGTGGGAGAAGATACATTTGAAAGTTATTTCGATTTATACCGGAAATGACCCCTTAATGACCTTTGACCCCAAATAAAAAAATACCATATATACATTGGGTAAACACAATTCATGTGTGAACATACCATCACTTTCCTATGTTTTTCTTAGGTAATAAAACTTTTTGAAGATATTTCGATTTATACCGGAAGTGACCCCTTAATGACCTTTGACCCCAAATCTGTGTACACCCCATAGACACTGGGTAATGACAATGCATGTGTGCAAGTGACGTCACTGTCCTACGTAATTTGTGGGAGAAGATGCATTTTAAAGGTATTTCGTTTTATACCGAAGTGACCCCTTAATGACCTTTGACCCTAAATAAAAAAAAATACCACATATACACTTGGTAACCACAATTAATGTGTGAACATACCGTTACTGTCCTATGTTTTGTTTAGCTAATAAAATTTTTGAAGGTATTTCGTTTTATACCGGAAGTGACCCCTTAATGACCTTTGACCCCAAATATGAGTACACCACATAGACACTGGGTAATAACAATGCATGTGTGCTAGTGGCGTTGCTGTCCTACGTAAGTTGTGGGAGAAGATGCATTTTTAGGTTAAATCACGTTTTTGACCCCTATGACCCCTTCGTGACCTTTGACCCCACGAGTTTCATGTGACATGTAGGGGCACGATCATTGATCATTGTGACCAAGTTAGGTCAAAATCGATGAAAGCATGTGAGTGCTAGAGCAAATGTAGTGGTTGACAGAAGAAGAAAGAAAGAAAGAAAGAACCTGTAAGAAAAAAGACACAGCCGTGACTAACGTCACGGCTGTGTAACTAGACTTAGCTGTGGTCTAAGACCACGAACACAGCCGTGTTGTGACCCCTTAATGACCTTTGACCCCAAAATATATGAATACGGCCATAGACATTGGCTAATGTCAACGCATGTGTGCACGTGGCATCACTTTGCCATATTACTTGTGGCAGAAGGGGCATTTTGAAGGTGTTTCGTCTCAGACCGGAAGTGACCCCTTAATGACATTTGACCCCCAATAAAAAAATACCACATATGAATTGGGTAACCACAATTCATGTGTGAACATACCGTTACTGTCCTATTTTTTCTTAGCAAATAAAAACATTTTGAAGGTTTTTCGTTTTATACCGGAAGTGACCCCTTAATGACCTTTGACCCCAAATCTGTGTTCACCCCATAGACACTGAGTAATAACAATGCATGTGTGCAAGTGGCGTCACTGTCCTACATAATCTGTGGAAGAAGATGCATTTTAAAGGTATTTCGTTTTATACCGGAAGTGACCCCTTAATGACATTTGACCCCCAATAAAAAATACCACATATGAATTGGGCAACCAGAATTCATGTGGGAACATACTGTTACTGTCCTATGTTTTTCTTAGCAAATAAAAAACATTTTGAAGGTTTTTCGTTTTATACCGGAAGTGACCCTTAATGACCTTTTGACCCCAAATCTGTGTACACCCCATAGACACTGAGTAATAACAATGCATGTGTGCAAGTGGCGTCACTGTCCTACATAATCTGTGGAAGAAGATGCATTTTAAAGGTATTTCGTTTTATACCGGAAGTGACCCTTAATGAGATTTGACCCCAAATAAAAAATACCACATATACATTGGGTGACTGCAGATCATGTGTGAACATACCGTTACTGTCCCATGTTTTACTTAGCTAATAAAATTTTTTGAAGGTATTTCGTTTTATACCGGAAGTGACCCCTTAATGACCTTTGACCCCAAATCTGTGTACACCCTATAGACACTGGGTAATAACAATGCATGTGTGCAAGTGGCGTCTCTGTCCCACATAATTTGTGGAAGAAGATGCATTTTAAAGGTATTTCTTTTTATACCGGAAGTAACCCCTTAATGAGCTTTGACCCCAAATAAAAAAAAATACCACATATACATTGGGTGCCTGCAGATCATATGTGAACATACCGTTACTGTGCTATGTTTTACTTAGCTAATAAAAATTTGTGAAAGTTTTTCGTTTTATACCGGAAGTGACCCCTTAATGACCTTTGACCCCAAATCTGAGTACACCAAATAGACACTGGGTAATCACAATGCACGTGTGCAAGTGGCATCACTGTCCTATGTTATATGTGGGAGAAGATGCATTTTGAGCTGAAATTACGTTTTTGACCTCTCAGACCCTGCGTGACCTTTGACCCCACAAGTTTTATGTGACATGTAGGGGCACGGTCAATGATCATTGTGACCAAGTTAGGTCAAAATCGATGTAAGCATGTGAGTGCTAGAGCAAATGTAATGGTTGACAGAAGAAAGAAAGAAGAACCTGTAAGAAAAAAGACACAGCCGTGACTAACGTCACGGCTGTGTAAAGAAAGAAAGAAAGAAAGAAAGAACCTGTAAGAAAAAAGACACAGCCGTGACTAACGTCACGGCTGTGTAAGAAGAAAGAACTAGACTTAGCTGTGGTCTAAGACCACGAACACAGCCGTGTTGTGACCCCTTAATGACCGTTGACCCCAAAATATATGAAACCCAATAGACATTGGCTAATGTCAATGTATGCGTGCACGTAGCATTACTTTGCCATGTTATTTGTGGCAGAAGGGGCATTTTGAAGGTTTTTCGTCTCAGACCGGAAGTGACCCCCTTAATGACCTTTGACCCTAAATCTGTGTACACCCCATAGACACTGGGTAATAACAATGCATGTGTGTAAGTGGCATCACTGTCCTGCGTAATTTGTGGGAGAAGATGCATTTTAAAGGTATTTCGTTTTATACCGGAAATGACCCCTTAATGACCTTTGACCCCAAATAGAAAATACCATATATACATTGGATAAACACAATTCATGTGTGAACATACCATCACTGTCCTATGTTTTTCTTAGCTAATAAATTTTTTTGAAGATATTTCGATTTATACCGGAAGTGGCCCCTTAATGACCTTTGACCCCAAATCTGTGTACACCCCGTATACCCTGGGTAATGACAATGCATGTGTGCAAGTGGCGTCACTGACCTACGTAATTTGTGGGAGAAGATGCATTTTAAAGGTATTTCGTTTTATACCGGAAGTGACCCCTTTATGACCTTTGACCCAAAATTAAAAAATACCACATATACATTGGGTAACCACAATTCATGTGTGAACATACCGTTACTGTCCTATGTTTTGTTTAGCTAATAAACATTTTTGAAGGTATTTCGTTTTATACCGGAAGTGACCCCTTAATGACCTTTGACCCCAAATCTGTGTACACCACATAGACACAGGGTAATAACAATGCATGTGTACTAGTGGCGTCGCTGTCCTACGTAAGTTGTGGGAGAAGATGCATTTTTAGTTGAAATTACGTTTTTGACCCCTATGACCCCTGCGTGACCTTTGACCCCACGAGTTTCATGTGACATGTAGGGGCACGGTCAATGATCATTATGATCAAGTTAGGTCAAAATCGATGTAAGCATGTGAGTGCTAGAGCAAATGTAAAGGTTGACAGAAAGAAAGAAAGAACAAGAGCTATATAGAAATTGTCATGCGAGACATGACACACAAGCTGACCTGTTGATGGGTCAAGTTTGAGCAATTTCGAAATTTGACCTTTGACCCCTATAACTTGACCCTTGGGTCACGGATGGGGTCAACTGCTCTTGCATTGCGCTTAGGATGTCATAAGAAAGATTCCTGGTGAATTTCAGCTTAATCGGAACTTATACATGGATTTTGATTTTTTTAAATTATTGATTGACCTTTTGACCCCCTTAATGACCTTTGACCTCAATGAAAACCTTATGTACACCGACAAAATGCATTGTTGTAATTTTAATTAAAAAATTCTAAGATATTTAGTTCTTGAGATAAAAATTCTTGAAGTTATTCAGCTAAAAACAGGAAGTGACCTCTTAATGACCTTTGACCCCCAAAATAAAAATACCATGCATACATCAGGGAACACTGATTCATGTATGATGGTTATATTATTCTGGTCTGTTTATCTTTTGAGATAAAATTTTTTGAACATTTTGATAATTTTGGTTTTGACCGGAAGTAACCCCTTAATGACCTTTGACCCCAAAACTGTAGGCATCCTAAAGACCCTGTCTAGTAGCAATGCATGTGTGCTAATGGCGACACTCTGCTATGTAATTTGTAAAGACAGTGATTTTTGAATATTATTTACAAGTTTTTCAGACTGTAACCGGAAATGACCCTTAATGACCTTTGACCCCTTATCAATGAACACCCTATATACACCGACCATAGACGAGTCATGTGACCAAACCGTGTCATCATCGCATGTTGTTTGTAGGAGAAGATACATTTTGAAGAAAAATCACATTGTTGACCTCTTTATCTAGGTCAAAGGTCACACGTAGTTCAAAGTCATATGACATGTGCGGGCAATGCCAACGGTCCTTCTGACAACGTTTAGTTAAAATACGTCAACCCGTGACTGAGTTATACGTACGAATGTGGTCGACAGAAGAAAGAAAGAAGAAGAACGCCAAGAAGACAGTACAAGCCGACGTTCGTCGTCGGCTTGTAAAGAAAGAAGAACCTGTAAGAAAAAAGACACGGCTGTGTAAAAATAACTCAATCGCATGCTATATGCATATCGTGAAATTGATACCGACGAGCCCCCACGGCCAAATAGTCCACAGCAATCACTCTATACATGGGTTATTATACATACATTATTCTGAGTTTAAAGTATATAACAGTATACATACTATTTAGAATGAATAGACTCAGATACCCCTGACGTCGATCAGGACAGGGCACCTAAGCCTCGTGTATGGCAAGTCTACAAAACAATTCCCCTGTCAGCTAAGATTATGTATCATCAATTCTGTTCCATGTCTCTCCAGGGAGAGGCGAGTCTTTGGATTCCTCAGATTGTGACAACGTCCACGTGATGATGATGAGTAAAAATGCTCACTTTTGGAGAAAATCATGAAGTACTCAGAGCCCCAGATCTTAAAAAAAGGCTCTAAAACTGGAGTTAGGTTACCTTGAAAGAACTTTTTTTAAACCAGTGGATATTGGAATAGATTTATCTTTCCATTCCAATTTATTTAGAAGCATTTTGATATACCAATTCGGTTTCAGGGAGCTTTTAATTTTGTTTTCCGATTCACTTGTGTACTAAAGAGAATTTTAAATTGCGATTTTCTCAGTGCGCGTTTTTTCTGTTTTGTCGAGACTTAAAACATTGGCTATTTTCTCTGATATACATATATTTTAACCAAATGATCAATCATTTAAACTATTTTTTTCTTATACATACGGATGTTCTAAGTAAGAAAAGATATGTTTGTGTCAAAATATACACCATTAGGACCTCTATTGGCCAAAATATGATGACGTCATCAACTCCGACTCCAAATGTTTAAAAAGTCCGAAATACTTTTTATTGAATTATTTGAATAGATTAAATACATATCTTTCCATTGCAATTTATTTGGAAGCATTGTGATAAACTAATTTTGTTTCAGGGAGCTTTTGATTTTATTTTCCCCATTGAGGTGTGTACTTGTTACATAGTTGTGTACCTTAGCCACTTACTTGTTAGTAACACACACAGAATCAGGAGTGTTTATATTTATAACATTGACATATCGTAACAATACTAAAGAGAATTTTTAATTGCGATTTTCTTAATATGCGATTTCTCTACATTTTCTTAACTCAAAGCCTCAAAATAATGTCTATTTTCTCTAATTTACATATATTTTAACCAATTGATCAATTTTTAAAACTATTTTCATTTAGATTGGGCTGTTCAGAGTAATAAAAAAACATGTTTGATTTCAAAATATACACAATTATGACCTCTATTGGCCAAAATATGATGACGTCATCAAATCCGACTCCCAATGTAAACAAATTCCGAAATATTTTTATTGCTTAAAAATATAGCTACCGTCATTATCCTCAATGTTGACACATGCTAGAACTTAAAACTCAATTTATTTATGATTTATAAATTAAAGAAAAAAATTATATCCTTTAATGTCTGTATAAAAATGCAACTTCAAGCGCGCTTTTCTTGTTTACTATATGAAGCTTAACAGTTTTGAGCACCACAAAGCTTGGGTACTTCCAATATTTTTTGTATAACATAATAATAAAGGTCCAAAGAAATTTCTGAGACGAGCCCGAGTCAGTTTATACGTTGTCCAGGTAGATCATGACTTCACAAGATCATAACTCTGCAGTCCTATCTCCAACTAAACCACACCAACACATCAACAGGCTTAAAGGGTCCTCACCTGGAGAGAAAATCTGACAATGCTGATGCGACAAAGCCGAAATCCCTATTGATGAGAGGACTTCGGTGAGACAGCCATAGCAACCAATGGATCCGGCGCTGAGAATACTTGCGGTGGGCCAAGACCCGGGACACCCCTAGAGTGATTTACATCTCGAGATCCCAATGTCCCCCAGATAATCCACTGTGAACAAGTGGCCATGAATGATGGCTTATGTGGTAGTAAATACTAGCAGCTGGGCGCTCTCCCTCTATGTGATCTGTAGTCCTCCGGAGGTAAAATTTCCGTATAACTCGACACTACGCCCCATTACGCCCCACAATCGCTAGGTTTCCATAGACAGTGATGGTGATATTTTTCAGTGCAAAACACAGGGTTTCTGTCTGGAAAAAAATGCCGCTCTCAGAATTATCTCTCTTTGTATGGCCTGTTTTCTCGCTGCAGGTCACCCGGCCACTATGGTTTGGATGACTTTTGGTTCAACAAATCGTAGCCAGCTCTGCAATCAGGCAGACACAGATTTTGAGTCATTTTCAGAAGCACCAATCCTTGTTTGGCGATTCAGCCTTCTCGGGTACCACTACTGTCGAGGCCAATTAGCACCCGGTAGCTCGTATACTATTCTTCATTAACCCTGAACACATTTGATCGAGAGAGAGAAGGTATCCATTGACTTCAGATCCAAGCAGATGGTGTCTAAAATGGCAAAGAGAACCGGCCCTCCGATTAAGACTATGTAATGTGCTGACTATTTCCTTTTCCTAGCTGCAAACAGGTTGAATAGGGTCTCTCAAGGCAGACTAATATGTACGTGTGTAACTCTGAAGCCCTTTGTACTTTTGTCGGTGCTGCAAAAATTGTTTTCCTCTGCCGGCTAGTATCCATCACTGAGAGGTGACAGTGCCTGAACGGTCATCATATCGGGGGAGGGTTTTTTAGGGATTTTCTGGGTACCCATGCTAGATCCAGGGTTCCTGGAGGTAACCCCTTGTGCGACTAGTTTTAAGTAAATACATAACCCTAACGCGACCTGATTTCTATCAAAGCATACCCTAGCGTGACCAGATTTCTATAAAAACATACCCCTAACGCGACTAGTTGTTGCTAGGAGTTTTCGTGAAAGTCTCCCCTAAAAAGACCATGTGCATAAATACGATATATTATTGTACCAGAAATGACTTTTGGAAGTCAAAAAGTCACATTTTGTGGGGGTTTTTAATCACAAATTAAAGCCTAAAAGAGGTGAATTTGATATCCCTAGCAGGACTAGAAGGGACTTTTGGAATATGATATCCCTAGAGATAGCTGGCTCATCCTTTGATCAAGTTGATAAATGGCTGGGTTTCTACAGCAATGACCATTTGTGTCAGGGTTCTCCATAAGGTTGGTAAAAGTTATGCATACAGTAGACCTCATTGTCCCGGACAGAGCTCATATTGCACTACGACTGACATTTCCATTCAGGATGCCATTGGTTGCTCAAACTTCCTCATCAGTGCAAAGAAACAGTTTAAGCAAGAAGAAGCAAACCTACATCAGAAACACTCTTCTTAAGGTTTGACACTATTTTAAAGTGTTGCGATTTGGTAGTTCACAGCATCTTGCGAATTGTAGTCAGCTTTGGCAAAAATTGCATTGCTCATTTCATAGCGAGTGTGTAGAAGAATTCAAATATCACTGATATACTTTTGTAGGTCCTGTGGTTCTTGAGTTATGTTGTAGGAGGGCTGAAACACCTGCAACACTTACATAAACGTATATAACTCATTAACAACGATAAATCAAGCAAGGTTTGAAAGTATATGGTTTGTAGAATGAACTTTTGCAAATCTTCAAAGTGTTATTTTTCAATAATATATTGTTTTATATAATGAAAATCGATACTTTTTGGCTGCTTCGACCAACAGTTCCTTGTCTAAGCTTGGTAATGTTGCTGCTCGGGGTTTGTACCTCCACTGAAAGAGCTCTCACCCTCTTAATCTATTAGGGTAGGCTTGGTCCGATTGATTAAGCTCCTTTGAAATTTAAGCTGTCAACGTGTAGCCCTGTCAAATGACTTCAAGGGCTTATCGATCCAGAGTTACCTGCGCCCATCTAGAGAGGACAATGTGGTACCCTTTTCGTACTTGGTGAATACTTTATGTAGATTTATTATTTATGTATAATGTTAAATCATTCAAATATGACATCCTAGAGCAAAGTTAACTAATATAAAGTCTGCACAAAAATTAACGCAGCTGTTATAAATACGCGTATGGCTTCAGAACTCAAGTAATTGTTTTCACAATATTTTAACATAGAAAGAAAGATGTTCTATTTCCGCGCATTTTGATACCCCATTTGTCCATTATCGTTCAATATTAACAACACAGTAGTACTTTTAAAGAAAAATACACGAATTTAAAACTTGCAATTTACAGCGATCACCACTGGTTATTACGCAAGCGTTGTGGCACGTAGAAACCACCATTATCTTCCGCGCTGACTTAAAATCAATACAAATAGCTGCAACTTTTAAATTTGGGTATTGGTCTTTAAAAACAATGTTGTGATATTAATGTTGAATGAAAATCGACGAATAAATTAACCTTCTTTCTATGTTAAAATATTGAGAAAACAATTATTAGTTCTTGAAGCTATAGGCGTATTTATAACAGCTGCGTTACTTTTTGTGCAGTCTTTAGATATATAGTTATGACCATTTTGGAAATGTTAATGAACTATTCATTTTAAATTAAATCACTCCAATCGGTAACCTACAAGCTAAGATTTGGCAAACTATTCAAAATTTGGCAGCCATTTTTGATATGGACTTTAAAGTGGCATTCTGAGGAAGTCACGAAAATTGCATTTTAGAAATCTAAATCACTCTTACAGGTCACCTGAGAGCAAAGATGTAGTAAAATATAGGTATCTGGTGGCCCTCTTGGAAATATGCCAATGACATGTACATTTCATCAAACTTGCATTTGCCTCCATGTGTCCTAAATCCCAAAATAGTTTAAATCACTCGAATAGGTTATCTAAGAACAAAGATATTTCAAAATATTGTAATGTGGCGGCCATTTTGAATTTATGTAAATTATGCATTTTTGTCCTTCAGGAATTTCTTTGGACTTTTATTTTGGTGTTGTGGGGACCGCATGCTTCAAATTTGTGTCATTAACTATTGTAATCATCCATTCATACAAAAAATTATTAGAAGAAACCAGGCCTTGTGGAGGTTAAAACTGTTAAAAATTAATATGTGAGAAAAATGCATTTAAAGTTGTCATTTTATACAGATAGCAAAGCACATATATTTTTTTTTCATTTATAAATCATAAATAAATTTAGTTTTAAGTTTTCCCATGTTTCACAATGAAGGATAATGATAGTAGCTATCTTTTTAAGCAATACAAAATATTTCGGACGTTTTTAACATTTGGAGTCAGATTTGATGACGGCATTTGAGAGTTAAGACTGCGCCCGTGACGTTGATGTAAGCATCATGTCACAACGGTATTTTCTAATTGCCAAAGAGGGCGCTTTTCACTTGCACAATTTTTTTTGAGACAGGCTGTATATTTTAACCAAATGATCAATCTTTTTTTCTTATACATGTGGATGTTCTAAAAAAGAAAAGACATGTTTGATTTCAAAATATACACAATTTGAACCTCTATTGGACAAAATATGATGACGTCATCAAATCTGTTAGCTTCTGTAACATAAAGATCCCTGCTCCAAACAACAACCGCCCCACCTTTGTCGGCGTTTTTGATTACAATGTTCCGATTGGATTTAGGTTTTTCAAGGCAGCCATTTCCTTACTGGTCATATTGGATTTATGAATGTATCCGGACTGATAGTATGGTTCAAGTTCGTCTCAGCATTTACCTATGACTTTGTCCAGTGTTTTGTTTTGTCCACTAGGCGGTGTCCAAGTTGACACCTCAGGTTGATACCTAACAGACAATTAGCCGACGATACAACTTACACGAAGATCAACGAGAACCCAACTCCCACCACCCAAAAACTGGTGAGCGACACCGTCAAGAACATGATCAAAAAGAAGGAACTTCCCCCTTCAGCTAAGAACCTGATCCATCCCTGCCCTCAAGCAGCGAACTTTTACATGCTTCCGAAAATCCACAAGCCTAACACACCGGGCCGTCCCATCGTTTCATCCCACTCTTGTCCTACTGTCTACGTTGCCACTTTCCTTGACAGTGTCCTGACACCCATCGTCCTCGGACTCCCCACGTTCATTCAAGACTCTCCACACACCCTTCGCATCCTTCAGGATTTTAAGTTCAATGATCCTGGTCCCAGATACCTGTTTACTATGGACATTTCATCTCTATACACCTCTCTGCCTCACAATTTATGCATGACCGCCTTGGAACACTACTTTACCCAACGGCAAGACAAATCAATATCCACTGATATCCTTCTCCGTCTACGTGAACTTGTGCTAACTAACAATTAGTTTCATTTCAATGCTGATTTCTTCAGGCAAAGTAAAGGCATTGCGATGGGTTCACGCATCGGGTCAGGAGTGGCTTGTCTCACAATGTGATATATTGAACGGACTATGTCAAGCCAATATGATGGCCCTACCCCAGTCTTCTACAACAGATACATCGATGACGTCCTTTTTTCTTTTCTTTTTTTGACGAGTTGTCAGGCATAAGCCTTTATTATACATATTACGAAAACCACATATTATACATATTTAAATAATTAAATCACACATTTTCAGAACACACAGATTATTGCATTACACTATATAAAATATACAAGTATAAGAAATTAAGTTGAACAATTAGATATATTGCGAATTTTGAGTTCATTATCAAACAAAAAGAGAAGATTGGGGTGGTTACCATATCTATATTTGCTAATACAAAGCTTGGCAATTACAATTACATAGTTGACAAACAAGTTGTCTTTGCTGTGTGAACCATGTTCACCAAACATGACATTTTTAACATTGAGAGAGATGTTATGTTGGATATTCAAAGATATCACTGTTTTGACTTTATCCCAAATGGGATTGATTTTTTTACAATAGTAAAAGAAATGATCAACATGATCAATAACATTACAGGTTTCACACATATTAGAATTTTCTTTGCCCATTTTATACAACATTGTTTTTGTGGGGTATATGTTGTGAAGAATCTTCCAATTAAGAGAAATCAGACGAGCTTCTTTAGTGCATTGGGGGACATTATTCCAAATAGAATTCCAGTTAAAATGATATCTGGGGAATTTGTTCGCCCAGAATGTGTAACACGTTGGGGTTGTATACATCGACCTGATTTTAATTTCTTTAAAATCTTTAGCTATGCATTTTTGAATAGGAATTTTATTAAACAAGATGTCAGAGCGTTCTTCACAAGGCTTAGGATGAGTTTTCCAATCTTTAGGAAGAGCATTATGAACAACAAAGTAATCAATGAAGACCCTTGGATTTTGAGGGATACGACGCTGAATATCTTGAACAGAAAACATAGACCCTTGATTGTCAAAGAGATCGTTAACTCTTATGAAGCCTGCTCTGATCCAGTCATGCATAAAAAGTGATTTACTGTTAAGTTGAATAGCATTGTTGTTCCATATTATTTCAGTACCAGGCATATCAATATCCTGTTTGTAAACAACCGGTTTTGTGTTAAACCAATATTTGATTACAGATGAGTAAAACTTGGGTAACTTATCAATGATATTGACACAATCAATGCCCATGGTTTTAATAGAGCAGTTACATTTAAAAGGTCTGTATTAAGACCAATCTTAGACACATGATATAAAGCAATATTTTTCCACACAGCAACCTCATTATTGACGAGTTTCTTTATCCAAGACAACGTCAATGATTCAAAAAAAGATGTTACATGAAACATTTTTATTCCTCCCATATCAAAGTCAGAAATGATTGTTCTGCGTTTTACCGCTTCAGCTCTGTTCCAAACAAATTTTATAAACATGTTGTTGATTTTTGTCACCACTTTGTCTGGAATAATAATCGTGGAAGCAATATATGTGAGCTGTGATGCTAAAAGAGACTTGACAATTAAGTTTCTACCAATCATTGATAATCCTCTCATTTGCCATGCACGGATAGAACTCTCGATTTTTTTCATTTTTTCATCCCAGTTACAATTGAGTTTTTCAAGAGGAACGTTTGGGCTAAAGGTAATACCAAGGATTTTAATAGTATTATCTGGAGAAAGCTTCCAATTAACATTACCAATTTTAAAATCGTTGTTTTTGAGAGAACCAATCCAGATGGCGTCACATTTATTGTAATTCAAACAGAGACCAGATAGAAGCGCAAACTTATCAAGAATGACTAGAGTATTTTGGAGTGCTTCAGCAGAATTGACAAAAATTGTTGTATCATCAGCAAAGGCTGAAATTTTGACTTCGTTGCGACCATATCCTTCTATAGGAAGTTTTATACCTTTAATAGATTTGGATTGGCGAATTTTACATGATAACAGTTCCACACTTAGAACAAAGAGCAATGATGCAATCGGGCATCCCTGTCTTACACCGCGTTCGACTTCAAAGAATTTAGAGATATGCCCATTGTTTATGATACAATTTGATGTGTTTTTAAAAATGACAGAAATCCATTTTATAAATGATTCATCGAAATTGAACTTTCTTAAAGCATACAAGATAAATTCACGTTCAATTGTGTCGAACGCTTTTTATAATCAACACATAACATAATACCAGGAATGTCATTATCATCAACATAACGTAAAACATCTTCGATTAAACGAATGTTATTATGAATACTACGACCTTTTACAAATCCATTTTGATCATTGTTGACCAGTCCCTTAAGCACTTTTTGCAATCGAGCAGCAAGAGACTTTGTTACAATCTTGTAATCGATGTTAAGAAGTGTAATTGGACGCCAATTATCGAGCCTATCACGAGGCAATCCTTTGCCTTTGTGAAGAAGAGAGATAATTCCCTGGTTTTGGACAGGAGTTAAACCATCTTTATTGTATGATTCATTATATGCATCAACAACCAATTGACCTACTTTTGGCCAGTATTTACTATAGAATTCAACAGTGATACCATCATATCCCGGGCTTTTGTTCCGGGCCATCCCACGTATGGCATCACTACATTCGGATGTTGTTAACTCTCCATTACATAATACCTTTTCATCCTCTGTTAACTTTGGAATGTCAACACTATTGAAGAACTCATCCAAATCTGTCTCAGAGATGTTATTCTGACCTTTATACAAAGAAGAAAAGTACTTGATTTCTTCATCAAGGATTTTATCTTGAGCAGTTATATTGTTACCATTGTCATCGCTCAGGATAGTGATTGACTTGCGATTAATGTTACTTTTTTCGAGGTTAAGAAAGTATTTAGATGATTTTTTTTTTTTCTTCTATCCATTTTGTCTTAGATCTAATTTGTAAACCTTTCATATAGTGCTCAGTACAAACCTCATACTCAAGTTTCAATTTGTTATAAACACATTTGAAGTTGTCGTCACTGGGATTTTTTACAGTGTTAACATAGGCTTCTTGAAGTTTACACTCAATTTCAGAAATTCTGTTTTTCTTATACCGGTTACACCTAGATGCAAATTCGATACTGAAAGAACGAATTTTATTTTTACATAAAGACCAGAGGTCAGCACAAGATAATAATTCACCATAAGTATTTACACATTCATCAATCATAGTTAGTAAATTCTCAGAGTAACCATCATTTATTAGTAACTCATTGTTGAATTTCCAGTAACTATTACCTCTTATGACATTATCAAAAGAAAGACACATATGAACTGCTAAATGATCAGTTCTTGCTACTGTTAATATATCAACAGATTTTGTTGCAACATCCATGGTAGATGGTATAAACCAATAATCGAGAGTACTGCATATATATGGCTTATTTTGTTTCCAAGTATATCTTACTTCATTAGGACCATGTTTAACACGCCATATATCAATAAACTCATTTTCAACAAGAAAATCATTAATAATATTAGCACACATAGGGCTTGGTGTATTACCACCAATTTTATCAACAGATGGATTCAACACAGTATTCAAATCACCACCAATAATAACATGCCCATCACTACTATTTTCTTGGATAGCACTGATCATTTTCTTAAGAAATGTCTTACGGTCATCGATACCATTAGGTGCATACACATTCCATAAATAATATATCTCATTGTTGATAGGAAGTTTTACACATAAAAGTCTTCCTTCATCATCACCGTATACTTTTTCACATTTAACATCAACATCGTTTTTTATACCAATTAAAACACCACGACTATGATTTGTGCCATGATTAGCAAAAAAGGTGCCACCCCACTCTCTTTCCCAGGTAGCAATATCTTTATCATTACAATAAACTTCTTGCATGAAAACAAAGTGAGATTTTTGACGTTTAAGCCAAGTGAAAATTGACTTACGCTTTTTGAAATTACGCAAGCCACGAACATTAATTGTTATAAAATTATACATGTTTGACATTAAAATATATTAACACTATTAAAACATTGGTAAAACCAATTTTCAATAAAATACACTGTTTATCAACCTCAGTTTTTGGGTGATAATGGGTTCACTATTTTGTGACCACTGACTCTAGATTTTTGCCCATCAGAAATTGTCACTTGATCAGACATGTCAGAGTCAAAGTCTTTTTTCTCGCGTTTGTCTGGGTTTTCACTTTTGTCCGGAGTTCTTTCTTTGCGTTTTGTTGCATTTTTGCTGGGTGACGAGGATACAAAACTAAGAGTCACTTGTTTTTTCTTTCCGCCGAGTGAAAGAGGAGTTGAGTCTGTTGGACAGTATTTTTTGGTTTTCTACCTTTGGACTTTTTGCGAGAGTTCACATTTATCTGTTTAACTTCTTGTTCTTGTTCGCGTTGCGAATCTTCAGACTCTAGGTTAAGAACCGCTTTAACCTTTTTTAATAGTTCAGGTGAGTTTTGTTTGTCTGGATGGAGACAATGATCTATGAGCTCTTGGGCGAGGGTTGTTGCTTCAGCAGCACGTGTACTCTCACTGCACTCATCTTCTGGAGATTTTGGTAGACTTTGGCTCGTTGAACTTTGGTCGTTGGAATTATCTGTTTTCTTAGCAGGACAGTCGTAGCTCCGGTGACCAAACTTATTGCAATTGAAACACTTTGGTCCCTTTGAGATATGGGGACATGCATGTTTAACATGCCCTGTATTATCACAATGGTAGCATTTTTGTGGTGGTTTAGATGGACAATCAGCAATTTGATGGTCACAGCTATGACAGTATTTGCAAAAGTTGTCAGATTGACCACTGTAGTATAATGTCACTTCTATTTCAATTAGAGAATTAGGATCTAAAGGACTGGATATGTCCATCTTAGAGTATCTTGGTTTTTCTTCATTTATTTTGCTTACGTAGCAGTATCTATGACCAGTAAGGAGATGGTCGAATTGGTTGTGTGTACCCTTATCTTTTGATTTGTGTCGAAAGATGGGACTGTCTAGCTTGGCAAATGACTCTACCCAACTTGTGATGTCAGCATCAGGTACGTGATGAGGTATACCATGTATGCTTAGTCTGGTATTTGAACGTTGAGTTCTAACCTGGGAGAAGTCAGATAGCTTTAAAGTTTTTCCTTTAATTGTTACAGCATCGGTGGCTAATACATAGCCCTTGACTTGTGTATTGGCTAAATTTACAATCCAGTACGACTGTTTTGATGACATATATTGCACGCCTAGGATGTCTTTAGGATCAATGCGCTTGGATGAAGCATTGACTGCGGCTAAAAGAGCGGATGCTACTTCACACTCGTTCGCCCGTATTGAGCGGTGAGATTCTATACGGATCCACAGCGATACGTCACGCAGATTGCCTGTTGTATCGGGTGCTTTGTTTATGTCACTGGTCGGCGCCATCTTTAAATACACAGGTTGAAACGTGATATGGCGTATAGAGAAACTTTGTAGAATGTTCACAAATAGGGTTAACTTACAGTTAATCAACGTGTCCAATTTGTTCTTGGATGTTAAATCCTTTAGATAGCAGCAGTAAAATTCACAAAAATAATATCACAATCAGTAAATTTCAAGAATTTCTATCCACAGGAAAAATCATACGTCTGAATAATGTGATGCGCCCTCAATTCCCCTCGATGACGTCCTTGGTATTTTTTCTGGACCCCTCACAACTTCGATTTATTCATCAACTACGTCAGCACCTATCACGATTCCATCAAATTCACCCATGAAATTTCCGACACCAGCCTATCCTTTTTGGACCTCAAGCTACACATACAAGGGGACTCTATCAACACCACACTCTGATTCTCATAACTTCCTCAGATTTGACTCCAGTCACCCACCAGCCTGTAAAAAATCCATCCCATACAGCCAACTTCTCAGGGCCAAACGCATCCGCAGTGAACAGAAAGACTTCGACAACGCTGCTGAAGATGGTTGGCTTCTTTGAGAAACGTGGTTACCCAGCAGACATCACTCAGTCTGCCTTCCAACGTGTTAAAGAAATTAATAGGAACCATGCTTTGCAGAAATCCGGGGAGAACAAATCCAATCGCACCCCTTTAGTTCTCACATATCACCCAAGAAACATCCCCATCCGTAACATTATCTTCAAAAATTTCAAGACTCTCCAATCTGGTCCCACCACGACGGAGATCTTCAAGGATCCGACCGTCACTGCTTTCAGAAGAGCTCGTAACATTTCGAACCATCTTGTTAGAGCATCTCATCCCCTCTCCCCAACACCGGACACTACCAGCATCGGCACATGTCGCTGCAACACTTGCAATTATGTCACCATGGAATCATACCATCAAATTCAGGGTCCCTCCGGACACTTCAACATAACCAACCATTTCACTTGTACTTCTTGTAATCTAGTTTATATCATTATCTGCACCCGTTGTAATATCCTCTATGTCGGGGAAACCTGCAGAAGACTCGCTGACCGCTTCACTGAACACCTGCGGTCAATCAAATGCAATTTTGATGGTTTTCCTGTAGCGCGGCATTTTAACCCCCCATGTACCATCAACGACATTAAGGTAACCGCTGCCATCAAAGCCAGCGGAAACAACAAGGAGCGCATCATGGCAGAACATAGCTCATTTTCAAGCTCGGCACTGGTCAGCCTGGTGGCTTAAACAGCAAAGGATGTTTTCTTCTCCTTTTTGCTTGGTTTGTTCTTTCTTTATCTCATTATGTTAGTGTTTGGTCATTACCAATGGGTTTTTTTTCTTCCCTTTGTTCATGGCCTCACACATTTTTTTGCTTGCTTCTGTAAAGTATCATTGCATTTACTCACACTTGTAAAAGGTTAGACCCGAAACGTCATGTAATTTAATGTATTTTACATTATTATCAGGCGCTGTGCCAAACATTGTATACCCAACTATCGACCATAAAATAACCAGCGTCAACTACTCAACGCATACCGGCACAAAACAAAATTTAAGTTAAAAAAACCACACCAGCCGGAGTTGCTTAGGCCGCGCTACTTAAAACGCGCAAATCGCGTGCGAAAACGCCACAATTGCTGACGCTCGGACCGCGCGCGCAAAAACCATAAATAAACGCCGACGCTCACAGGAATTAACTTTATTTTTAGAAGTTTGTTATTATACAAATACAACATGTTCCATTGAGGGAAGTATTCAAACTACTGGTCCCTCGGTGTTGGATGATTTGACTACTTCCACACGCGTCAGCGGAGGGAAGTAGTCAAATCATCCAACACCGAGGGACCAGTAGTTTGAATACTTCCCCGAAATGGAACACGTTGTATTTGTTTTACTATACCTCATAAATATTTTCACTATCATGGTAAATTCGTAAACAAAAGTCATAGCACACACCAGTCAACATGCCGACCGGCGTGGTAAATAAGCTTAATATTTTGCTTACCTGATATTATTGGAGGTTTTCTGTTCAATCAGTTTGCATTTTGAACTATATTATTCTAATTTTCTTTTTAACATTCCATAAATAACATTTTGTTTTATAAAACATCAAATTCGCGTGTTATTATCCATCGTTCATACATACTCGCTATATAACGGCGCGCGTGATTGGTCGAGAGCCGGGCATAAACAGCGTTTATGCCCGGTGGCCCGGATGTGCGATCTCGGGGTAAAGAAAACGAAGGAAATTCATCGTTTTTATGATGTTCCTTGTTATCTTTTGTCATTATTTTGATGAAATAAGAATCACAAAATGTTCTGGTATGTATGAACGGGGTTCATTCATATATTTTCATGACTAAACGGTTGTTTATGCCCTCGGGCCGCAAGCGGCCCCTCGGGCATAAACAACCGTTTAGTCATGAAAATATATGAATGAACCCCTAAGTAATCTCGGCAAACTAACTGCAGCCGACGCCATTTTCACGATAAACGCATCTGCAGAATCGCCGTTGTGTAGCATAATGCTACGTCTGAAATTTAGAAATTTGTTATTGATCACTCCCTGATGAGAGGAGGTGTAAAAACCTCCTCGAAACAATGTTGTAGGAGACATAATAAATTTGTGTAAACAATACCATGAACTTGTATTAGCATCTTTTACTTCTTGATCGCTCCTATTTATAATTATATAGTTGAGCACTATTTTTGAAGAAGATTCGACCTAAAGTATTTGTATAAAACGCTCCATCTGTATTGACGTCGAGCACTCTACCGAAGATTCTTCAACATGGATAGTACATCGTTCAACTACTCGATGAAGAACATTCCCTGTGCAAGCCAAGGAAACTATTTACGAAGACTGATTGAAAAAACTGAAACACTAATTCATAACATGCGCTGGAGAGCTTTCTTCTATCTGCACCCAGAAGTTAACGTGAGTACGAAGGAAACATACGGGTTTAACTCCAGTAAAACGCCTCCTGCCATAAACGAGATGCGTGCATTTCAAAACAGAATGACGCACTTAATCCAGAACATTGAATTCGATAATCCAATGACTTCCAGCAACAATTAAAGAATGACATCAAGCAGATCAACGAAGAGCCAAAGTTGATAATAAAAGCGGACAAAACTACGAACTTTTACAAAATGACACCGAACGACTACAAAACACTCGTTGATAAAAACATCCAGAAAGCGTATAAGAAAAGTTCAAGCGAACAAGTCAATCAAATAAACAGAGAAGCGAAGAAAATCGCCAAAGAACTCGACCGTTGCACAACGCGAATCTTTCATCACGCTAAAGGATCATAAACCCAACTTCGCAAACGCACCTACATGCCGTCTAATCAACCCCTGCAAGTCAGAACTAGGAAAGGTAAGCAAACTAATCACAAAGAGGATTGTCAAACAAACTGTGGAAGCAACTCAAGCAAATCTATGGAGAAACACCAATGCTGTGCTTAAATGGTTTAACGAAATCCCCGACAAACAAAACTCTGCGTTCATCTGTTTCGACATCGTCGAGCTTTATCATTCTATCACAGAGAAACTCTTAAACGACGCATTAGATTTTGCATCACAATTCGCGGAGATCACACCACTAGACAGGAGAACAATCATACGCCAAACAAACACTTCTCTTCAACCAAAATGCAGAACCATGGGTAAAAAAAATAACACACAATTTGATATCACCATGGGCTCATATGACGGAGCGGAATGCTGCGAATTACCCAGCAAACACAAAACGTTTTCGACATCATTCGCAAAAGGTTATAAAAGTTGTCAGAAAAAGTTTAAATGTCGGGTTATATAAAGGGTACATTAATGGTATAAAACGTTTTCATAACATTAAATAACATTTATTGGTAATTTACTGCACAGCAAACACAAATGTTTTACAGAAAACATTTAAATGTCGGGTTATATAAATGGTATTAAAACGTTTTAATAACATTCCAAAAACATTTTTGAAAACTTGGTACAAATCATTCTAAGCGGAATGTTATTTTGGGGTTGAAAAAATATTTTGCAAAAAATGTTTGCCCAAAATATTTACAATAACGTTTTTAAAATGTTTTCACGACCTTTATATACCCGACATTTAAATGTTATTAAAACGTTTTATAAAAAACATTTTAAGAACATTTCTGTGTTTGCTGGGTGCAAATACTTTAACATAATGTTATTCAAGTGTTGACAAAATATTTGGCCAAAAATGTTTGCAAAAATAGTTTACAATGACATTTCGAAAACGTTTTTTTAAATTGTTGTAGTGTGTTTTCATACAAAACGTTTTTTAAAACGATTTCATGACCTCTATATAACCCGACATTTTAATGTTATTAAAACGTTTTTACCTAAACCAAAAGCCAAAATATAACTTATTTAAAACGTTTTTTGTGTTTGCTGGGTAGTAGTAGTGTATCTGCTATCCCAACTTAAATCCCACTATGGCAGCGCAATTGGCTTATACAGAGACGATGGTCTGGCGGTATTCCACCAACCACCAAACACCGTGGAAAAAATCAAGAAGATATGTGAAATCTTCAAAGACAATGGACTGGGTATAACTAGAGAAGCAAATAAGAAAATCGTTAACTACAGAGTGTCCCAGAATGATTTATACCGTGTTTGAGAAAAAATATTAAAAATATATAGTCAACAGTGTATCTAATTTTAATAAGTGCAATACAATGACACACATGTCTCCTACTTATTCTGTGACTTTCATATAATAGCTTGATTCGTTTCGGCGTGACATTGATATTACTGAAAATGGATGAAAACGGCATGTGTGTAATTTACAGCGCAAATGCATCATAACACGTGGATCCTTTATCAACATCGTCCAGCGGGTTTGCACCGCTCAGTCCGACACGCCGCTAGTCCGACACGCCGCTAGTCCGAGAACGCAAATTCCCTATATACTTAGAGGTGCGTCAATATGACTTCAGATATTAAGGTTGAAAAACATACTTTTCATGCGATTTTGACCACAATTTTTACCAAAACATGTCAGAGGATATAACTTCCTCAAGGATCTTCCGCAGTAAATTTTAATCTTCTCCGTTACGTAGCTGTGGGTTTGCTAATATACCGTGGACATAAATACATGCTGTGACACTAAGAACGAACCGTCTCTATACTTTTATGACAAATCTATCTCTGCCGGCATTTCAAATGATGAAACTCACACGCCGCAATAATTGTCTACAAAACCGACGCCAAAGAAAGAATAGTATAAGGTCACCCGTGCGTAACAAATCCTTTATTCCATACAAGTATTGCTTCGTAACATCATAAATAATCGATAGATATCGACTTTTTAGCAGAAGTAGGAACAGGACACAACAAATATACCTGCATAACATTTTCCAAATAATTTTGTGCTGAACGGTTAGTAATTTTACAGGTTTTCAAAATAGGTTGTTTTGTCAAAACTTGGAATTCACCATTTTTACGCAATATCCTGTAACTTCTATTAGAAACGTCCAATTCCTAAAATCTAAAATTCCTAAGAAAGCTAAATATAAATTATGTAGATCTTAAAAATGAAAACAATACTACCAATAGTAAGGCTCTTCATACGTAGAAAAATTCAACTTTCCCGGTATAAATCACTCTGGGACACTCTGTACTTAGACGTTACACTTGATCTCAACCGCGAAACTCATAGGCCGTTCCTCAAACCAGGCAACGTACCCACATATGTCAACTTTAAAAAGTAGCCACCCACCGAGCGTCATCCGCGCAATACCCGAGGGAATTAACCGCAGGTTGTCTGATATTTCGTCCAACGAAAGAGAATTCAAAGAAACAACCCAAGTGTACCAGGATGCCTTGAAAAGAAGCGGATACGACGACAAGTTGGAATTTAAACCAAAAGCCGAGAAACCGAAAGCTCAAAACAGAAAAAGGAACATCACCTGGTTCAACCCACCCTTTGACTTCACCGTAAAAACAAACGTCGGTCGTCAGTTTCTGAAAATCGTGAACGAAAGCTTCCCAAAAGGCCACGTTCTCCAACAGATATTCAACAAGAATACACTTAAATTATCATACAGCTGCATGCCTAGCATTAAATCATCCATTGACGCTCATAACAAAAATATAACTAAAGTGCCAGAAACCGACGACAACGAGCCTTGCAATTGCCGAATAAAGAACGAGTGTCCGCTGGACGGGCAATGTAGAACACCAAATATCATATATCAGGCAACCGTAAAGACCAATCACAGTGACGAAACCTACGTGGGACTAAGCACAGATTTTAAGCTCAGATATGCAAACCACAATCAATCTTTCAAAAAATCGGCACAGAAGCGTCAAACTGAACTGTCTAAGTATATCTGGAATCTAAAGGACAAAGACACAAACTTCATTATTAAATGGAAACTACTGCGACAAGCCCGGCCATATTCTAACATCACCAGACTGCCATTAGTTGTATTTTGATAAGGAATTCCTTGTAACACACACAGAGCCTTCTTCACATGTAACCATCCCTCCTCCCAATTGTTGCCGCAAATGCGTGTGTTTTTGACCAAATTAACCTCGACACATTACACCTTGACGGTGCATATTAACCTTAGTGGTATTTGTCACACATAGGGCGATTCAGATAAATGCTGTAAGATTCTTCTGGATGCCGGTGCTGAAATCCATATTTTGCAAAGCAACCAAAAATATTGCATTACTCCATGGTCTAATAAATAACAAGTTTTCTTGTGACATACAGGGCAAGACTCCTTTACAAAGTGTCGGATGGAAGTGCTCCCAGATACTTCTGGATGCCACCGACAAAGTAAGTATCTCATACTTATACTTATATTTACTTTACTTATTTGCAAATTGTGTCCCTATTTTGGCAGATTAAGCCTAGCTTTGAAGTTCGTTTGCTTATAATAGGCGAAAAAAATAAGACTGATATAGAATGATGTATACGCTGTTGGGCGTAGCATTTACGATAGTGGTGCGTTGCGTAATTCGTGACTGGCGCACACTTATTTGAGTTGGGACTTTATTGACGTGCGCAATATTAAAAATCGAATAATGATTATAAGCCGAACAGACTCTCGTTGCATAGCAGATATAGGTATCTTCACACTATGGATTTGCCATCAAACTGCCACCCACAGGGTTAGACTCTGAGACAGACCAGAACAGAGAAGCACGTCGGAAGTTTCGGCAGATGTTCAAGTGAATGGCTTTCCCCGTTGCTGGCTGGTAGTCACCAAGTACTAATAATAATCACAACAAAAAAGTGCGATTTTAGTACTTCAATACAATTCTCAACACCGGAATTACCAAGATTATCAAACGCAATACTTATACTACAGGCTGATAACACAACCAAGAGGATTTTCCCTTGTCTCCTAAACGTGGAGACACCACAGTGGATGCATGGCGTGAAGAGCTACTACGCATGCCCAACGGAACTCCGTCGTCAAGACAATAAAATACAAAAGAAATTTCTCGACACTTTGTTACATGTTTCGTTGTTTTACGCCGAACAGTCGAAATCACGGGATTATCGAAATTCCGGGATTTTGGCGATAAACCTGCCAAAAACCCGGGATTTCGGCAGAAATTTGTTGCCGATTTCGGCAGCTCCGAAATCACAGGATTGCCACCTCAACCCTAATCCTAACCATAACTTACCCTTACACTAACCCTAACCTTACCTAAATCCTAACCCTAGCTCAAGCCCCAAAGAAATCCCTGGATTTAGGTATCCCGTGATTTTGGCATTACACATGCCCCGAATTGGAAACGGCCATTTTGTTACACCATGATGAATTGTTTCGCGATCGGGGCCGAGGGACTCATGCTAGAACTATTAGAGGCGTTTGTACTTTAGACTACCCAACACAGCATCTGTTTCAAACGACCATGTACGTCTCCACCTTTTTCCACATTTGGAAAGAAAGTGAAAAGAATCACTTTTATGTAAATGTTATTGTATGGGTCATAAACGGTAAATGTGTTTCCTAGCAGGTTGCCGTGAGCAGAGTTTCAGGTCCATACAGGAGAGCGAATTTACTAAACGATGACTACGGTTTGTTGGAAGCGGCATACGGTGGTAATGAAGATGAAGTTAGACAGTATGTAACACGAGGAGCCAATGTTAACGTGCAATGCATTTCGGTAAGCAAAATATTTTTTGTATGGAAGGAAGGTTTTTATTACAAACTCTAATGGTAACCCGCAGGTCAAATTGCTAGAATTGTACATTAAACACACCTAAACAGACACAATGCAATTTGCAGGCAGCAGCTTAATCAGCGCCAATATTGCAACATTGAAACAAACAACTGTACAAACATATTCCTAAAAAGTCTAAGCGTGTAAAAGCTGCACCAACACCTTGGTTAAACAAAGATATTAAGAAGAATATGCCAAAAAGGGATTATTTACATCGCAAAGCTGTGAGAAGTAATACTAGTTCTGATTGGGAAGAATATAAGCAGTGTAGAAATGAGGTTACATCAATGATTCGTAAAGCAAAAGAAACTTATTGTAAGCAAAGTGTGTCCCAAAATGCTGGTGATTCTAAGAAGATGTGGAAAGCGCTTAACGATATTTTGCCTCACAAAGCTTCTCCTAGTCCCTCATCAATTACTATTGATGACGAGGTGTGTACAAGTTTTAATGATATTGCTAATGGTTTTAATAAGTACTTTACAGGTGTTGCTGCTAAACTTGTTGATAGCAATGGTACTATTTACAATTATGATGAATCTGTGTATGTTCAAGATAAACCAATTGGCGATTGCTCTAAACCCGTACTTGATTTACCATCTATTTCAAGTGAATTTATTTGTAGAGAAATTGACCTCATGAGTGAGAAAAAGGCCACTGGTCTTGATGACATTGGTAGCAAAATTTTAAAATTGGCCAAACCTGCTATTTTGAGCAGCCTTGTGTATATTATGAATTTGTCTTTGAGAACAGGTGTGTTTCCCGATTTATGGAAAGAAGCTAAAGTAGTTCCTCTTCACAAAGGTGGTGATATGTCAATTAACAACTTCAGGCCAATTGCCATCCTTCCTGTCGTGAGCAAAATAATTGAAAAGGCTGTTCATAAACATTTGTATGATTATTTAAGTGAAAACAATACAAAGTACACAAAGATGGTCCACCAGAATTTAAAATTGTGATTGTGTGATTACTTTGTATGTGCATTTGTTGTGATATATTGTACCAATCATATTTTACTTTCAATTAAAGACTTAGATTTTGTTAGCTTAAACAAACAGTGCATTTGTGTTGCGCATTAGTGTGAATTTGGGTCTTATAATTATACTGACTACCTCATAATATCTGTTGGCTGACTTAGTGCGTTATTTGACTTCATCCGTCATTCCGGATAATGTTAAATGTTCGGCAAATGTTTTATCTATTCACAATGATCATTGAATTAAATTATATTATATTGTGGGGCCGTAGTGGTCAGCGGCAACCTGTATAGTGTGCTGAGGCTTGTTGATCAACGTCTAGGCATTGTGCCTGTGTGTAGTGCACTATAAATTACTGCGCCTTTTTTTCCCTTAAATTCCATCCTTTGGCCAGTAAGATAAGCTGAGTATATTTGATTATTTCGGTAAAATAATAAAGCAAAGAAAAGTTGTGCTTCTTACAACTAACGTTTCTTGTTGGCTATTTATTGGTCCGATAGCATTAGTTACATGTACATGGCAGATATTGATAATGGAGAGCGACCTTGGTGTTTTTCTATTCTCCCAGGGCCGGACTCCTTTACATCGTGCTGCATTCACTGGTTCAGGCAAATGCTGTAAAATACTTCTGAATGCTGGTGCTAGAGTCAATGTATTAGATGAGAATGTAAGTATATAAAATATTGTAATTTATCACCGGTTAAGTGGCATTTAGATGTTTTAATAACTAATTCTTCGGACCCACAAAACATAAATGGAATAATGTTACCAATTCATAGTCAGTGGGAATATTCTAGTTCGTAGACAAATAAAGTCTTTAGAAAATGCACGAGAACAGGTGTCGTCTATCAGGCCGTAGACGTCCCCCGTCATAATTAGTATTTATAACGCGTAACACTTCTCCTTCCGCTTCTGTTCCACTGCTTTCCCAGCATCGTGGATCTTTTTCCTCTAAGTGACACGGTCACTGGCTTTCCTCTCCCATGTTTCAACATCCGAGACAGCTGTCTTCAGATGATGCTTCAATAACATCTCTATACCAAATAATTGCACATTAGGAATACCTAAAACTTAAATAAGATCATGGGGATTACGCAGAACAGACCAGCTGTTAAAAAAGGGTTTAATTTGACAATTGAGGGGTCATATGAGCAGAGCAGCTGCTAAAAAGAAGATGATTCTAAATATTTCAAATAACAGATATTACGCTGAGCAGATCAGCCGCTACATAAAGTTTGAAATAACAGATAACAGTGAGGGAACAAACAACTTAACACAAGATATATTCGAAATGAAAAAAAAAAAAACTGGAAGGATAATGGTGGTAACTGAAATAATGTTTTAAAAGGTTAGTCACGTATGACATGATGCTATCCTGGAACCTTATTGTTATGCACCTGAAGTTCTTGAATTTTTCCTACATTTCTAAGGGTCATGACAGAACCATATTCAGCTGGCGGAAATCAGGTGGAGAACTTGTCTTTGTGGTAAAATCTCCTTCCGACTGTGGAGTGAATCCAGCTCAAGATCTGCTAGAGTTGGAGTAAGGTCATGAAGACATGTATGTACTCTTTGCCTTGGATGTGCTTACAAACATGCATCTGGATGTTCTCCATCTGAGTAAGGCTGTTGGTCCTAGCATGAATTTAGTTACATGTACATGGTAGATATTGATATTGATGAGCGACCTTGGTGTTTTTCTATTCTTCTAGGGCCAGACTGCTTTACATCGTGCGGCAATAAATGGTTCAGGCAAATGCTGCAATATACTTCTGAATGCTGGTGCTAGAGTCAATTTATTAGATGATAATGTAAGTATATAATATACTGTGATTTATCACCGGTTTAGTGGCATTTTTAAATGCTTTACATTTCGAAAAAATAACACATTTTTCGGACCTAAAAAACATGAATGTAATAATATTACCAAATCAAAATTTTGAATGGTACTTAAAGCAATAATGTGCGATTTGCTCACAGCGACGCCCTCAATTTCGCTCAAAATTGTGCTTTTGCACTATTGTAATGACCAACCTATGTACTTAAATACTTAAATACCATGTGAATGAGACTAAGCATGAGAGTTATTATAATAAACCCGGGATCCCTGTTTTATTCGCAAACCATCATAATATGAGATTATAATAATAATAATAATATTTATTTCTTATATAGCGCAATTACATCAAAAGAACTCAAGGCGCTTTACAAAACATGACATTAAAAGCACATACATTTGTAAAATATGAGAACAATATTTGAATTTACAATTTTAAAACATACAAATAGTTTGAGGAAACCAAAATATTAAAAACCAGTTTGAAAAAGACAAGCAAGATATTGCACAGCATGAGCCTAAAAAGGCAAGATCGAACAAAATGCAATTGACTGTGAAATATACATTATAAAACGACAAATAGCAAACAATACACACAATACATATTGCACAACATAAATGCAACAGCAAATTCGAGATCAAGAAAAACAAGAAGCCATGCAACATGCATTATGCAAAAATTAAATAAGAGAAATGTTACCGCAATACGCATTCACAAGTAAACACAGCGCACGGAAACAAAAAACCCTTGGAATGCGATTGCAATTACATTTCACAAAATCATACAACAAGATATATGAACAATATTTAAATTTACGATCTTACAATATATATATTGCACAGATTATCAAGCCCAAGCATCAAGCTCAGTTGAACAGAATCATTTAAACTATTCGTGCATTACCGCATATGCGGCTTTAGGTTATACCTATTTTATAAGTCCTTACGTAAAGCTATATTCTTTGGAAATTTCCCCACTATTTACGCATTGAAACTGAGTTGCAAAAAGACACTTGATATGTAAGGGTCGTATGATATATCATGTTCGCACTATATACCAACGTGGAAAATCCCATCAACTATAATTCACAGACTGTACTGATGCATAAAGTGACATTATTGGTGTACAGGAGCGCCGCCTTAATGCACCCAATCAAACTGAACAGCTATGGTCAGACTACAGAAACGGGGTACTTGTATATATCTCAGCTACATACAGGAGCCTGGGAAGTGTTGGATTACTCATGTCGAAACACATCTATATACAAGTGTCTGCAAAGTGTTCAAGTTATCAGCAGTACAATCCTAACAGCAATGTTCTTTGGAAATCCAGTGTTAACCATCGTGTATGCTCTATTAGAGTGCTCTCCCATCTCAGACAAAGGAGTTCTATTCTTCCCTGTTCGATCATTTGGATCAAGTCAAAAGACATAACATCCAACTAGTCCTTGGAGATTACAACACCAGAATTGAGCTTGATAACCACACTTCTCACCCAGCAGTCATAGGACGCAACTACTTATATGAAAACACCAATGATAATGGCGAATGTCTAGTCAACATGTGCGAAGAGTCCTGCACAAATGAGTTTGCTCCAAAGTAAGTCACTTTTCCAGACATGGCTTCACTCCACTGGCTTCACACACCAGCTTGACCACATCTTGATCAATAGTAAGTGGGTCAAGTCTCTGCAGAACTGCCTGCATTCAACTCTGTCTTACTTGACTCAGACCATCGCATTGTTACCAGTCTCGGCACCAGCAAAGGAAAGCCATGCAGGGGGCTAAAGTTCGACTTTAAAAATTTGCAATATCCTGCCATAAGAGAGAAGTATCTGCTGGTGTTATCCATCAAATTTGGAGCCCTGGAGAGTGCTAGCACTTCAACAGTTTCAGAACGGTATTTACTAATAATATGATACCTAACAGTCCTGATGAACTTATTCAAGTTGACCCTCAAGCTGTCAAGGGGGCATGACAGCTTGAAACCACCGTTAAAGAAGAGGCTTCAATTGTTGTTTGAACGCGCGGAATGCCAACACGGGTGTAGAATGAGACTATGGCACTTACAGATGACAGAGATGAGGCCAAAAAGAGGTATTACATACCAAAATCGCCCCAGCTGGACCATCTGAAGATAGCTGATGATGTATGAGACAACACTACTACATGGAAAATCATCCATAACCTCTCCGGAAAAGACAAAGTATTAGAGTTAAGAAGAGAGATGTAACGGTACTGGGCAGTGATACAGTGATACTACTGGCAGAATGAAGTGAATATTTCAGTGCCTTGCTAAGGAGTGGGTTCAAAACTCGACCGCCAGGATGGCGGTTGAACTGCGTGCCATTATTTAGAACAACAGAAACCGGCTTCAATCGGTCGGAGCCGTCCGAAATTGGCGGTCGACAACGATAATGACCTTCCATCGGAACTACTTTGCTGCAAAAGACTTGCCCATCTCCACTGATCCACCTTCAAGCGATGAGACAAGAAAAGTCATCATTGATTATGCAGATACTGCTAAAGCACTACAAGTAGGAGGTGATTAGATTTTAAATTTAAAAGTTCTGTTTTCAAGAAAGGTGATCCTTCTCTTATGACTAATTACCGGGGAATCACTCTTATGCCAATAGCTGCAAAAGACTGCTAACCAGAATTCGACCAGTTGTTGATCCAACATTGAGGAAAAACCAGCCCGGCTTCCGTCCAGGATGCAGCTGTGCATGGCAGATACGCATCCTTCGAAGGATTATGGAGGTATTTATAAACCACCAACTTCATCTTGCTGCCACTTTCATCGACTCCATCAATACAAAGTACATGATATCAAATTGTGATCCCCTACCCACACTTTAAGAACTTTCAAGTTTATGGCAGCCTAATCAAATATGTGTCCTACTTTAAATTATCTGAGATCCATAGTAGCATCTCGCACAAGTGATCTAAAACGACGCAAGGCACTGGCTAGAAGGCAGGAGGTGATACTTTCTGGAAGCTGGAACAGTTGTGGAGGAGCCCCTCTATACTTATCACCACTAAAGTGAGTTTGTGTGACACATCCTGTGTCATCATGGTCATGGGTCATGGGTTGTCTCTGCCGATATGCAAAGTATAATAATGCTTTTGCTACCTCCTGTTAACATATTAAGCGCACAGACTGTGTCACCAATGCATGTTTCAACCAGACCAAATAATATCTCTGGCCAAGGACCGCAAAAGTTGAAAGAAACTTTTTATTTTACTAACTATGTTTTTCAGTATTTCGTTTTACTAATTTGATATTAAAGTAATAGTTTTTAAAGTATTACAATTTATTGACGTAATTAATCTCGTTGTAGGGCGAATCTTCTCTTCACAAAGTATGCAGGCAATATGGCAACTTTGCGGATGTCGGAATGATAACTGCCTTCATTAAGGCAGGAGGTGATATTTTCATCAAAAACAAGGTACAGAATATACTATAATTGTACATTACATTACATTACATTACATTACATTACATTACATTACATTACATTACATTACATTACATTAAATTACAACCAGCATTATGCGCCGCTCTCATAATAGCATAAGGCTCAGAGCGTATACAAAATTTAGCACCCATGAATTAACTAAAGTCGTCCCTTCGCTCTTTGGATGTCATTGGGGTAAGATACCCGACAATATGTCCTCCATGGCTCCCCAGCTATCTGGGGAACGTGCATTATTATATCTTTACATCAAAAAGTGCAAAAGCCGATCAAATATCCATACATTCTCCTTTATAATTTTAATCTGTATATATTTCGCAATATTGTATATTATACAGCCTGTCTCAAAAAAAAGTGTGCAAGTAAAAAGCGCCCTCTCTGGCAATTAGAAAATACCGTTGTAAAATAATGCTTACATTAACGTCAAGGGTATTCTTAGCTCTCAAATGCCGTTTGTTCTGTTCAATTTGCTTGTTTTAATCTCGAGATATGTTTAATTAAAGACAAAAGGGTAAAATTAAAATTGTGCCACTTTTACTAGGGAAGAGGGCTTTACATGTAGTAGTGATAGCATCAAGTTTATCAAGAGTTCAAGGAATGATGAATCTCTTTTTCCACTTAAAAGAGATTAAAAGATAAATAAATATTTCACATTCTGGTGTAAAAAAAAGGATTTCACATTCTGCTGTTCTGCATGTGCATGTCAATGATTTTATCATGGTAAATACTGTTCTCTTAGTCACTTAAGGCATGTTAAAAGACAAACAAATATTGCGCACTTATGAATGTTATAGGTTAATGAACGCGTTATTACTTGTTGGGAGATATATTCGACAACATGATGCACGCATGCTGATGTTGATGCGTCTAATGCATGCGCCCCGAAAGGGGGAGTGCATTAGACGCATCAACATCAGCTATCATTGATTTACATGTACAGCTCTCTTCCTTAGTAAAAGTGGCACAATTGCGATTTTACCCTTTCGTTGTTAAATAAACATATCTCGAAATTGGAACAAGCAAGATGTAAGCATTATGTCACAACGGTATTTTCTAGTTGCCAAAGAGGGCGCTTTTCACTTGCACAATTTTTTTTTGAGACAGGCTGTAGTTTTAAATCGTCTCATTAAGTTGTGAGTTTAATATCATGTGTATTCTACATATGATTTACAATGTTGTTTTTAAAACTGAATTGTATTTTATATCTGTAGTTTAAAATGATCTTCCAGTCCTGGGAGTTTTTAATGTAGATCTTTTTAATTATATTTTCCTACTTTGTATTCGTGTGCAATACCTTTATTTATTAATCCATTAATCTATTGTGGGTGTGCATGAACATACGGATCAGTGGAAGAACAACTGGTATTAATGAATGAATGAATTGAAATCCAGGATTCGGTAGGGCTCCTTCATCACATGCTCTCATATAAGAAGGTCCAATGTCAATCTCCCACCCAAAGCCCCATTTTTAACATATTTCTCTCACCGAAAGACCCTTACTTTGAAAGTTCCAGCCTTATACATGTATTGAGTTCATATATCATCTGATTTCAACTTTACAAATAAAACCAATCCTTGTGTATTCAAATGCGGGACAACGATCTCATGGTATTTTTGAAAAATTATAATCAACATATATGTTACCAGATAAAAATAATTAAAACTTTTTAGAACAACTGTCACGCTGACACTGTACGATTAATGTCGGACACGTTTAACAGTTTATTCCTTCTTTTTTTTTGTTCTTTCTTTCTTGCCCTTTTCTTCTTTGTCGTTAATTCTTTCTTCATTTTTCTTTCATTTTTCTTTCTTCAATAATTTATGTTTATTTAGGATGGTTACACACCAGTAGATCGGCTTTTAAATCCAAGAATAAGAAGATTGGTCACGCAAGAATATGAGGTAAGATTCTTTAAATGAAAGAAAGACATGAAAAGCAAATGACACGACAAAATAAGTGAAATAAATCAAATTATTGAAATTAGTTGATTTACAAAATGTCATTTTTGGTGGGCCGCATGTACACCCTATAGAAGTATGTGCTTACTAACTAAATGGGCATATCTTGAAATGCCACGATGGTATACCCCGCCGAGTGGCGTCAAATGAAGGTGAAAAGGGTACAATACAATAAAAAAAAAACACATATGGTTCTACTCCTAATACTTTTACAGTTAAGTACATTTAACTACTCCCCTCCCATGGCAAAAGATGTAAATGAGTAAAGTAAGGAGAGTTAAGTCCTTCGGGTGTCTATGTATGCGTTGTATTGTGAAGTGGGCCATTAAAACAAAGTGACTATAGCCTGAACTTGTTCAGTTGACATGAGTCTTGGAATATAACAGTGGCCACAGATTAGTAGCATAATGTGATATTTGATACGCAAGTAATATCTCACATATTGGGGTAATATGCTGTATAGAATTTGTTCCTTTAATACTACTTCAGCTCTAAGTTGTCAGTTTGACGATTAATATTAGGAGCTATTAGGAAAATGATAAAATTGTAATTGATACTAATCAAGTTACTTAATATTAATGCTGTTCAATTTTAAATTAATAATTAAAAAAGAATAAGTGAAGTGTGCACTTATCTCGGTCCACCAGTTTGCGGTGCAATAACCGCTCTTGTTTGTAAACTTATTTGGAGCCACAGTGTTTCTATGCAGTAATGTCTTTGTTATTATGTGTTTCTGTAACTGGAATGTTAAAGGTGAACCTCATTGAAAATAAAGTTATATATCAATGGAAAGCTTGTGATGCCAGGAAGCAGAAAAGAATATTTTTTATTTGCCTAACGTACCAGGATAGACATAATCTCCATGCAAAGATTGGATATTGGCACCCCCCCCCCTAAATTACAAAACGAAATCGTTCAAATTGGGCGCTTTCGATGATGACGTCAGCACGGGGACACACAATTACTTCCGGGTTTGATTGTAAACACAATGTCCATGCATTACTGTGGCATGCATCGGGCCAATGCACGAACTCAGTCATTGTCAACTTACTTTACATGAAAAATATCTTCAATAAAATAAGAATAACATGAAGGAAACATCATGATCAAATCAAGAATGAAGTTCCTGGATAAGTGTGTGGATTAAAAAATGGGAAAAGTGCTGGCCGGGGTGATTTGGGATAGGCCAAGCCATCCACGATATGCAGGGAATATTACAGTAAAGCACGAAGAGCGAAGATTCGCCGAAGAACCGGAATGAAAACAGAAAAAAAAAAATAACTGCTAGTGCTACCAGTTCAGATCGTCACACCAAGTTGAGATGAACTTATCAGAATGAGAAAATGAAGGAATAAAATAAGGTACATGTACGGGATTTTTTAATTATTTCTTAACTTTACAACAGGTCATTTATGATAGGCGAACTCGTAGATACATACGGGGTAATGACTATGACTGAGTCTCAGTCGCCGAGTGTTCCGTATCCGCGACTGTACGTACTGTACTAGCAGACAAAATGACCGATTTGATATTCACATTCTGATATTTCCAACTTATTGCTACTTCATCAGCAAAATTTATACCTGTAAATGTTCCAAATATAAGGGACCGATTGATCAAATCTGCTGAAACACGGCGCAAACTTGTGCTACCGGAGAGACGAAGCGAGTCGCTGTGTTTGCCCACCTTGATCGGCGCGGCTGCCTGTAATTTCTTCAGCAGTAATTTACGCATAACGCATCGTGTTCGGTAATCCATAAAACATGAATGTTTCACTTTTTCAGTACACTGATTGTAGTATCATTAAAAGAATCGTGACACAAGTGACAATATTTTAATTTTATTCAGATTTCAGAATTCCATCAAATAACGGTCTACTAAGCCTAAATTGTATTTATTTTATAATAAAGTATCTGTTTCTTTCAATCGTGATTGTGTGGAAAGAATGTACCGGGAGAATGTATTACCGCAATGCGCTAAATATGAAAACCTTTATGGGCTGGATTTGATGAAATCGGCGGTTTTTTTTATTAATTTATATTTACTACAAGACGATATTTAAAAAAATCAGATATTTTAAAATGAATCAAGAATAGGGAATGTCACAAACAAGTTATTTAATTTGTTATTCGATCATGTTTATTCAGTCCATGACATGAACGGTATACGGTAGCAGCAATCATTTGCGCATGGAATTGACCCCAGCGCGAAATTCAAACTCAATTACCCAGTTATACCCAGCCAGTTATGACTAATTTTGTCAAAAATGTACGGAACATTTTCGTGTTGACAATAATTCTATTATTTCTAATATATATAGAAGGAATCAGCAACTTGAAGATTCCTCTCATTTCAAGCTCATTATTGTGAAAATCAGACTTGCCGGGCAGCTTGCAAAGTACAGGAAGCAAGTCTCGTTTACATGTTTCCGAGTAGGATCACGTGACGGCGAACCCTGAGCTTACGTCACGAGCATTCTCAAGGTCAAAGACGATTGATTTGGGTGCTTTTCGGGCGCATTAAAAACGACCAAAAATTCATTCATTTTTTTAATTTTTCAGCTTTATTGGCCATCAAAAAAATCGGAAAAAATTATTTTTAATATCCTGATATCATAAGCTTTCCATTGATATATAATTTTATTTTCAATGAGGTTCACCTTTAATGGGTAATTGATTTCAACATTTCAAGTGTATTTAAACCAATTACATATATACCAACTTTTATACCAAGCAATATTTTTTTCTTTTCAACAGAGAATATCAATCCAACGTAAACTAATGGCAAAGGGAAACCGCCCTGTTGATGTTGTTAAAGTTTTCCTCTGTGGGGATCCATCTGCTGGTAAAACCACAATTAAAAACACCCTTACCAAGGTGTGTTATTATGATTTGATTTATTATTTCATATATTTTCAAATATAATAAGAGCTTCTGTTAAGTTATTTATGCAGACGAAATAGACAATGGAATGCAAGTTATAGAATCAATTTATGTTGGTAGAGTTTAAAACTATACACACAACTAAAATTGTTCACTTACGTGAGCTTTCGACACGATAACTCTGTGTCTTTTTCAAACTGATGGAATTGGGTTATTGATCTTTGTTGTCACATGACAAGCTGGCGATGTCATGTGACAGATGAGATCAGGTTCGAAATTTTTTGTTTGAGAAATTTAAGAAGCTTTCATGACAACCTTGATTTTTTTCCACTTACAGAAACTGTCCATAGTTACACAAATCAAAGGCATTTTAGACAGTGCACAGAGGGTAAGATATTGTCATCTATAATTAATTACTGAGTTTAGCAAATTGGTGAGGCTAAAAACTTTTTACATTATTTTGGAAAACGGACTTTTGCGATGCGAAGAACAAGGTCGTGCGCACTTCAATAGAACGTCGAATTTGTCAAGATAAGCATATTCAGTGTTCAAAGGGTGACTGTTTTTATAGAGAACCTATTGTCAACAGGAACAGATGGTTAAGAAAATAAAATGGATGACTTTTCAGCAATGCAGGTGCAAGTCTGGTAAGGCAAAGGCCTACATTTATTCAACTATTGAAGGCCTACATTTACCCAACTAAGGAATTGTGTATTTAATTATAAACCCTGCTCAGACCCTGGGTCCAAGAGGGTTTGTCTGATATTTGGTCACTCATACAGGAGTAGCTGACAGGTAATCTGTGTCTGAAAAACAGCGGCTTTTTTCGACGGGAATAAGCAAACTATGATGCAATTTTATCAGTTTCGCCGTCGAGCAATGATTAAAGGAGGAAAGAGGAAAAGTGATCCCGCCCGGGAATCTGTGTCTGTGCAAAATGTTTAGGCCTATGTTGAACGAAAGTGTCCTACAAAATTGTAAATTTATTTTGATTGTTCTGAGACTGCACTTCAAATTGCCATGCATCAGGTGAAATTGCACCGCAACTTTCAATACTTTTAAATTAACTCAAACACTGAAGTTGCACCTGACCTTTTCAATTATAATTCTAAATGACAATATCCTCTCACCTCACTAATCACATTAAATAGAACATTAAAAAGAATTATACAAAATACCAGTACTGCAAAAGACAGTGACCGCGAAAGACGGTGACCGCGAAAGACAGGTGACTGCTAGTACTAATAAATGATATAATGCCATGTCATGTGTCCAATAGTATCAAACAGTATAGCCTATGCAATACTTCAGTCATATCATAGTCATCTAACATTTGTGATGTACCCTGTATAATCCTATGTCATGAGAAGTGTGAGACAAGGGGAAGTTACCTTTATAATCATGCAATAGTTTGTTTATTAAGATTTTTGTGGAAAACCCATATGATAGCAATAACAACATCATTTTCAGGACTATTTATGTCAAGCGGAAAACCCCTAGAGATTTTAAAACGAAATGACATGATGGGAAAGACCCACAGGAAGTGATGTAAGGTGAAATGTTAATGTCTATTATTAGAACATTGGGAAAATCCAAGATTTGCTACAAAACATCATGTTTACAATAATTCTAGGCAGACCTGTATCAATATGATTATAATGTGAATGAATGTAAGAGAGCAATGTCAACCAGTGAAAATCAGGATACTCAAAGAGTATTACTGAGTGTGGCTATGGAGATCATGAGGTTTCCTACAGTGCTATTTAAAACAGCCTCTGAGCGATGAAGATGGATGGATGTTTTCACCGACAAGCTGGAAGTATGGTTATTTCAAAGCTACGAAAATGGACCAAAGTAAGACATAGGGTCTTCTGCGGATTGTGTTGGACTTTATTGAAAAAAAAAAAAACTTGGTTAAATTTTATGATTGCCAAATCCATAAAATACTCACTAATTTTAGACTTTCGCCATCTCGGCTGATGGCTTCTTCAGAAATGACCATTGGGATCCACTTTTCCCGCGGTTTTGGCCGCTGCTTCCGGTGATTTTCTCATCTCTCGGAGGCTTGGTTCTTATAAGTGGATCGTATACATGGTCTAGAGAGTAGCTGCCGATGTCCCTGTTGACTGTTTTGTCCCCCCCGCCTTCTAATCCAAATCGCTTCTCTGATGAGTCTTGTTTGCTGGTTCCCGTCTTTTTCAAGTAGCTTAGGCTCCTCCCAATTGATGACATGGTTCTCAATTGCAATGTGGTCGGTTATGGCAGATTTGTTTAATTCCGAAGTTGATACAGTTCTATTTTTTCTGGTGTATTTTCTGTTTGCGACTTTTTCCGCATCTTTCTGGTGCTCTTTTAGTCTAACTCCGAAAGGACGACCTGTCTCACCAATGTACGACTTGTCGCACCCTTTGCAGCCTATCTCGTAGACCACCCCACTAGTCTTGATGGTATCCACTTTGTCCTTTGGGTGTACTAAAGGTCTTTTGAGTGTGTTGTGTGGTTTCATGGCTACTGATATTTTGTGCTTGCGAAATATTCTCTGCAGTTTTTCTGATAACCCTTCCACATATGGAATTACCACCATTCCTTTCGTTTCAGCCTCCTGTGTGGTGTTCTTCTGTTCTCCTTTGCTCTTTTCCAACTCCGCTTTGCCTTCAACCTGTTGTTTTTGCCTTGTCGAATGCCCACTTTGGATATCCACAATTGGTGACTGCCTTTTCGATTCTACTTTCTTCTTCCTTCTTATCTTCGTCCTCCATCACGATGGAATGCATTCTGTCAAGTAATGTTCTGATGACGCCTATTTTTTGATGAAGTGGGTGTTGTGAATCGAAATTCAAGTACTGGTCGGTATGTGTTTTCTTTCTATATACCAGAAGCTTAACTGTTCCATCTTCCTTTCTCACAATCAGTGTGTCCAGGAACGGGATCTTGCCATCGCACTCTTCCTCATAGGTAAACTTGATGTTTCCTGTCGTGTCTACCGTGTTTAGGTGCTCAGTTAGTTGTTCTGTAGTGTCTTTCTTTATAATTTCCAGGACATCATCGACGTAACGACGCACAGTGGGCCACGGCGGAATCAAAGTGTGCCAAAATTCAAAATAGGTGAAAGTGGAATTTCTAATTTTTTTCAGTCGTTTAAGAAAGAAAACATTCTGAAGTATATTGTTTGGCCCATAATTTATGTTTCGATGGATTCCATAAGTGTCGTTCAGTCATGAATTTGACCCAAAAGTGTAATATTTTCTCTTAAAATGGTAAAAGTGTGAATTTTGAAAACAACTAATGTAACGTTAGTAAATGAGAAACTGTTGTCTTGCAACTGTGCATATGTCATACCTAATAGTAGTCAAACCAAATCATTAAAGTCAAAATATAAATAATTGTATTAATCAGGAGAAATGAGGGGGCTAATTTGGTGAAATACGGTAAAAATGTGCATTTTTGGGAAAAAATAGAAATTTAGTTTGGATTCCTGTCGATTCCTGTACAAAGATTAATTTTATCATTTGCAGACAAGTCTTAGAACTATGTTGATGGCAATTTTGTTTGCAAATATTTGCCAGCCTGCATTCCAGGTTTCATCCAATGTACCCTATTTGCTCACTTATCAGCTGATTTTGATGGATAGCGTACGGGTTTATCGTGTCATGTGCATAGCGCCCTCATATTGCTTACATACCCTGGGGAATTTGCGGTTTTCACTACAACTATGCCCTAAGATCATTGATCAAGATAATTGAAGCAAAATAATATCATCATTATCAAGAACATTATTTATGCTGCTTAAATCCATCATACCATGTATGTATGTATGCTTTACGCATTAACCATAGAATTGAACTTCCAGATAGCATTTAAATAGGCCTATACATTCAATGTGAAAACTCTTTGCTAAAACACACACAGTTTGGATTAGTTTTGTGACTTTTTTAATCATGATAATGATATCATAAAACAATTTGATGAAAGTAGCTCGATATCACAGTTTTATGAAAAACCCTGAGCTTTGTGCTGTTATTAAGGACATGTGATAAAGTTGTGGTCGTTTCTTTTTTAAATTATGAATATCAGGGAATTAGAGTAGGCCTATTCTGACCTCATTAGCCTTTTGATTGAATCGTACATTCATGTATTATACATGCACATTTTTGTTCTGCTTTGAACATTCATATAAATTATATAATTTATGAAAGAAATTCAAGACACAAAAACCCCGTGGTCTGCCAATTTTAAACGTAACATCTAGATTTGGTATAACGTCTACTTAAAAAAAATCTAATTCACATTTCAGTATTGGGCATAGCGAACGACAAAATTACATGCCCTAACTGTATCATCGCTGATCATTTGTTTATACTGCAGAATTACAAATTGAATCATATTAGCCTACATCATTTTAGTGTCGTTTGTGATGGTGTTGAGGGTTAATAAGTTGTAATATCTGGGGTGGGGGTCTCCCATTGACGTATGTGCTTGCCTTTTGGGGTGCCTTTTCGCCAATTTTGGTAAAGCGATGGATGGGTTTTTACCACAGACGAAAGCGCCCAGTATCATTGTGTATTTTGAGAAACATATTGATAAAAGCACCCAATTTGGGCAAAATTTGTTGCATTTTCAAGGAAATTGGTATATTGATGGGTTGCAAAATAGGGCCAAAATTACGTTTAAAGACAATGGCGACGTTTTGAAGTCCGGCAGGAAGAATGGCATACAAATTTTGGAAGAGAAATCAACCCCCAACATTTATTTAGTTTGGCTGGTTGTTTGTTTCCTTATATGTGACCGTACAGCACGAATGAGCCGTAAATGTCCTCAATTGCATTCTGAGTTACAGTGTAAAATGGGCATGAAGGTCGCATTCATAGGTACCTCAATTTGGTGCTACGTGTACCTCATTTAATGAGATACACGTAGCACCAAATTGAAATACCTATGAATATGACCTTCATGCCCATTTTACACTGTAACTCAGAATACAATTGAGGACATTTACGGCTCATTCGTGCTGTACGGTCACATATTAAGGGTGGGTATGAGCGTTTGAACAGTATTTATTGTGGGACATTTGAGCACATCAGACCTATCGAATTGCATTCTGAATACGAAGAATGTCCTTCTGATATCAAATAATTTTGATTTTTGAAATTCGCAATGTAATACACATTTTATGGCAAATCATTAAAATTGATATTTTTGATATTTAACAGTACTCAAAGTTAACTTTATAAATCTGATGATTACTTAAAGTGTATGTAGGTGGGATGAAAAGCCGACGATCAATATATGGATATTTTTTTCCAAAAACACCAAACAAAATTAGGTCTTTTTGGGAAAAAATCCATATCTTCAATATGAAAGGTCAACATTTTCAATTGACCGTCGGCTTTTCCTCCCAGCTACATACACTTTAAGAATATATCATTAGATTTATATAATTTACTTCGAGGACTGTTATATATCAAAATTTGAAAAATATCAAATTTTTATAATTTGTCATAAAATTTGTATTATATTGTGATTTTCAAAAATGAAAATTATTTGATATCAGAAGACATGCTTCGTATTCAGAATGCAATTCGATAGGTCTGAGGTGCTCTCATGTCCCACAAAAATACTGTCGAAACTCAATAAACGCTCATTCTAGATCCCTTAAACAATTAAAATGTCAACGTTTTATTGATGTCATACGTACTAGAAAATGCCATTTTTAAGTCTAACATGCAAAGTCCAATTAAATTACCTTTATCAATTTCATTGTACCAGTCTTCAGTAATATTAATTAGAGCAGAACATGTAGAGTGAGATGGTCTGAAACCTGATTGATTAATATTGATTAGTCCATTATCATTTAAATAATTGTAAAATTGATCAAAAACTGCCTTTTCTGCGATCTTAGATATAACAACAAGAATTGAATTTGGCCTATAATTACTGGGGTCACTTGGATCCCCTGTCTTATACACAGGAATAACTTTAGCTCTTTTCCAGCAAGTGGGAAACTTACAGGTTGTGAAAGAATGATTAATTAGGTGAGTAATAATTGGTGTAATAATAGCAGCAGATAATTTCAACAATTTACATGGTATGTTGTGCAAACCAGTGGCTTTGTCATCAGATAACATTGTTAAGTGATTGAATACATACTCATAATTTACTTGGACAAAGTCAAATGAAGGACCATCAGTATTGTCTAGATTCTTGTATATGTTGTCCCAAAAATTATTATCATCTATTTCACTGGCAAGTTTTGGACCTATTTCTGAGAAGAATTTATTTAATTCATCTGCTTTATCTTTAGAATCAGTCACAGGACCATTTTTTGAATCAATGATGGGTATTTTAGTATCCTTATTTTTACTAGATGGAACAACATGTCTAAGATGCTGCCATGTCTTTTTAATGTCATTTTATGTTTATTGAAACCTTGTTTTAAAAACTCTTTCTTTCTATCCTTTATGGCTTTATTAGTATTATTTCTATTTTTAAAAAAAAGCAGCGCCAGGAGATAAATGTTTGGAGAAAGCAGCACCATTTTTGTGTGAGGATACGCAAGGATATTTATAAGTGCAAGTGTACAAAGGACTTCGCCGATTTTCGCAGGACAAGTGAATAAGGATATATATATTAGCCGTCCAGAACATTGCAAGAACTTTATAATCACCAACAAGAAGACTGCTGGCTAAGTACTGAGTAGTTAGAATAAAACTGTAATTGTGTGATTATATTGTGTATGCAATTGTTGTTATAATTACCAATCATATTTAACTTTCAATTAAAGACTTAGATTTTGTTAGCTTAATCAAACAGTGTATTTGTGTTGTGCATTCGTGTGAGTTCGGATAAAAGGTGATTTTGGCCTTGAGTCCAGTACGACTCGTAACACATTACTGCTTCCCTTCTTAAATGTGATGTTTTGATAGCATGACTATGTGCCCTTGCATATGTGTGGGCGTTGGGGTGTATGGGTGGAGGTCTAGCGTTTGTAATCACTTTCAAACGGGGACGTAGAGTAAGTGTGATAGATTTTAACCGGGAACCAAGGACAACAACGGCATGAGATCACATCACTTTATTATCAATATACACGGTGCAAGCTGATTCAAAAAGAAGTAAACTCATGTTTGAGGGGCTGTAACCATAGGCGTAGATCCCGGGGATAAATTCCCCCTCCCAATATTTGGCCAGGGGGATAGTCCATACAATCACCCTCCCCCCTGTTGACACCTGTATGTGGGTTTCTGACCAAATTAATCTCATATTTGGCCATTTTAGCCCCAAAATAGCAATAATTTTGCGCTTTGCGCGAATTTATTCCACTTGTGCATTATATTTCATCAGTTTAGCTTCAATGTGGCAAAAATTTCGCGCGCTTCCCGCGCATTTACACAATAAACTTATTCTGTCGCCAAAGGGTGCTGGCTTCACTATACTCCTCAATCTCCCATCCCCCAATGTAAAAAAGAAATCTACGCCACTGGCTGTAACTACAGATCTATGCGGAATCCGCAGTAAATGAAAATATCTTGGAAAAGAACAATTCTAAATGTCTCAAATAAGACAAGAATTGTTGTAATTCACAGCAAACCCAAGTTATATTTATTTAAATAAAACCGCCCATTTTTGTAGGCCTACCTACATGACCTAGGGTATTGATTGGTAAGGAATAAGGATATGACACCTCTGGATTATTTCTTATGGGGTTCCAGGTATATTATCAAGGCCAACAGCCAAGTCGTGAAGCATTAAAGGAACACTCCGGCAATCACAACATTATGCCTTATATGTTAGAAACACAATTATCAAGCACGAATCACATGGTTTTGTTTAAAACAAACTCATGACCATAAAAACGAATAAAAACAGCCGGCTCTCAACCCGCGATATTCAAAATTCCCGTGCCGAAATTGCCTGTGGCAATGACTTCATAGTTATTGTGCTCAATTGTCGTCAGACTTCATTGTGCAATGACGTCTCAGGTGTAGACTAAATCCTTCAGTCTTTCAACAACTACGCACGGTCATCGGGTTGTGATGTTGCTTGATAATTATTTTTCTAACATAGGCATAATGTTGTGATTGTCGGAGTGTTCTTTAAAGGCAGCGCATACAGAACGCAGTAACATGCCTTCGCCTCACGAGGAGCACAATCAATCACAGGAGGGAAAGGGCAAGGAGCTTTATAACTAAAAATCAGGTACAGTAATATCCACAATAGGTATATACATTCCAAGCGGAATCATCCTTTTTCAGCAATCGCTGAAACCTATATATGCAGTTCCGGGCGATCTGTAAAAAAGAGCGTGAGTTTAAATGACTATGAACTCGGGTCACCGAAACAAATGTTTATACCGTAAAAACTCGATAGTTAGTATATGTGCTTACTATCGAGCGCTTTTGAAAACAAGAAATTGTACCAAAGACCCGCGCTTTATCAACTTGGCTAATGAAGTTAAGACACACATTTGCCGGTTTACTTGTTCGTATTATAACTATGTGCATCGATTTTTTGCTCAAAACCCTTTACACTTTTGTGGCGGGGCTCTTCATGTTTACATGTTTTAAAAGCGCTCGATAGTAAGGACATATGCTAACTATCGAGTTTATACGGTATTGGTGTCAGACCTTTTATAATGATACAATAATTAGCCCGCCAATAATGTCTTGAATTTTAGCCTTTATTTGTTAAACTGCGATTTTTACTTTTGAGAAATTAATAAATTTATCGAAAAACTTGTCGGAAAACGCTATACTTTATTGCTCCCATTCCTTTACGTGTTAGACTATCGTGCCCTGGAAAAAAAATAACCCCCTATTTATAATTTTACATTTCAAACAGGAAGACGACGACGATGACTACGAATACGAACGTACACCAGGAATTGACGTCAGCAAAAAAACGGTGGAAGGTGCAGGATCATTTATCTTCTGGGACTGCGCTGGGCAGCTGGAATATTTTGTCACTCATGGCATGTTTATGGGCTCGGCGCAGTCCATATTCGTCGTGATGTACGATATTCCGGAATTGCTAGCTGGCAATATGGTAATATAGTGGTAGATCATGAGTAGTAATATAGCCTTTAGGGCCTACTTAATATTCATGAGGTCCAAGGTCAAAGGTCAACCGGAAGTGGTCAAAGGTCAACCGGAAATACCGCCATTTTGAAAGGTCAACGGAAGTGCCGCCATTTTGAAAATTCAAAAATAATTCCAAAAAAATTTCAAAAAAAAAAAAAATCAAAACAAAAATTTCAAAAAAAAATTTCACAAACAAAATTTCAAAAAAATTTTTGGCAAAAAATTTTCACAAAAAAAGGTTTTCCCCCAAAACAAAAACAAAAATACAAAAAAATTTCAAAACGTGAATTTTTTCCTAATTTAAAACGTATCTACCGTTCTATGGAACGTGTCGGGGAAATGACTCAGGGAAATGAGTCAATGAGCTGTGGAAATGAGTCGATGAGCATGTCAATGAGTAAAATGAGCAGGGAATGAGCAACAAAATGAGTCAATGGGTAGGATTAAGAACAAACGAGTATTTACTAGTCAAGTGATATAGAACCGAATAAACCGGTTAGAACCGGTTCTCCTCTCTCCTCCCACCACCACCAAATATACAAAAAAAAATGCACAAATGCGTCACGTTTAAAATCGGTGTTTCTAGGAAAAAAAAAAAAACCCTGAGGATAATTTTGGGTCAAAGGTCACTACCAGGTCAAAGTTCACTTTTTAAAAAATTTTGTAATTTTTTTTTTGGGGGGGAAACATTTTTTTGTGAAAATTTTTTGCCAAAAATTTTTTTTGCAATTTCTTTTGTGAATTTTTTTTTTGAATTTTTTTTGCAATTTTCTTTTGAATTTTTTTTTAATTTTCAAAATGGCGGTATTTCTGGTTGACCTTTCAAAATGGCGGCATTTCCGGTTGACCTTTCAAAATGGCGGCACTTCCGGTTGACCTTTCAAACTGGCGGTATTTCCGGTTGACCTTTGACCACTTCCGGTTGACCTTTGACATTGGTTGACCTTTGACCTCATGAATATTAAGTAGGCCCTAAAGGCTATATTACTACTATCATGTTCTTCATGATATATAAAAGAAAAGTATTTTGATATTTAACTACAATCCCGGTCATAATTGTTCGAACACTTTAAGGGGGCGCAGCACTAATTCAGCGCCCCATAGGATAACGTGTGATTTCGGCCTACTTCAAGTGCCATTTCTGGCGTCCCTGCAATACTTGGCAAAATAAATTTGGTATCAAATTAAAGCTCTGTTTCTCCAGATTCCAAAACTTTTGTCGGCATATATCGATGACCATTGACTTTTTTCGCTAATTTGCGGTGCAAAAAAAAAGAGCTAAAAATATACTAAACTCACCACTCACATTTCAAAATCGGGTTTTCTCTTAATCCGCCACAGAGAATTGCTTTTGAGATCAATTGTCCAGTTTTTATCTGCATGTTATCATTAAAGACACTTGTCGAATTCATATGAGCCGATATTGAGTGATTTAAAGTGAACATGTCGGTAGATATGGTCCCTACAATCTCATATTCACTATGGACTATATTAGCCGAATTTCGTTCTTACATAAAATGCGGAGTGATTTAGTGTTGCGCCCTCTTATAAGGTGTTAAAAGTTTTCAAAATCCACATTTATTACTCATTAAGTAAACTAGAGACAATTTGAAGCTCAACACCGAAGATTTCATGTCTCTGCGACATTCCGTTCAAGAGAAATGATGTTTTAAAGATCAGTGCCGAAATGCCGAAAATCGAATATTTCGACTTTTCCTCCAATATGCGAAAGTTTATACAAAACTCTCAAAATTAGTGACAGACGACAATTTGAGCACGTCTTTGAACCAAGATTAATTTCTTTTCTAGATTATCAGTGTTGCCATTTTCTTTTGGAAATCATTTATTACTGAGTCTCAAGTATAAATACCCCCCGTTCCAGTGGTAACAATTTCGATCTTTTTGCGTAGGCCTACTGAATATTCAGCAAAACGGCTTCATGCAGATTAACAATGTCTTTTAACCTTAAAATCCATTTATGAGCCTTTTTGAGGATTTTTGGACGCATTTCTAGACTTTGAAGGCGCCTACTCGGCCAATAAAATGTTTTTTCCAATAATTTTCATGAGGATGACTTTTTGTAATCTTTGTTTATCATCATGATGGAAATAGAACACATTTTGTGAAGCGCGTCTCTTATTTTGCGCGAAGAATGAAAAAGGAACGCGTTCATAATGACGGCCGTTACAAGGTGTTAAAAGTTTTCAAAATCCACATTTATTACTCATTAAGTAAACTAGAGACAATTTGAAGCTCAACACCGAAGATTTCATGTCTCTGCGACATTCCGTTCAAGAGAAATGATGTTTTAAAGATCAGTGCCGAAATGCCGAAAATCGAATATTTCGACTTTTCCTCCAATATGCGAAAGTTTATACAAAACTCTCAAAATTAGTGACAGACGACAATTTGAGCACGTCTTTGAACCAAGATTAATTTCTTTTCTAGATTATCAGTGTTGCCATTTTCTTTTGGAAATCATTTATTACTGAGTCTCAAGTATAAATACCCCCCCCGTTCCAGTGGTCACAATTTCGATCTTTTTGCGTAGGCCTACTGAATATTCAGCAAAACGGCTTCATGCAGATTAACAATGTCTTTTAACCTTAAAATCCATTTATGAGCCTTTTTGAGGATTTTTGGACGCATTTCTAGACTTTGAAGGCGCCTACTCGGCCAATAAAATGTTTTTTTCCAATAATTTTCATGAGGATGACTTTTTGTAATCTTTGTTTATCATCATGATGGAAATAGAACACATTTTGTGAAGCGCGTCTCTTATTTTGCGCGAAGAATGAAAAAGGAACGCGTTCATAATGACGGCCGTTACAAGGGGGCGCAGCACTAATTCAGCGCCCCATAGGATAACGTGTGATTTCGGCCTACTTCAAGTGCCATTTCTGGCGTCCCTGCAATACTTGGCAAAATAAATTTGGTATCAAATTAAAGCTCTGTTTCTCCAGATTCCAAAACTTTTGTCGGCATATATCGATGACCATTGACTTTTTTCGCTAATTTGCGGTGCAAAAAAACAGAGCTAAATATATACTAAACTCACCACTCACATTTCAAAATCGGGTTTTCTCTTAATCCGCCACAGAGAATTGCTTTTGAGATCAATTGTCCAGTTTTTATCTGCATGTTATCATTAAAGACACTTGTCGAATTCATATGAGCCGATATTGAGTGATTTAAAGTGAACATGTCGGTAGATATGGTCCCTACAATCTCATATTCACTATGGACTATATTAGCCGAATTTCGTTCTTACATAAAATGCGGAGTGATTTAGTGTTGCGCCCTAGGTGTTAAAAGTTTTCAAAATCCACATTTATTACTCATTAAGTAAACTAGAGACAATTTGAAGCTCAACACCGAAGATTTCATGTCTCTGCGACATTCCGTTCAAGAGAAATGATGTTTTAAAGATCGGTGCCGAAATGCCGAAAATCGAATATTTCGACTTTTCCTCCAATATGCGAAAGTTTATACAAAACTCTCAAAATTAGTGACAGACGACAATTTGAGCACGTCTTTGAACCAAGATTAATTTCTTTTCTAGATTATCAGTGTTGCCATTTTCTTTTGGAAATCATTTATTACTGAGTCTCAAGTATAAATACCCCCCCGTTCCAGTGGTAACAATTTCGATCTTTTTGCGTAGGCCTACTGAATATTCAGCAAAACGGCTTCATGCAGATTAACAATGTCTTTTAACCTTAAAATCCATTTATGAGCCTTTTTTTGATTTTTTGACGCATTTCTAGACTTTGAAGGCGCCTACTCGGCCAATAAAATGTTTTTTTTCCAATAATTTTCATGAGGATGACTTTTTGTAATCTTTGTTTATCATCATGATGGAAATAGAACACATTTTGTGAAGCGCGTCTCTTATTTTGCGCGAAGAATGAAAAAGGAACGCGTTCATAATGACGGTCGTTACAAGGGGGCGCAGCACTAATTCAGCGCCCCATAGGATAACATGTGATTTCGGCCTACTTCAAGTGCCATTTCTGGCGTCCCTGCAATACTTGGCAAAATAAATTTGGTATCAAATTAAAGCTCTGTTTCTCCAGATTCCAAAACTTTTGTCGGCATATATCGATGACCATTGACTTTTTTCGCTAATTTGCGGTGCAAAAAAAAAGAGCTAAAAATATACTAAACTCACCACTCACATTTCAAAATCGGGTTTTCTTAATCCGCCACAGAGAATTGCTTTTGAGATCAATTGTCCAGTTTTTATCTGCATGTTATCATTAAAGACACTTGTCGAATTCATATGAGCCGATATTGAGTGATTTAAAGTGAACATGTCGGTAGATATGGTCCCTACAATCTCATATTCACTATGGACTATATTAGCCGAATTTCGTTCTTACATAAAATGCGGAGTGATTTAGTGTTGCGCCCTCTTAACATGAGTACTTCAATTAATCCCCCCCCCCCTTCCCCAGATCAATGTTGGTATATAGTTGTTTTTTGTTTTTGGTCATGCATCCCTAGAGACATCCAACATTGATTGGTGGGGAAGGGGAGGGTTGTAGCAGAGGGCTGACAGTAAATTTCGCTGATCCCTCCTGTTCTTTTCTATGTCGATTTAACACACGATACTGGGCTGATAACATGGACCATTGACCCTTTTCAAATATTAGGGGAATGTATACTCCAGTTTCCCCTACCCACCCGGTTTTCATGACACGTGTAGGTGGTACTTTTTTTAACTAAAAAAACTCATTTAAAACTGAAGGCCTAATTGTTTTGGGACAAGTACTGCTCATGGTGCACATTGCAGTTTCTGAGATCACCGATCTTGCTTAGTAGGTTGGATTAGTAATTGATTTGACCAGGCAACATTATATACAACATGATGAACATATTGATTGTCTTCAACCATCTCCAGCATCAGAGGACAAATTGTCCTTTACAATAAAGATCGTACCGCTCTAGTAACATACTGCTACCAAAGTAACATCCATATTAGAAACATTCCTTTGAATCAACTGTGACTCATTAACCATTTATCCACTTAACACATGTTCAAGGTTTCATCCATGCCTTTCGTGGGGAACCAAACATCCAGGACATATCCTGGAACGGCAAAGTGATGCATACGCAAAATCGCTGTTCTGAATCGCTGTTGGTACCATTCCATCGGCCCTGCTAAAATTGAGAACATTAAAAATGATCAATCTTTGGAAATGTATATTATAGAAGTTAAAGCCATATTATAACATTTCTGTAAAAATAGATTGGTACTTATTTTCCATAAAATGTTATAAAAATAGCTTTTACAGTCAGATATGTCCCCTTTTAATCTTGAGCCGAACAAGTGAGGTAAAGCATAGAAAATTGGAATTTACTACTAGCGCCCATGCATGTTACTCCCGCGGTTGTAATACGTTACGATCCTCGGGGTGTGTGTGTGTGTGTATCCCGCACGCCGTGTACGTACTGTGCATACGTGTTCGACTAATATTTCCATCGTAATAATAAAACGCCGGTTCCATCGTTTTATTCAAAATCTCGGATTTTGACATAACTATAGCACCAAAAGTCTTGCATAGTATTTTTAGTACATTACAATCGTGTAAAAACCAGAATTTAAAAAAAATTTGAGGGCGTTCTCCTCAGCAAATGTTATAATATGGCTTTAATGTGCAATATTTTATTTACAATACTTTTATGTCCTAAAACAAATCATATAGCCATGAAAACTGGTATTTACAGCTACAGGGTGAGTCAAAAAAACTGCAATAGAGTAAAGAATCAATATTTATGTAAGAACCAAGTCGAACTTCCCCAATATGGAAAAATTTTATAAATGCTACTCAATGGCCACCTTCTGTGAAAATATGAAGTTGATCGCGACTACCGTTTAATTTTTATGAGTCCTTTTGTTGCGATACACAATTTCGTTATTTGTCCACGAGGTATCATGTATTTTGAATGAGAACACACAGTGCACGTTAAAGACAACAGATCTGAAACTGACTTTAACTTAAATAAGGTTGATTTTTGCGTTATTTTAATTTCTTTTTCTGTTTAAACAAACTTTCTAACCTCACTCGACTCCAACTCCAGTTTTCTTAATCCCAATATGTCCAACTTACTGGATATTTTGAAATTCACTCCACTTCAATTTGTGCGCATTTCATTTTGACATTTGAAAAACCCGCCTACAAATTTGTATCTTTTTAATAGAGAATAAACATCTTTAAAGTAAAGGTAAAATGAAAATAACAACAATTCTATTACCTCCACGACCCATTATTCAAAATCGCGCACTGTGATTTGTTGAAACGCGTCACGTGAGAGCCCATTATTCTGCAATAATGGGTCAAGCGCCGTAACACATTCTACGCACAGCATTACGCTTGGTTATGCGTGCAATATTTCCGCGATACGCGCTGTCACTTACGCGTACGCGCTCCACCTTGAAGTAAACAACTTGAAATATTTGTGCCAAAAAATGATATTTTCTCTTTAAATCGCACTATTTTCTGGTAACAGCTTACGGTAAATGCTAATTCCTTGTTTTTTTCACACCAGGTCACTGATGGATATACCATATATAAAATGTTTTAAAACCTAAAATGTTCAACTCGGTTCTTAAATAAAAATGGATTCTTTTCTCTATTACACTTTTTTGACTCACCCTGTATTTGGCTTTATGACAATGCCCAACCGCTGCACATAAAGTTGTATGCGGGGTCGAGTAGGCCTACGCATTCAAATAATGATAAACCATATAGCACATAATCATTAATTTTGGGTTTTTTATGCAGAAATTGCTCATCTTCCTATGGATATGGACTGTAAACTTTGCATATAAGCTATAAATAGTCATTTTCTGTCATATTTAAATTTGCAGATCTTTTTTTTTTTTTTTTTTGTCTTTGTACATTTTGTCAAATTTTGCTCAGCCTTGAAGCCATCTCCGATTTGGAAAAAAAATCTGGCTACTCCATTGACAATTCAACTTTACGGGATGCATACCAACTTGGAAATACTATACGTATAACCGACTTACCATTTAAAAAATGTTTAATTTATTTCCAAAACTTCCTTTTTATTGACTTTTTGACACGTTGGTATCTATACTTTCCATATTAATGTTTTATAACACCTTTTATAAATAGCTTACTATCTATGTGTTTCAGTCCACAAGGAAATTCTGGCTGCCGTTTATCAAAGCCACCAGGGAGCCAAACGAACCGTCTAAAATTATTCTTGTCGGAACACATCTGGACAAGATCCAGGACAAGAGAAGTGGTAAGAAGTTCGAATTAAAATGGATTATGATAAACCTTACGACAAAACATTTTTATTTCACACGAACAGCATAAATATTTACTTTTGTTACGCCTTGTCGCCGTTGTTGGGTAAAGTGTTACGATATCATGATATTAAAGATATTTCATGAGCACAACATCAGATAAATTATTTTACTTTATGAAGATCAACTGGTGACAATAATTATTCTTGGGTATTCAATAACTTTCGCAGCATTACAAGCAGCCAAGAAACTATTGAGGCAGTCACAGGACATGTTTTCTAGTAGTTTGACGATTGATGATGAATTGATCTTGGTGGACGCGAGAGACAAGACCTGTGGCGGAATGGAACAATTAAAATCTGCTCTAAAAAAACGAGGTCAAGAAATCATTGTAAGTTTGACATAAATTTTCTTTTTGGGACAGGAAGAGACTAATGTTGGTTTCATACTATCATGCTTGTCGCTGAGTGGCGCGACGCACGCGCATTGCAAACAAGTGGACACGATCAAGGCTTGTCAAGCACGTCGGTTGTCATCGCCAATTGGGGTTATCCTCGGTTGGGGTAAATGCGAGTGGGATGTGTATGGGGTGTGTTTGTGTGTGTAAGAGAAATACTACGCGGTTGAAAAATCAAGATCGGTGGAGTAAGCTCAGTAAACAATCTAGAAAATTCATTTACTCGTGTACGTTTCAGCAAACACTATTGCCTTTGTCAACACTTTTAAGTCAATTAAAATTGATGATGCGTGATTGCTATTGCCAACCGACGCTAGATATATCTCCAGCGCAGGTCTTGGTGTTGCCAGTTGATATTCTGTCTGGGTATTTTCTTGATCCCAGTTTTAGAAACTTGTTTGCTGAAATGTACGCATGTAATTTCATTTTCTGGATCAGATCCAACGAAATTTGTTTAGTGACAAACACTACATGTAACTCACAGCTGTGACCAAAACCAAAATATATAATTTCTTGTGTAATGCTGGTTGCAGCCTTATATAATTTCCAGTGAGATAATATAATAATTTGTGTGACTTCATTTGCTGATATCTATTTAGTTGTGGTCGTGTCATTAATTTCCAGGGGAAAGAAAAGCTGCCAAAACTTTGTGACAAGATGCAAAAGCTAATAAAGCCATGGCGTAAGGAACAGGTCCCAGTAATCGACTGGAATACATATAGGAAGAGAGTAAAAAAAAGTTATGAAGGAATGGACGAGGACACGCTGTGTGCAGTCACAACCTATATGCATAATATGGGGGATGTAAGTATTATTGTAGCTTAGTCAGGGACTGGGAAACTGATTACTACCCGCAAGCTACCAACAGGTGTAGGTGTATTATACACCTACACCTGTAATAGCATGGTAAAAAATGAGCGAGATGGTTTGCGCGCCTTTGCTAATTGTAGCTATTTGCTAATTGTAGTCCAATTGATGGCATCATTTTGTACATTATATTGGACTCTTATGTTGACTTAATATATATAAATTGTTTAAGTTTGATTTAATTATGTCGTATTTTTTCTTTTACAGGTTTACTGGGCAAAATTTGAGGGAAAACCTGATCAGATAATACTGAATACTCAATGGTTTACAACTGAAATCATCGGCATGGCTTTCGCAGGTGATCAATTTGCTGGTCAGTTGAAGACCTTGCTACCAAACCAGTCATTCTATTCACTAGCTGAACTTAGAGAGTTCTTCACAGACAAAATGAATACCACGCAGCTTCTAGATCTACTCAAACATATGGATCTCGTCCATGAAACGGAAGATGGAAGCTACCTTCTGCCAGGCAAGCTACCATTGAGCGGTAAAGAAGTAACATGGAATGCTCGGGAAATCCACGCGGTGAAAGGCATCAGCATCACATGCGCTGAAGAGATTGATATATTCAATCCAAGCGTGTTTCCGTGCATCCAGAAGAAGCTTCTGGACGAGCGAAAAGGATCTACTGTTGTATCTCGCACGGCCGTAAGGTGTACACTCGACGCAATGGACATTTTTGTTCAACTTGCAAAGCACAAAGAAGCAATTAATGTGGCTGTCATGTGTCAAGACGAAAGGTCGGTAGCAGCTGCACACACCGGTCTTCAACAAACCATCGAATTAATAGAAGCTGAGGTTTATTACAAATCTGTTGGAACCAATCTGCAAAAATGTTATATCAGTCACGCCGCCCTTCGCCAAAGTGAAAATCTTGAAGCTGTTTGGAGCTTTACAGAAGAAAGCCTTATAGCAGCCGAGGAAGCAGATGGTTTTGTAAGAAAGGATGCAAGTACCAGGCCTGAGAATATCGCTGATATCTTTATTCAAGGATATGACGCTACCATCTTAAGAATGGTGGGCCCCAAATGTCGCTACGCGTGGCTTCCAGTGGATGCAGCGAAGAGGTGTTTTAATCGCTTAGATGTCGTCCATAAATGGAGAGAAGACTACCGAAGCGTTGCCAGATTACTAGGCATCCCAGACTTTGAAATGGCGCAGATACTCGATCAAAGTAAAAGTCAGTGTCAATCTGTGACTATCAACCTCATCAAGGAATGGTGTGAGAAGAAAAAGAAGAAGATGACAGTTGGAATGTTGAGGACATTGGTGAGTCGTCTAAGTCTGGAAGATAATTCTGATGCATTGAAAGCCATTGACGAAGTGATTGAGGCTTATCCAGGAAAGGTAAGTAATACTTTCCATTCAAGCAATACGTTCCATTCAAGATTCTCCGCAATGCTAAAGTGAGAACAAAAAATACAGCGAAGGAAATCTTATTGTAAGCTATCTCCACACTGATTCAATCTTTTCCTTCGGATTTCATTCTTTCCTTTCAGAATATCAGGAGTGTTGACGAATCAGAAGTAGCAATTGACTTTGGTTAGTATAATAGATTTCATACTGTATATAGATATTTACACACTTCTATCTTTTTATTTCATCTCGTTGGACAAGTAAACTATGTTTGAAATACGATTTGATAAAAAAAATCTTGACAAACAATGAATTTACTTACAAGGGTAATATTACGTTATAGTGCAATACTTTGAATAGATTGGCTTCCTTATATTTCATTCTTCTATGTATCCTGCTCTAGGCATTTCAGACTACCTAGTGACATGGAGACGAGTTCTTAAACGTAATTGGGGCATCCTAGTGGCTGACGTAGATCCCAGCAATCTGACTTCACATCTTTTGTGTCTACCATTGAGAGATCGCAAACTCATGGAAAACACCGAGTCAAAAGATGTTAAACAGCGAATGGAGAATGTTGAGATGCTACTGCTATTTCTACTTCAAAGAGAAGAAGAAGACTGGCCAGCTGATCTCTTGACTGGTTTGAAAGAGACAGATCAAGCCCCTCTCGCTCAAACATTGCAGAATTCGTACCAGATTGTTGACATAGAAGAACGGAGGAATAGGGAAGAAAGAAAAAAGAAAAACCGACAAATGTCTACAATGGAATATGAGACATCAGAGGTGATTTTTACCTACGTTTTAGAGATTCTCCCTGAAGTTTACATAATTATACTTTCTCATATTTGGTGTGTGAGGTGCGTGGGATGTGGATGGTGTGTGCATGTGTGTGTGGTGTAATAGTCAGCGGCTCCAGGGATTTTGCCTCCAGTCCCCAAAACCACGACGATCATGACTTTGTAAAGAGATCTCATCCAAAGTAGTACGTATAATGCTGCATGAGGTTTGCACTCAAAGTTAACTATTTCAGAATATGTTTAATCAAAATATTTGTGTATATGGCAAAAACTCTATATAAGCGAAAGCGGGCTTTTAGTACATGCAATATTTAAAGTGTAATGAAAAATTCCTTCGCCATCAGCATTTGCGAACTGGGGGCTTGTCAACTAATGACAATTCCTTTAAGTAGCAAATAATGTGGCACTTTGTAAATTGTGCGCTGGATGCTTAAATGATCTCGGGAACGAAACTCTACATTATATTTTAGCATCAATATTACAAAGTATTGTTTTTCATTATTTGATTAAAACAGATTCTAGGAACAGCAGCGAGGACTACAAGGAAAATGACAGGAGGTACAGCAGCAGAAGGTGACATGTTGGCAACAACAAGAGGAAGAGCAGCAGCAGGAGCCACGTCGGCAATCGAAACAGGACCACCGGTTGTTTTATCAGCAACATCAACAGGTGCAACGGCAGCAAGCGGAGTCACATCACCAAGAATAGCTACTGCAGCACAAGGAGCTACGTTGACAACAACAACGCGAGCAACGGCAACAGTGGGAGCCACGTCGGCAACATCAACAGGTGCAACGGCATCAGTAGGAGCAACATCAGCAATAGTAGCTACACCATCACAAGGAGCTACATTGACAGCAACAACGGGAGCAACGGCAACAGTAGGAGCCACGTCGATAACATCAACAGGTGCAACGGCAGCAGTAGGAACATCATCAGCAATAGTATCTACGCCACCACAAGGAGCTACATTGACAACAACGGGAGCAACGGCAACAGTGGGAGCCACGTCGGTAACATCAACAGTTGCAACGGCAGCAGGAGGAACCACACCAGTAACAGGAGCTACCGCAGCAAAAGGAGCTACATTGACATCAAAGGAGCAACGGCAACAATAGGGGCCACGTCGGTAACATCAATAGGTGCGACGGCAGCAGGACGAACCACATCAGCAACAGGAGCTACGGTAGCACAAGGAGCTACATTGACAACAACGGGAGCAACGGCAACAGTGGGAGCCACGTCGGCAATATCAACAGTTGCAACGGCAGCAGGAGGAGCCACATTGGCAAAAGCAACAGGAGCTACGACAGCAAAAGGTACCAAATATCGTTATTCGGCAGAGTGACGAATGCGCATACATTTATGTGCATTACTTTTATGTTCTAAACAATTAAGCCATGAAAACGTTTATTTACAGAAATCCAAAAAATGGATACAGATATGGACTGTGATCTTGACATATAGGTTATAAATAATAATTTCTTGTCATATGAAACAAATCTGGTGGAAATCGTTTCTAAGATTTGAAAGCAGAAAACACAATCTTGGTCAATATTTGTGTGCATAATTTTCTTGGATTTTCCAGTTTCTCTAAGTAGTAGCATAAATAATAATTACTTGACGACCAAGTAAAATCAATACAATGTTAAAGTGATATGTTTGGCTTATACTATTTTTTAAATTGTATAACTGTTTTTACAACATGTATGTCCCTTTAATCCATTATGTCTCTTTCCTGTTTCAGATGTCCTTAGACCTGACAGCGCAAATTACGTAAAGGCGTGTGAAGCCATTCACGCTCTGTGCTACCAAAGTCTTGATACTATTCAAGAAAGTGTGAAAACATGGCACAAGACCATGAAGACTCAACAGCATCCAATGAAACCATGCCTTGGGACAGCCAAATGCCTACCAAACAAGAAACCAACACCAAAATCGGGAGCGTGCAAACCTTGCATTGATTGGACCAATGTTGTAGAAACCATGTGCTTTCCACCTGGAAAAGGCGGGGTCCAGTGGAGGAATGTGAATGTGCCGTTATTCCACGAATACCCTGTGGAAGTAGCCAAGGGTTTCATTTTCATTATACCCCATGGTCAGGTCTGTACGGCGTTTAATCATTTTGACATCGGAGGCATTCTGAAGCTGATGATGGCGTTTGGGAATTATCACAACAGGGACCAAGCGTGTTATGAAAAATTACAGAAGGTAGTCTTTTAAGTCTGTGTCAATTAAGAATTAAGATAAACATTACATTAAGAACATTAACGATTTTAAATTGTTCAAACAGTCTGTCAAACTGATTTTAGCTGATCAAGTGTCCATTTGATTTTTAGAGTTTGAGCTGGTCTCACATAACTGCTTTTTACGTCCTTCGTGCATTCGTTGTCTCTCAGAGGATGATTTAAGGAAGCCCCATCATGCACTGTAAAAGTGTTATCACTAGTGTTTCAACTGCCACTTTACTTTTCAAATCCCATTGAACTCTGTGAAAGAGATGTTGTTTTAGAATTGCCTGTGTGTCATTATTACGTGGTCGATTTCAGATCTAAAGTGATGTATGCATGAAGGATAATTCACGCCTTCTGTAGATAACATAAATTGTGAAATCGACCAACTTTTAGAAGGTGTTTTTATTGTAAATATATCTGTCCAAATTCAAATTTAACCATGCACGTGCGTATGCAGTGGGCGGGCAGTGGTGTCATGTTCACTCACACAGCTGTGCTAACCGCAAGACTTGCTGGGAAGTGCTTTTAAGAATCATCCTCTGGTTGTCTCTATTCTTGGATTCTGGGAAGTGCTTTTAAAAATCATCCTCTGGTTGTCTCTATTCTTGGATTCGTTGTCTCTATTCTTGTTTTTGTATGGCATTTTGTCCTATGTTTTCTCTTGCTTGTAAAGGACCCGAATGGAATTACGCTTTTTCCAAGGCTTTTTTGGCTTTTCTTGGTACTTGAGTTAATTTGTAATTTCGTTATACTTCATGTTCTGCAATTTTAATGTGGTAACTATAGTGTAGTTTGTATTTTCTATGTGATTCTTAAAGTACCAAATAAAATAAAATAAAATCGGGATCCCTTGAACTGAAGACTTAACTTACTATATCAACAAACAAACAAAATCTGTTTTCTGTAATCTAAGTATCCATTTGGGTACTAGTATATCAATGTTATTTAATAAATTAAATATTTGCATTTGGGAATAATGTACTTTTCTCAAATTGTTAGATACTGGATATCCGTAACAATCTGTCCCATAAGAAAGTGAAGGACAACATGTGCATCTCGGACCAGGAACTTAATACATGCTTCGATGCTATAGAGAATCTCGTCGTATCGTTAAGGGTTCACCAACCACATCTAAAGGCAGATGCTATCACATCATGCCTTAAAAATGTAAGACCATTTAAATTATGCACTTGTAAACGCATCCCAAAACGAAAGTATCAAGTTTGATTTTGGTCCATAAGTCAAAGATGGGGTCTTAAAAAAGATCTACCAAAACTAAGTTATAGATGACTTCATTCCGCTCAGTTTGATACCTCATTAGTCCAAATCGATGTAGAATTGATGACACAATGGCCTTTTAAATGCAATCACCTCAAGTTAAAAGGTTGCAGTAATACCCTATTTTTGGGATGCATTTATTTTCTTCTAATGTGTTGTTGTACCTGTCATTGCATTTATTTATGTCAAAACACTAGGAGCAGGGGCACAGTTCTTAAACCCCAATACATTTGTACATTCATTGAATGACCTTTGAAAATTTGGGTACAAAAACTCATACTCTGCAACTTGAGGTCAAATTTTGCACTATGATTATGTAATTGAGATTATTAGACTATGCCATTGGGATGAGGCTAATTGTGGTCCATAGTGTAAGCGATGAGCTAATCATTTCCACTGTTTATGTTTACTTGCTTGGTTTATTGTTATTAACGAGATTTAATGAGTACGTTTTACAAAGGTGATGTTGTTACTGCCCTCTTTACAACATAACTCAAGAACCGCAGCACCTATAGGCCTGTGATATTTGAATTCTTCTTCACTCTCGCTATGAAATGATCAATGCAATGTTGGCCAAAGCTCACTACTATTCGCCAGATGCCGTGAACTACCAAATTGCAACAGTTTAAAAATAGTTAGATTAGGTTATAAATCTTTGCAACTGGACTTTTTGTTGACTACAGTATCACGTCATATCTCCGACTCATCATCAGGCCTAGTGATGTGAATTGGCTCTGTGTTATTGTGTTAAAAATAGTTACTAACCTTAAAAAAGTGCAAAGTATTCGACCACAAATTATTGACAAAACAAGCAATAATCAGATAATTGTTTTCCCCTTTGTGACCTTTTATGCTCAGAACTCAACAAACAATCTAAGACCACTATACGGGGTGTACAACAAGTAATATTTATGCGTCTCACTTTGTAACCTCTGGTATAACAATGGCCCCATTTTGGTATAAAAATTTCGTTTTTGTGTTAAAATTTCGGATAAATCTGGGCCTTAGGTATAAAATGGGTAATATTTTCTTGGGGAAATTATGTTAAAATTTCGCATAAATCTAGGTCTTAGATATAAAATGGGTAATATTTTCTTGGGGAAATGGTGTTAAAATTTTGCATAAATCTGGGCCGTATGCACCAGAACCAAATTGGATCGATCTTTGGACGACCGTCGATGCTGCTTCGATGCTTGTAATTAATGGACTATCAACTAATTAATTAATTAATTAATTAATTTGTTAATAATAAGGATCGACCAAGAATCGGTGGTCGATCGAAAGAATGAACTAATTTGGTTCTATTGCCTTAGGTATAAAAATTTCGAATTCTGGGAGCACGTCGAAACAAATCTGACTTTAAAGAACCTTTGAGCGGTTTGTGATTTTGACCATGTGCAATATTTTGACATTGGCATATATGGAGTGCCCCATCCCATAATTAAAATTGTAAAAGCATGCAACCGTCTTTTGTACCACCCAAAAAGCGATAATCATCAAAGAACCAAGTACCAATAATGTGACAACTTTCAGCAGCATTTATAATCACCAATAATCACCGTTTGTTTGTAAATCTATACCAGATACGACGAACTGATGTCACAACCGCGATGTTGGATAGATCACTTGGTCGACTTTCCGATAGTTTGGAACAAGCATTAGATGAAGGATTGAAAGAGAGCGAGTCAAGGATAGTGAATGCTCTTTCTGACCAATTAGAGGAAATAAAGCAAGGAGTAACGACTATTCAGGAGATGTTAACGAAGATGTTAACAGGTTCACAATAACATACGAAAAGGTGATATTTATTGGAAAAACAATGCAAATGGATATATTAAGAAAATTGGTTTCTTTGCCGAGGTTGGTCCATACGGGTCACACGCTTAATTCCATGGAACATACATGGTCAAGACCTATGAAGAGGACGTTCTTGCAAACCCCAATTTGGTCGTCAAATTCCAGTGATACCAAAATAAGCAGAAACATTACCCACTTATTGCTCTTTATTTTAGAATCAAAATAAGCAAGTACAAACCTTTATTACACGTGTATGTCTTAAGCACTACTTGGATGTTATGTTTTCTTTTAATTCATTTTAAACTATATAGAATGCTAGGAGCAACAGGAAGGGCAGCGACATTCGGAGCCACGTCTGCAGCAGACACCAGGGCAACAAAAGGATCCAGATGGGCAACACAAGACAGAACTAAGACAGTAGAAAGAGCCAGCCAAACAAAAGCAGCAGGCAGCAGAAAGAGCCACGTCGGTGACAGTAATAGAAGAATTCACATGTGAACAGCAACAAGGGCAGCATAAGAATCTATAACGGTAACAGTAGCAAGAGCAACGGCGGCAGAACGATTCACATATACATTCATCGTGTTGTCTTATTTATTTGTTAATTCTAACAGAATCCATCTGAAACTAAACATCTACTTCTCTGGTTTATTTGCTCGAGTCAGGGTTTCACAAACACCTTGTGTTTCACTAAGCATTGAAATTTACTTCTTTTAGTACACGGTATAAATAATATGTCTAGGGACTTTCGTATACTGACTAATAGCAAAATATTATAAACTGTTCCTTTATAATCCCGTGGAGTGCCTCACGCGATTCGCCTAGTGATGAACATAGATTACTATGAACCGTTCCTTTACAATCCCGTGTAGTACCTCACGCGATTCGGCTAGTGATGAACGTAGATTACTATGAACCGTTCCTTTACAATCCCGAGTAGTACCTTACGCGATTCGCCTTGTGATGAACGTAGATTACTATGAACTGTTCCTTTACAATAGCGTGTAGTGCCTCACGCGATTCGCAGAGTGATGAACGTAGATTATTATCCCGTGTAGTTCCTCACGCGATTCGCCGAGTGATGAACGTAGATTACTATAAACCCCGTATAAAACGTTCCTTTATAATCTCGTGTAGTGCCTCGCGCGATTAGATAAGTGATGAACGTAGATTACTATAAACCGTTCCTTTATAAACACCAGATTAAAAAGGAACGGTTTATGGTAGGCCCTAATCTACGTTCAAGTGTAAGGGGTGCTCGCTTCAGGCCTTCCGGCTTTTGCATCTGTACTCTTGGTGTAAAGATGGTCCACTTGGGATGGAACATGTTAAAGATGACTCACTCTAACCATTTGACATTGTGCATGAAACGTGTCAAAGGTAAAGTCGTCGCGGTCAAAAGAGGTCATAATGAAGTCAAATTGTAAATGTTGTTTACCTTCGGCAGACTTGGCGAATGTGAATTTTCTATATGAAGAAGATATGGTCAAGACATGGTCAATGGAGATTAAAATACCGAATGAGTCATGGGTATTATGAAGCGCCAAGAGCAGATGTCTAAGCAAGAGCATAGGGGCACGCTATCATCCATTACCAAAGATGTCTCAGAAGAGCACCTACTTTCCTCCTTATATGGAATGGCAAAACAAGGTAGCTTCCTCGGATGGGAAACAGCCATGTACATGGACACAAGATGGAATGGTCTCCTCTACTCCTGGTCACCTGTGATGCTGAAATTTTACCTCAACTCAATCCAAGACACACTACCCTCACCTGCCAACTTGAAGACTTGGAACAAACACCCACTAGGTCAGTGTATTCTTTGTGGCTACAACTGCTGCACAATGCTGCATATATTCAACTGCTGCCGGTACTCTCTTAGAACAGGCCGTTACAACTGGAGACATGACATGGTACTCCGAGAGACAGTCCACCAACTAGTTCCTGCTGTTTTAAAAGCTAGATGTGGGACAGTAGGCGACGGAGATCAACAGAAAGTCACCGGCATTTCATTCAGAACTGAGACCGGAACTAAGTACAGAAATGTAGCATGGCACAGAACCCAGAAAGACAACATCATCCAAAGCTGTGAGGACTGGCAAGTAGTGTGGGATGAAGACAATCGCCCAGCTATGTTCCCTCCAGAGATATTGACAACATAGAAAAGGCCAGACATAACTGTCTACTCACCATCAGACAAGCAAGGCATCATATAATTGAACTCACAGTACCTGCTGAGGAGAACTTAGCACAGGCCAACCTAAGAAAGAAAATTAAGTATGAAGATCTAATCCAGGAAGGACAAGCAGCAGGATGGGAACTGAAATACTTCCCAGTAGAGGTGGGATCAAGAGGATTCACAAACAACCCACTTCGAACCTGCTTCAAGTTCTTTGTCCTAACAAACAAAGAAACCAAAAAGGCACTGGATACTGTGGCGAGAACAGCATTAAGAGCAACATACACTATATGGCTTGCACGCAACAACAGACACTTTGGAAACTGGGAATCGTCCGTATAATGCCACCACTCGACCTACCTGAAGTTGAATAAATGCCCAAGCTATACTTCCCTATATATGACCAGGATCATGTGACCAGCCTAACATAAAAAGCACAGAAAAAGGATGTAAATCAGCGGCATGGATGGCTTGCAGCATGTCAACTCTTACCAAGCTGTTCCAACTTCGAATCTTTGCTGTAACCGTGGAGTCAGTGCTGGTTTATGGATGTGAAGCTAGGACAATCACACCTAAACTTACGAAAGAGCTGGATGGCTGCTAAACCCGCATGCTAAGAACTGTTCTGAATGTGCATTGGAAGGAGCATATAACAAATGCAGACCTACATGGAGATCTTCCAAACACATGCCACGAGATCAGGTAAAGAAGAATCCTGTTTGCTGGCCATTGTTCCTGAAGTGAGTAGCCCGCATAAAAAATGGTAACGAAGCGCGAGAGGCGGAAACTTGGAAGACTCATCCTGACCTAAATACACATTCTGAAAGATGACACTAGACTGGAGACAGCAGACGTCAGGACTGCAATGGAGAACAGAAAATTGTGGAAAGCCATCACAGTTCGAGGACACTATTCGAATTAAGCAAGTAAGCAAGCTGAAATGAAGACACACGTAATAGAGTTGATATCGCAAAAGGTTTATCAAGAGTTTTCAGAAAGTACAAGCAAGAGAACCTCTGAAGTCTTTCATTATGGTGACCCGATGTTCAGTGAAATTAAGAGCAATAACTTCCGAAATGCCGATGTGAAGGTCAAGCCTAACGCAACGACAGGTAACACCACTCGAAAGTATGGTATGGAACTCTAAATGTACGCAGATGACACTCTCATTTATGCTTCCATCTGCCCAGCTACACCACCCAGTGGCGTTATTCATGCTGTTTGTAGAATTGCAGCTTCTATCGCAAACGTTCATGTCATGGTAGCCAATTATTGTCTCAAGTTGATTGTTGAATAAGGAGAAGACGGATGTGTTGATACTTGGATTTCGAGCACAACTTGCCAAGATTAATCTTTCCAGTGTGAATGTTGCTGGTGTTGATGTCACCATTAAATCAAAAATCTGGGTGTCATTTTTGACACTGGTATGACAATGTCGACTCAAGTACCTAGTGTGGTAAAAACTGTCAACTTTCATCTTGTGAACATTGGACGTGCGCCAAATGTTTTCACTGAAGATGCCACTAAAATGGCTATTCATTCATTGGTGACATCCCGCCTTGACTAATTCTATAGCCTGTTAGTCGGAATAAACAATAACCTGCAGAACAAGCTTCAAAATGTCCAGCGCACATCAACAAGTTAGACTCATTTTCAAGAACGCAAGTTTGATTCCATAACTTCAGAACTCAAAAATGAACTCCACTGGCGTCCTATCACACAACGCATTGATTACAAAATTCTGACACTTGTTTATACAGCACTTCACAAACAAACTCCATCTGACATCATTGATATGCTTCAAATTCGAGTTACTCAAAGGCAGCTTAGATCATCATGCTCAGATGGCACCTCTCTTGTTGAGCCCACAACTCAGCGCAGCGTGTTTCTTTTCGTGATCGAGCTTTTGCTGCATTATACTCCCAGATTGCTGAATAGACTCCCAGGTCAAATAAAAAATTGTACTTTTGAACAATTCAAGAAGCTCCAGGATCCTTATCAGCTGTAGTTTTTGAGCTGTGAGCGCCGTTGAACATTTTGTCATTTTTATGTAAGGACTTTGGGGCTGGACATAAATGCAACTGATTGATTGATTGATTGATTGATTGATTGATTGATTGATTGATTGATTGATTGATTGTACGGGGACATTATCGTGCATGTTGGCACCAATCACGTCTGAAATGGTTTCGATACTGATTCCATCACTACATGAATGGAAGCGATCATAACATCTGCAATGGTGAAGGCTCCGACTACTTAAGTTCATATCTCAGCAGTTTATACTGAATGAAAACCTCACGGCACTCTCCAACCGGCTAGACTGTGGATCCATTGATCTGACTCCAGGGGATCACTTTACCAAATGGCACTGTAGACACGTCTATATTGGCAGATAATATACATTTAAACAAGAATGGATCGAAATGGACGAAACTGTTAACAGAATTTGTAAATAGTTTAATAAAAAATTGTTCAGATCAGATATGAGAAATACCAGTGTCGGAAGTCACAAATCACCAACATATTAACGATGGTGTGTCTGAATTTGAAGTCATGTTTCTCAATATTGTAAATAGCCATTCTTCACTAAAGAGGAAACGGGTGCGTCATCCAAAAGTCCTCCCGCTGGCTGACGAAGGATATTCTCATAGAAATGCTCAAGCGCGATACGCTCAAAAAACGTACAAGTGCGACGAATTCTCTTCATATATGGAAGGATTTTCGCAATTTAAGAAACAAGGTTAATGGTCGAATGTAAGTGCATACGTGCTGGTGATAAGCAATTTCTGATGTTTTTTTAGACTTTTTTTCATATAATACCATTAACCTTTTTCTAAAACTTTAAACTGCCTTTCAGCACAAGTTCAACTAATCTTGAGTTTTCGATGTGTGACACACATTTTCATCAGATGAAATCCTGTGATGGATTTGCCCTTTTGTTGACAATTGGCGACTTTTGGTCGAACGAGGGCTTTGTATAAGGTTTGAATTGACTTGCCCACCTGATATAACACCCTCATTCGACCAAAAGTCGCCAATGGTCACCAAAAGGGCAAATCCATCACAGCATCATAGGACTGACTTCTTCTGATTAAATGTGTGTCACACATCGAAAATTCAAAGTTAGTTGATCCTGTGCTGAAAGTGAGTTTAAAGTTTTAGAAAAAGTAAAAACGGGTGCGTTAACATCAAAAGACTCAAAGAAGGTGTAGAGCAATATTAGACATACAGGGTGTCCCCAAAAAAAGAGGCCCCTCATTGCGCCCTCTTTTTTTCCTATTTCTGAAACGTTGATCAAATATATTTTGGTATGTAAAGAAACCTTAAGTTGTTAGCTTTAATAAACCAAAACAATTATATCAATCGGGTCACAACTTTTGAAGATATGTTCTTTTAAAGAAATGTACCCATTTTTCACTCTGTCCACAGAGAAGGTTTGGCTTCTTCACAGATTGAAAGGAGTACACATACCGTGCATGAATATCAAACATTCCTCAATGATAACTTTATGAAATAACTTTATTTATGGAATGGGCTTTACCGGTGGGTTCATGGGCAATGGATTTTGTTAATAGTGTCATTAATTTGTAGGTAAAATGGATACCGAATGGGACTTTTTTTGCTTTACTTGCGATTACTTATTTTTTCTTGGTTATTTATGCCTTTTTGTTTTATTATGTTTCTTACTTTCTTACTTTGTTGTTTCTTGTTTTCTTTTTTTATTTACAATATACGTCATTTCTCTTTTTAGGATAAAAGGTAGCCCTAACAGGCTGTTTGGTTTGTCTTTGGTTCTTCTCAAGTGAGTTTACTGTGCTGCTCTGCTCTCTACAGGTTTCAGCCCTGGTCCTCATTGCATCATGTGTTGCGTACCATCTTTGTGCGCCGGATACTTGCGAATGCATTCAGTAATACGTTTGCGAAGATCTTGGATTTTGCCACAAAGGAAAAAATCAAGTGGTGTGAGGTCTGGTGATCGTGCAGGCCACTCCACAGCATGAGCCATCCCATTCACTATGTTTGCTATCCGTGGACAGAGTGAAAAACGGGCACTTTTATTCAAAAGGGCATATCTTCAAAAGTTGTGAGCCGATTGAAATAATTGTTTTGGTTTATTAAAGCTAACGATTAAAGGTTTCTTTAAATACCAAAATATATTTAATCAACTTTTCAGAAATAGGAGAAAAAGAGGGCGCAATGAGGGGCCTCTTTTTTTTGGGACACCCTGTATTATAACATAGCTGATAAAATCCCGTGTGTTAATGTGAATGCCAATTATTCGGAGGCTCAAGAATGTAAAGTTAACTTTTACTTCAAATGTGTCGATGTAGAATTTTTAAATTCTAAAATTTGAAAATTTAATAAGAAGGCAACAGATGTTGATTAAATCACATCAAAGTTGTAGAAATTGTGTGCCAATGTGATTGTTGCACCTTTAATGTACCTCTCTCTTATTACAGGTTTATATCCAAATCAATGGAAGGAAGCCAGAATATGTCCAATTTTTTAAAGATGGTGAATTTGAGAAAACTAGAAAACAAATGTGTATCATACATGCCGGGTATATACATACATGCTGGATTTCACATGCTCAATAGACACGAAGAGGGTGAATTTGGGATCAACTTTTATACATAATTCGTTATGAATTCGGCAGAGTGACGAATCGAGAATTTTGAGCAAATTGAGTTTTTGTGTGCTTATGATTATGTTTCATGTTATCTTTTATTTCCACCAAAAATTAATGGTAAATCTTACTCACCGACGTAGTCATTGAAATTTTGATTTGGACGAATCGCGCCTAAGTGCGATAAATGAATTCGGCAGAGAGACGAATCGTATACTTATCTGTACAAATCATGTTGATTTATAGTGTTGTATAGCGGCAAATCCCGAATTTTCTATATCACATGTCCTATACTAATATATTTGGTACCAACATATAGCTGTAGGTATCTTCTATCCAGTGATACAAAAATAAGTACAAACATTCCCCACATGATATTGCTGTGGTTTAATAATGTGAGTGCGTGCCCGTTAAATTTGTAAATCATACACAAAATATAGGCCAATATTGTTATTTTTGCTTTAAAATCCTCGAGTATTTGCTAAATATTACAGGGATGGCTATTTATAACTTAATAGCAAGTTAAGTCTACATACCCTTAGGACAACCAGTAATTTCTACACAAAAGCCCCAAATCAAGAAATGCGTGCTATGGTTTACACGTTGTTGAATGCGTATTCGCCCTCTCTCTGCGCAGTGGTAGAGACATTTTGGATACAGCATAAAGCCGAATAGTTGTTAAAACGCGTTTTGAGAGATATATCGATTATTTCAGAACATGCAAGTATTGCCAATAATTCGTGTACATTCACTTCTATAATATACATTTCAAGTGAGTGCTCACGAATGTTCAAAATTTTTAGAAGGACCAATGGAATGGTACCAAGATTTTCAAACGCCGTTTACTCAACACAGCAATTTTGCGTATTCGGCACTCTGCCGTGTTCATAACGAAATTATTATGATAATAGCCCTATCTATATGCAACAATTTCCCATGATTGACTCAATTTGGTCAAAGTATGGACTTGGGCGGGTTTTGTATTCATGTATTCAATTACTGCCTATTTCTATTTTGTCTAAAATAATTAAGCGACCGTATTCGATCAATTGAATCCCTTCCTTGATTCACAGTCCATGTCACATGATAGCCAATCAGGGTTTAGGCCAAAGTTCTCAACATCACCTGCTCTGTTGGATATTACTGAAGAATGGCTGAATGATATTGACAAAGGTGAATGATTATGTGATGCGATCAAGCAAAATCAGTCTCGGAAAACTCAGAAATATTGACTTAGTGATATAGCCAAACGAAGGAAATATTTCCTTTTGATTTCTTTTATTTTGGAAACTCTTTAATTGCTCATATCTTTGGAACTGGTTGTTCAATTGCAATGGGGTTTTCTGCCAAATGCAGCTTTGTAAATGTTTTTACTATCTTATAATAATCTGAAACTTAAATATTTCCGAGTTGCGACTGATTTTGCTTGATCGCATCACATATTGGTATGGTATTGTTGGGTTTACATAAAACATTTGATACAGTCAATCACGCTATTAATTAATTGGTTTAAGAGGTATTAAAATGACAGAAACCATGTTACTACCACCAATAGTGTGAGATCTGACGAGTAAAATGTATATGCGGTATCCCGCAAGGGTCTATCTTAGGGCCATAGTTTCAGTTATTTTGTATATTAATGATCTTCTTAACTATGCCTTTTGTGGTAAGGTCAATATGTAAGCTGAATACAGCAATATTCGTCTAGTGTAAATGTCTTTGTTAGTACAACTAATGGTACTAGGAAATGTTGATAATTGGTTATCCAAGAATAAATCAAGTCTTGATGTAGATAAAACCCAATTTTATGCTCATTGGAACTCGTCAAAAACTTGCATGCGTATCTGATCAAGAACTTAATATTGATATCAAGGGTACTCGTATCAAAAGAGCTAATCATTGTAAACACTTAGGTGTTGTAGTACGTAGGCTAGATGAAAAACTACCCTGGAGCAACCATGTTGAACATGTAAGGAAAAAGGTATTAACAGAACTAAACTATTTAAGCAAACCCGCATAAAATTATTGGTACCCATCAATTATGATGTTTATTGAAAAGACTGGATCTTCCTAATGCAACATTGGATACTCTTGATATGGTCAGAAAGTATAGTTTATGACTTGTTGTACAATTAATGTACAAAGTATTTGGATCTTATGTTGAATCTTGATGTGTCAGACTCATCCATTATCAATGAAAACTAATGGGTACCAATCATTTTGATACAGCCTGTATGTAATCCCTACACACACTCAAATAACTCAATCAATGCTCTACATGACTATAATAACTTGCTCCTCATTTTGATTATTGCAATGTTGTTTGGGAGATGTAATAAAATTCTCAACAATAAGCTTCAGCTTCAGTGCAGCAAAAATAATAACTGATCCAAATCGTTATGGGTCAAGTACACAGGCTTTAATAAATGATCTAAACTGGAAAAACCTTGATGATAAATTGTACATCATTGAGGCAGTTACTAAATTCCTCAGAAAAGTTTGGAAACTTTCCAAAACGGCTATATATCAGAAATATTTGAAATCTATTTCCATATTATTTCATATTAATACAAACATGCTTCTTTTCTGTTAAAAATGACACCAAATTTGTGACCGTAACTTATTCCATGGTTGAGTAACTGGAAAGACATTAAGGTCTCAAAAAATGTGCCAAATCTGCCATTGTCTGCGCCATTTGTATCAGTAAACATGAGTAAGGAATATCACACTGTTTCATTTAAACAATTGCCACTTACCTAAAACCAGTAACGAGTAGAGAGCCCATACGTGTTCACAACAGCATGACATCTTCTTCTCACGCTTCTTATTAAACCTGGCCACACGCTCCTGAGGGATGGCATTCCACTCTTCAAGTAAGATCTGTCTTAAACCAGCCAAGGTGGTTTGATCTGTCACTCTGGTGCGCACAGCCCGACCAATTAAGTTGGGGTCCCAGAGATGTTCTATAGGATAAGTCGGGGTTATTGGCTGGCCTCTCCATTCTTTGAATTCCTTCTTCTTGCAGGAAGTCATTTACAACTCTTTCCCTGTGTGGTCGAGCGTTATCATCTTGTAGAACAGCGTTCGGTCTAAGGTTTGGCAGAAATGGGACTGCGACTGGCTGAAGGATGTCATCTCGATACTTTATTGCATTGGGATTTCCGTTGACTACTACCAGTCTGGTCTTTCCTGTCATCGATATTCCCGCCCATATCATCACGCTTCCACCACCATAGGCTGTTACTTAGTCAATGCAGCAATATGTAAAACGTTCGCCACGTCTTCTCCACACTCTCACTCGGCCATCCAGCTTCCTCAAAGTTCCAACCGCGGTGTTGACAGCACCAGCGAAGACGGACAAGACGATGAGGTGGAGTCATTTTAGGATTCCTGGCAGGCTTGCGAGCTCGGAGATCAGATTCATGAAACCTATTGCGAATAGTCTGGTTGCGTGCCTTGCTTACCAAGCTTTGGTACTTATAGTCTACGGTTTCGAGGTACTGCCAGCCTTATGAACCGGTCTTCTGCAGCCGTTGATTTTCTTGGGCGGCCACTTCTGGGTCTGTCTTTGATATTTCCGGTCTGCCGTAACTTGGCTTTTAGCTTGGAGATCATGCTGCGGGAAACTCCAAAAGTTGCCGCAACTTGATTCTGACCAATAGTTCGAGCCTTATCCAGATCTGATAATCGAACCATGGTTGATTAGAACTTTCTTGGTTAGCAAATGTTCTCAGTACAGATCCAAATAAGTAAACTTAGGTACTCACTAGAAATATTTCGATTCCTATCAGGAATCTTGTTCACTCTGGTTTGGTGAGTGGTGGTGTTTCTAGTTGTTATCGGCAATCTTTGTGACTGATCTTGATGACGTCACATGGGTTGCTTGCCGATTGATGATCTGATCGTAGATTCGATCAATTCTGTACGCACCCTCGTCCTTGTTCATGGTGGTGTTGCCTCTGCTTCTAATCCAGATGGCCTCTTTGAGCCAACGGGTTGTTTTGTTAGCCTCTTGGTCGATGACTTTGGCCTCCTCCCACCCAATCCCGTGATTATTTGTTGCTGTGTGTTCAGCTATGGCTGATTTGTAAGTTTCTGTGGTTGACGCTTTCCTCTGTGCTCTGGTGAAAGTTTTCTCACTAGCTTTATCTGCTTCCGACTTATGTTCTTTTAGCCTGGTAGACAAAAGGCGACCTGTTTCCCCTATATATGTTTTGGGCAGCTCTTACACGAAATTTCATAAACCGCCTCGGCTGTCTGGAGCGGCTCTCGCTTGTCCTTAGGGTGTACAAGAGCCTTGCGGATGGTGGAATGTGGTTTTAACGATGTTGCGAAACAATGTTTTTTTGAAAATTCTTGATACCCGTTCAGATAGGCCCTGGTAGACAAAAGGCGACCTGTTTCCCCTATATATGTTTTTGGGCAGCTCTTACACGAAATTTCATAAACCGCCTCGGCTGCCTGGAGCGGCTCTCGCTTGTCCTTTTGGGTGTACAAGAGCCGTTCAGATAGGCCTTCTACATATGGAAGCACAACGAGGCCTTTACTTTTGTCTTTACTGTCGCTAGGTTTGGTTTTCTTTGTAAAGAAACTGAACAAAAAGGTGTTGTTCAACGATGTATTTAATATAAAATAATTCACTGACGTTTCGTACAAAAGTACTTTATCAAAGTGATGAAATAGAGAATGTCTGCGAGCGCGGAAAACAAATATGAGAAACGCGATGTTAAAAGGTGCGTACTAGAAATGGCGCAACACGCAAATTAAAGCAGCGCGAGCATACGCGATCGCAGACAAACTCTAGATATTAAATGAAATGCAAAGAAAGAGGAAGAGAGAGAGATGAAAATGAAGGAAGAAAGTAAAGAATGAAAAAGAAAGAGAAAAGAAAGAAAGGAGGAAAGAAAAGAAAAAAAAAGAGAAGAAAGAAATAAAGAAAGGAAAGAATGAAAGTAGGCCTATGAAAGAAAGAAAATAAGATAAGAAAGAAAGAAAGAAAGAAAGAAAGAAAAAGAAAGAAAGAAAGAAAGGAGGAAAAGGAAAAGAGAAGAAAGAAATAAAGAAAGGAAAAGAACTAAAAAGGAAAGGAAATAAAGAAAGTTTAGTTTTCTCATTTTCTTTCTTTCCTTTCTTCTTTCTTTCTCTCCTTCTTCCTTTTCTTCTTTCTTTCTTTCATCCTTTCTTTCGTTTTTCTTTCTTTCTTTCAAAGGCCTACTTTCTTTATTTCCTTTCCTTTTTAGTTCTTTTTCCTTTCTTTATTTCTTTCTTCTCTTTTCCTTTTCCTCCCTTTCTTTCTTTCTTTCTTTTTCTTTCTTTCTTTCTTATCTTATTTTCTTTCTTTCATTGGCCTACTTTCATTCTTTCCTTTTCTTTTTTCTTTCTTTATTTCTTTCTTCTCTTTTTCCTTCCTTTCTTTCCTCCTTTCTTTCTTTCTTTTCTCTTTCTTTTTCATTCTTTACTTTCTTCCTTCATTTTCATCTCTCTCTCTTCCTCTTTCTTTGCATTTCATTTAATATCTAGAGTTTGTCTGCGATCGCGTATGCTCGAGCTGCTTTAATTTGCGTGTTGCGCCATTTCTAGTACGCACCTTTTAACATCGCGTTTCTCATATTTGTTTTCCGCGCTCGCAGACATTCTCTATTTCATCACTTTGATAAAGTACTTTTGTACGAAACGTCAGTGAATTATTTTATATTAAATACATCGTTGAACAACACCTTTTTGTTCAGTTTCTTTACAATTTTTACCATGCGATGTAACGTGGGACTCTTAACGTTTTTGGTTTTCTTTGGCTTTGGGAGATCTTTTTCCCCGACAACTTTCTTGATTGACCACTGAGGGTAACCACATTGACTAAGTACCTGCTCTATATGGCTCTTTTCTTTCTAGCGATCAGTTTCTTCAGAAACAATTATTGCATCTTTCCTATCAATGAGGGTCCTCACGATACCTAATTTATGGTGTAACGGATGGGGCGATTGGAATTGCAAGTACTGGTCCGTGTGCGTTGGTTGTCTATAAATGCACAATTTGAAGGACCCGCCATCTTTCTTGGTAATTAAGGTGTCTAAGAAAGGGATACTATTGTCCGATTCTTCTTCATACGTAAATTTTATTTTATTTGTAGGATCAACTTGGTTCAAATGTGTAGTCAGATTCTCCGCTTTTCCTTTCTTGATCACCTCTACATATCTCTTCCAGACTCTGGGTTTGCAGTTGTCGGAAGCTGTGGTTATGGCTTCATTCTCGAACCATTCCATGAATAGATTGGCCGCTATGGGACTTAGAGGACTGCCCATTGCATTACCTTTCTTTTGCTGGACAATTTTACCTTTTGATGTGAAATAAGTGGTGGTGAGAATTAATTCAATTAACTCCATCAAGTCGTCGACGCTGAGGAGAGTCCTTTTTTTCAAATATTTCTAGTGAGTACATAAGTTTACTTATTTGGATCTGTACTGAGAACATTTGCTAACCAGTGATTTATGAACGATCCTGATGAATTTGTTCAGAGTAGAACTTTCTTGCAAATGACCACCATGAAGAGGTGACCAGCAAGAGAAATTGAATTGCTTTGGTCCATTTCGATCCACCTGTACAACTTTTCATTCATTCTTTTATTCATGCATTAACCCACTCATTCATTCATTCATTCAAATCAATGAGAGATGAGCGCAGACATTCGGTCATTTCAAATATTGAGTTTTAGTTTTGGTCACGTGGTTTCCTATTATCCTGCCTAATGTGCATATCGCATGACGGAAGATCAATATGATAGGAAGCTGGTTTAAATTGACTTTTATTCAATTTGTTTATTAATGAGAAATGAGAAGAGTTAAAGGGCGAGGGAGAAGAGAGAGAGAGAGAGAGAGAGGAGAGAGGGAAAAGAGGGGCGTGTGTGTGTGGGGGGGTGTGCGTAGGCTGATGGCTAATTTGCCTATTATTATCAAAACAGTGGGCAATTATTTGGTCATTGTTTCCTTTTGTTGTGGATTATCAGAGGTTGCCAGATGTACAAAATTTAAGGAAGCATGTATTCAACATTAGATTTTACAACTTTTTTGAGACATTCCGGGGGAAGATACGGTACTTGTATCTAGGTGTAATATAAGCAATAAAATGCATTTTTTTAAATGGTCATTACTTTCTTTTGTCATGGTAGGGCAGTGTGTGGGGGTGTAAAGCTTCCAGCATACTTTCCTGCCGCTTGCCGCTGCGGCAAGCGGCAGGGCGTTTCAACCAATGACAAGCCTTGATTGTGTTTGTTTGTCTGCAATACGCGTGCGCCACGCCGCTCAGCGGCAAGCGGCAGGGTAGTATGAAACCAGCATAAGGGGAGGGAGAATGAGAAACAGGGGTAGAGAGCATTGGAAGTTGGAAGGAAAAGGAGGGGGAGAGGAGAGCTCAATAGTGGAGTGGAATAGTGGGGGAGAGTCGATATCGAGTGTGGGGAGGCGGGAGAGGAGGTTATATAGCTGGTGAGAGGGGAACCTAGTTAAAGAGGTATGGGTTGTGCTTTCCGGGGACAATAAACTACATTTCGTACAAACAAAGCCCCTTCCCCCTCAATATACGTGCATGATTTCTAGGCCTTGTAGAACTCGGGGTGTAATTATACGATGATATGAATGTATGCCACCTACGACAGAGAGTATCAACTACCGCCCGTGGTGATAGATATCCGATAATAATTAAATCAGCACAATAGGCCATTATATACCCTACACTGTGTCCTCCCAGTACAATAGTGTTATGATTGCAGACCAGATCTGCTCCACTTTTTAATCCCTTGATTTTGGTTTCTGAACAAATGAGAAACCAAAACTTATAATTTGAAATGAGGGAGTGGTCAGTTTGGCACATTTTCTTTAAGACCTGTCTTTCAAAGAAAGTTAAAATTATACTCAGCCGTGGAATTATGTTATCGTCACAAATGAGGTGTCATTGTTGACATGAAACAATGTTTTCACTGATATGGAGATAGATTTTAAAAATTTCTGATACACAGCCGTTTTTGAAATTTTCTTAACATTTTTGAGGAGTTTATGTTTACGATTGTAAATGAACTGGTTCAAATGTTTGCCAAGAAAGACGGTATGTCACGAGGGATGGTAATGATCTGTTCATGGATAAACAAAATCCTGATATAAAACTAAGGAATTATCTTGATACACATCTTAAAAGTACTGATGATCTCATCTGATTTAAACATCGCTACCAATCAATTTGTTAAGTTAATTTTGTTAAGGATGATGTGCAACATGTGTAATGTGTTAACAAATTTGTATACTTTCGTGCAATTTCAGCCGTACTTATTAATACTATAGCTTGTTTGTACAAAGTTTTACTTTGAAATTAACTATTTTGTACATATCTTTGAACAGGTCCATTAGGAATGTTGATTTCAACTGTGAAATTTGTTCGTTGTGAACAATTCCTACTAAAAACGAAGGTGATTTACTCACGTTTTAGTGACGCAAACCACTAGTGCAGTGGTGAAACGTCACTAAAACTTGAGTAAGTCACCTTCGTTTTTAGTTTGAATTGTTCACAATGTTCAAAATTTACAGTGTTTTTACAGTCTTGTATTTTATGATCAATGATCATAGTGATTATTCTTACTGAGTTGTTTTAGATTTTATATGTTTGTTAACATTTATTCACTTTTTTCTGGACAGGGGCTGTGCAATAATTATGAGCCCTGGGGGAGGGTAAAATTGGGGGGAGGTTGGCGAGGGGGGGCAAACAAGTTTTTGCCAGCCTAGGGGGTGGCGTGGGGCAAGCGATTTTTGGCACATATTCACGGGGCGCTTTTTAGATATACGAGCTTATTGATTGAATTTGGTCTAAGGAGTGTGAAAATAATATTTTCATTTTTACTAAATTGCATATTTTCATTAATTGTAGTTTATCTGTTTATGTACAGTAGTATACAGGTCTGTAGGGACGTTTTTGAATATTCATGAATATTAATGAGGTATGCGTGGCCAATTAGCATATATGAGTATCAATGGGGCGTGGCTAATTAGCATATATGAATATTAATGAGGTGAGCGTGGCTAATTGTTCAAAAAAATTCAAAAACAAATTTTAAAACAAATTTTAAAAACAAATTTAAACTAGATATATTGCATCCTTAAAAGGCTGCGAAGTCTAGCCGTGACCTTGAAATGACCTCTGATGACCTTGAAATGACCTTCAACACGTTTTGCATCATATCCACATAACATATACTAATTTTCATTCAAATTGAACAAACTTTGCTATTTGACCCTTTTGACCTTTGGTTGACCTCTGGTGACCTTGAAATGACCTCCACAATATTTAGCATCATATCAAGATCACATATACTAATTTTCATTTAAATTGGACAAACTTTAGAATTTTACCCTTTTGACCCCAAAACAGACCCTCCTCCATGTTTAAGCCAAATCTGATTACAATCGTATATGAACATAATGCTAGAGCCCTTTTGGCATTATTCTTATGATCACAGCACTTAATATGCAGAAAATATTGAATTTTAAAGTGATTTTCAGTAATCAACAATTTTTGTCCCCTGTATGACCTTGAACTCAAAATCTGTGAGGACCCCATAGACACCAGATAATGTCAATGAATATGTGTCAGTCGCATCTCCGCACCATAGAATCTGTAGGAAAAGAAGCATTTTGAAGGTATTTGGTTATGTACCGAAATACCCCTTAATGACCTTTTGACCCCAAATCTGTGAGGACCCCATAGGCCCGGCTATAGCCAAGGTCAATGTATAAATCTCATTACTGTACCACGTAATCTGTAGGAGAAGAAGCATTTTTGGTAAACATCACATTTTTAGCCAAAATTACTCATGCGTGACGTTTGACCCCAAATGGGTCATGTCAAATTTAAAGGCTGGGGTAGTGGAGCTTGTGCCCAAGTTTGGTCATAATCGGTCAAATAATGAAGGAGCTAGAGCAAATTAGGTTAAATGTTGACAGAAGAAGAAGAAGAAAGAAATCGCCCAAAAACAGGAGTCTAGCCGCCGCTCGGCTAGACTAAAAAATCAAAAACAAAAACAAAATTTCAAAAAAAAAAATTCAAGAGGACATGGCTTAATATTAGTATAGATAAATATGAATAAGCGAATGTGAATAAAACACCATTTTGAATCTTTTTACCTTTATTAAAAGAAATTTTCCTGCTCAATGACTCATTTCAGTGCTCATTTACTCCTTTAGATGCGACTCATTCTTTACTTATTTACATGCTCGTTGACTCACTTCACTGCTCATCGACTTATTTTACATGTTCATTGACTCATTTCACTGCTCATTCGCTCATTTCCCTGCTCACTTTACATGCTCATTGACTCATGTCCCTGCTCATTGACTCATCTTACATGCTCATTGACTCATTTCCATGCTCATTTGCTTATTTCAATGCTCATTTTACTGCGCATTGACTCATTTCCATGCTCATTCACTCATTTTACATGCTAATTGACTCATTTCACTGCTAATTGACTCATTTCACTGCTCATTGACTCATTTCCCTGCTCATTCGCTCATTTCCCTGCTCATTCACTCATTTTACATGCTAATTGACTCATTTCCATGCTCTTTCGTTCATTTCACTGCTAATTGACTCATTTCACTGCTCATTTACTCATTTCACTGCTCACGGACTCATTTCCCTTAATGAAGGTAAAAACAAGAAAATTTGACTTCATGATTCAAAATGGCAGTATTTCATACATCCATACCAAAAGGATGCACTTGTCGTCTGCTACCTGTGTTTCATATCACATAATAACTGGAAGTAAATACCAGACTCATTTCAAGTGGAGGTCACTTCAAATCATCCGCAAGTCACATGGCTTATTAATACAAAGAACATTACATAACCATGTTACTTGGGGATGATTTGAAGTGACCTCCACTTGAGATAAGTCTGGTATTTATTCCTAGCTAGTATGTGAAATGAGGCACATGTAGCAGCTGACAAGTGCATCATTTTGATATGGATGTACACCTATACTAATTAGCCACATCCTTGTGATTTTTTTTTTAACATTTTTTTTTTTTTGAATTTTTTTTTCTGAAATTTTTTGAACGATAAGCCACATCAACCTCTAAAATAGTCATATATGCTAATTAGCCATGTCCTCATTAATATTCATACAGTGTACAAATTATTGCCGGGGAAAAATGTCCAAATAGCGTGCCAAAAATTGCTTGCCGCCCCTCTCGGCCTGCCAAAAAATCTTTGCCCCTCCCACAAGTTATCGTAAGTTGTTTTAAAGCGGTCGCAAGAGAGCATGACCTAGTGGTGTTTACACACAAATATTGTCACAAATAAAGCTGACACACAACACACAAGAGGAATAGCATTGGTTCTATAAAAGAGATCCAAAAGCTGTCACTTTCACCTCACATGAATGATTTTTCTTGATGAAGTTTTGAGAAAACCATCAAAACTTGGTTGTGAGATGAAATATTATTGGCCTAACCTCAAGAACAGCAAGACCTATGGAAATATAAATGCAATTATTGACTTCCAATTGTCTATCTTTTTCACCCATCCGGTCAACATTTGTATAAGGTTTTAAAATAGTGAAATTTTAATGTGTTTATGGCTCCTGCCATATGGCTTGCCTTAAGGGTAGACGAGGTATTGTTGGTCGAAGCAACCTAAAAATCGATTTTCGTTATCTAGATCCATATATTATTGAAAATTAACACCTTCATGTTTTGCAAAAGTTCATTCTACAAATCGTATACTCTGCAAACGTGCTTAATTTATTGTTGTTAATTAGTTATGTACGTTTTACAAAAGTGTTGTTGTTTCAGCCCTCTTCACAACGTAACTCAAGAACCGCAGCACCTATAAAAGTGTATCTGTGATATTTTAATTCTTCTACATGCTCGCTATGAATTGAGCAATGCAATTTTTTACTGCCAAAGCTCACTACCATTAAATAAGATGATGTGAACTACCAAATCACAACAGTTTAAAATAATTAATAACCTTAAGCGAATATGTAAACAATTCTTATCAAACCGATTTTAATCTGTTTGTTAAGAATTGTTTACATACATTTAAAAAAAAATTAATCTGAATTAAATCTTAAAGATTGAAATTCAAATCAACTAATCCATGCCACGATTTGAAATTTCTTACTCTAATTTAAAACATGATGCTGGGTAACATTATTTATATAGCAACATGGATGCAGGGGCGTAGCCAGCTTTTTTGATCAGAGGGGGCAAAATAAAATTTCAGGGGCACAGCTGAAAAAAATGGCAGTTGCAACATGTTTTTGAGCTCCCCAAAATTTTGAATTTGACACTATTTTTGCCCATGATCGAGATGAAAATGGTTATATTGTGACAATGTGCGCAAAAATTTTGCATTTTACACTATTTTGGCCCATGAATGGGGTGAATTTTGATGGAAAAAGGGCTCCTTGCCCTTGCCCTTTTTCTTTTCCTTTGCCCTTTGGTCAGAGGGCAGGCACTTTTTCTTTCATTTTTTATCAGGGGCAGTTTGCCCCCCCCCTACATCCCCCTGCATCCCCCCTGGCTACACTACTGCATGGATGTTGATACGTCCTATGAGTTTTCTATTGATTTTCTGTGATACCTATAACCAAGGTACAGAAATGTCCCAGATAGACGTTATTTTATTACAAAAAGAGTATGAACTGACCTTGTGTACTTTTGTTAATATGTGGACAAAATACATTGAAAATGAATATGATAATATTTTTGTATCTATTTTGTATATTAGTTGTATATATTTGAGAAATTATGATATGGGCATGTGACGTCTTAGCACTCTGGGCCATCGCATTACAAAGTAATGCTGGGCAGAAGTTACAATGGTTAGAGAGGTGTTCATAAATAGCTTGGTTGGGTGGACAATATGAGGGGGATCCATGATCCAGGCGCCGAGTGGCATGATAGAGCCGGCAACTTGTAAAATTCCCCGGCCGTATGGCATTTTCCATATACTCGGTTAGTTTTGTGGTGTTCATTATCGAACCCCAACGGTTTTAGCTTGTATTTATATTATTTATTAACATAGGTCTATTTGGTTGTGATATTTCAGCGTTTTAAAATTTCAAAATAATCCTATCAATTACACGGTTGACGATGAAAATTTACTGAATTTAGAGAATGCACAGCGACCACCACCTGCCATGATCCAAAAGAGGGATCAAAATGGAAGAAGGGGATACTTTTATACATAAAATCATGTGAGAATTCATAGAGGGACACAAAAATGGACCAAAGAAAAAGGAAATCGCATTTTTAGACCTTGTTAACGTTATTAAAGGGCAAGTTGGATCAAAACAAATTTGGTAAAAAGGCTCAAACGTTTCCAACACCCCAACAAATTATTTGTGAACACTCCCTGGCCTATCAATTTCTGTTAACTTCTATTATGGCTTCCATTACAAAGCCAAACTTGCCTTAAATGCCTATGCAGTATGCATGCGCTAGAGAGCCAGAAGTTTATTTATCGAAGTACAGTACTTCTGGAAAGAAAAAAGCAAGGTACACCAACTTGGCGTGGGGAACAAGTAAAATACAGACTAGACAGTATTTTACTTGTTCCCCCCATGTCAAGTTGGTGTACCTTGCTTTTTTCTTTCCAGTTGTTCATATATTCAAGGTATCCTCGTGTATCATTTATTGATCCTTGATGTGTTTTGTGTCCTCGTCCGTTGGATTCACCATTACCTACTTTTACAGTACTTCCTCAATTTATATTATTATTTTGTATTACAATGAAATAAACAAACTTCAGGTATCATAAATATGAAATACAGTGTTTGTGTCAGTCTCTTGTATCTTTCTGTCAGGCTTCACCAATATTTGTCTGGGTTTGGCCCTACTAGGACGGTAGGACCATAGTGTTTCTACTAGGAACCATCCTAGTGTGTTTCCAAATGAGAATTAACCCATGGCACCCACGGCCCATCCCCACTCAAAATATGTCCTTTACCGACGGCAGTCACTTGCCGTGCCCTGTAATGAAGTTGCCGTCGATGCCCCAGCCCTGCAACTTATAATCATCTATCAGATTATTTGTGTGTGTTTTCTTCGCTTTTGAGAATTTGCCTTGGTGCCCTTCTCAAATTTGCCTCAAAATCCAAGGCAATTATCAACTTGCCCTAAAAAAGCTGCTGTGCCCCTTCAGATCCTTAATTCAAGGGCTGTTCACAGGACACCTTTTTTTGTTCCTCACTTGTCTTTGAGTGTGCTATTGCAGGTGAAATCCATACACACCCTGTTGTAGACATGACATTAATTTCCTACACAGGCGCTGTAGATTTCAAATAAAGACACCCTTTATAAATCCAAAAAAATTTTTAAATTTTATTCAGGTAACCCCACTTGAAATTCACACTCCCAAGGGGGATAAAAAAGCAAAAATCTTGATTTATTTTTCACTTGATTTTTGTTCCTTTAGGGAAGTATTGTGACAGGACTGCAGGGTTAAAAAATGAAGCAAGACTGCAATTACTTTAACTGTTCATGTTTATTATGCAAACATGAAAAAAAAAGTATGAGGTGTTTATAAATATATTTTAACAACTTTGAACATGATACAAATGTGACATGATATGATCCATTTGACCAACCTGCTCAAAAGACTAGAGGCAATTGTGAAAATTGGGCTATTCCAGTTGAAATCCATACACCCCGTATGGAAGTCATAATCCTAACCCTCCAAACAGGGGAGGTAGATTTCAAATGGAGCCACTCAATCAGGCAACCCCATTTGAAATTTATAGGGGGTGTATGGATTTCAACTGGAATAGCCCAATTGAGCTATATTAGGCTATTCCAGTTGAAATCTATACACCCCCTATGAAAGACATGACCTTAATCTTCCACATAAGGAGTATGAATTTCAAATAGGCTTACTGGAATCATTGACTCCTTTTGAAATATACACCCCTCTGTGGGAGATGAAAGTCACATTTTCAATAGAGGGTGTATGGATTTCAACTGGAATAGCCCCTTGGATCAGATCATGTCAGCAATAGCCACTTCTGTTGGCTTCACACACAGTAAATATTAAGGCCAATAACAAAAGTTTGTCTCAACATCACACATGCATAGCATCTGAAATTCACATTTGTGATGCGATCAAGCAAAATCAGTAGGAACTCGGAAATATTGATTTTGAGATATAGCCAAACAAAGGAAAAATTTCCTTTTGTTTCCTATTGTTTGGGAAACTCTTCAGTTGCTCATACCTTTGGAACTGGTTGTTCAATTTAAATAGGGTTTTCTGCAAAATGCAGCTTAGTAAATGTTTTTTACTATCATATAAGAAACTGAAAATTTATTATTGGCGAGTTCCGACTGATTTTGCTTGATCGCATCACATTAAAGTGCATTTCATTTTTTGTTTTTTAATGTTTCTGGCTTTGTTTTGATAAATAATATGCACACTACTTAGTACTTAGGTTTCAGGCAAAAGTTGAAAAGACAAAATAATATTTGTGGCCTCATTTTTTTAAGTTACTAAATAAACAATGATCTACATAATAAAGTACTAAGCTACTTTCTTCATCTTTCATCTTTTCATGTTTTTCCCACAAAATGATAAAATAAGTTATCATATGATAATTATGCTCCATTTTATTTTGAGTTGACCTATTAAGGTAAAATGAAAGAAAATATCCATATCTTTCCAGCTCCATGATTGTGAAAACATGTATCAGCAAATGTGATTGGCTTATTTAATCTCAGGATCCAAGGATTTTAAAAAATCTCAAGTTTGGGAATAGCCCAATTTGGCCTCACACATGAGCATATTGTGTTTGGAATCTTACACTTTTTTGGTTGAAAATGACTGAAATTATTTCAACTGTTGAATTTGGTATGAATTTCAAATGGATTAGCAACTTGTTATCATAAACTCATTGGTACAAATGGCCTGCCTCTAAAGAATTCTTTTGATTGGTTACTCAAAATTATTATGCCATATAATGAACCAATCACAGACAAGATAAGAAGGGTAAGGAGACCTGAAGTGATCTGAAAGCTCTATTTTGATTGATTACTCAGATGGATGTATCATGTATTGAGCCAATCAGAGACATGGTAAGAAAAGTCAGTAGAGCTGAAGGGGATTAAGCTTAATATTACTAAGAGATCTAAAAGCTACATGGGATATTACCAACACAAAACAAAAGAACAAACTGAATATCATAAACAAATATAAAATTAAAAGTCTAATCTCTACTGAACTGAACAATATTGAACTTGCTACTTTGTATACCATATGCGGATTCTTAGGAATGCATTAACGATCAGGTTTTATGGAAATTTTCAGAATTTCATTTTTATCTGTAACTTTTAATGAAACAAAGACAGGCATTTTTGCAAAGAAATATCACATGGAATACAACTTGTATAGGAAAAATAAACCCAATTTTTGAGCAAATTTTTTACACAACCATAATAGGTTACCACCCAGTCCAAATCAAAGCTGACAAAATACTCTGTTTTTTAAATGATGCTTCATGGGCAAAATATCCCACAATTCCTAAAAATGAAAAAAAAAAACAGTAGATTTTGACTAATTCAGTCCATATTTTAAAATGAAGTCCAAAATAGTGACTAGAATTTTGGCTCTAAATCAACAATATGTGGTTTTTATAATTAGTTACTGTGTTTTGGGACTTTGGGACATTATTAGCAAATTACGAAGACACAGTACCTTGAAATGATAGTTAACCTGATTTGTCAATCTTGAATAGGCACTATAAATCATCTGCAGTGCACAAAATAATACAAGTCCTCTGGCCAACAGTCTGTGAAAATCACAGCAAGGCTACTGATACTGCAGGCCTGTGAAATAGACACTAAATCATCTGCAGTGCATTAACTTCCATAACATTGCATCGACCCTTGACATCTGTCATGTCCTTCTCAGCTGAGCTTTGGATACAAAGTTCTATTTAACCTGTTTAGTCAGATTGAGTACATGTAGATACCAAGCCCTTAAGGTGGTACTACACCCCTTGATAAATTTGTGACTATTTTTGCATTTTCTCCAAAAATAATAACACACTGGTAACAAAAGTTTTGTGTATTATAGGGGCAAAGAATCCAGTTACTACACTGGAATATCAGTGACTCAAGACAAGCGATGCGTTATTTGTGATAAGAAAAGGGTACCACTAGAATGTACAAAATGTACCTCATTTCTCAACATATTTAATGAATCACTTGTCTTGAATCACTGACATTTCAGTGAAGTAATTGGATTCCTTGCCCCTATTAATATACATAAGTTTTGTTACCAGTGTGTAGTTATTTTTTTGAGAAAAATGCAAAATTAATCACAAAATTGATCAGGGGTGTAGTACCATCTTAAATCATCAAACCTTTTAATGACCTTTGACATCTGCCAATCATCTTCTGTCAAAGTTATCATATAAACAGGTTTAACCTGAGACATCATGTAACCTGTAACCCTTAAATTCTCTAGCTTTGTATCGACCTTTTACATTCATCAAATCCTTAGCATTTGCAGAGATTTTGGTAGAAACTGAGAATTCTTATTTGTAGGGTTAACTTGATGTAAATCTTGTGATATCAAGTCACATGTGACCTCTAACCTCTTACTGACTGACTTCTGACATCTGTTAAGCGTCTTCTCATTTACTAAGCTTTTGGTACAAGTTCAGAGTTCTCATTTGTAGTGCCTTATCTGTTTTATTAATCTTTAGCGCTCGTAGGAAACATTCCAAGGCTTTGGCTTCATCTCCATTGCTTAAGTGTATTCTGAAAACAAGAAAAAGAACAATTTTGATTGGTTACAAAACGGGTATATCATGTATTAAGGGTATACGAAGTATTGTTGGTCGAAGCAGCCAAAAAAAATTATTTTCATGATCTGAATCAATATATTATTGAAAAATAACGCTTTGACGTTTTGCAGAAGTTCATTCTACAAATCATATACTTTGAAAACTTTATTGTTTCTCACTTTTGTTTCTCACGCTTTTCTAGCAACGAGCCAGAAGGCTTTTCCAAAGCGTACATGGTAATTATAGCATACATTTGACAGGCGTAGCACACACAGATTGCACTTTGCGGGTAGGACCTCGTTTTGCGAAGTCTGTGCGAACGGGGAATTGATGATCAATCCAGGTCACAATTATGGCTTAGTTTATATTCACACACTCCTAGATAGTGATAACCAATCAGAACAAATGTTATACGAGGTGTGCATGGCGCACTCTCCTCAACTGTTGAAACTGTGGACAACTATGAAATTCAGTTGAATTTTACAATTTAGCCGCTAAGTATTGAAAGCTTTTTCTATGAATTTTGGATGAAAATTGTTGCAGCGGGAATGGAAAAAACTGTTGAATATGGTTGGGATTCAACAATGCCTGTAGGTCAAACAAATTTTTGCCAGCTTTTAATTTTGTTTTTCTCCAAGCAACTATGTAAAGAGTGAAAATAAAATTGTTGTGAATATTCTGCTATTCCAGTTGGAACTCCATACACCTGTGAAAGACATTACCTTAATCATCCACACAGGGGTGTAGATTTCAAAAAGAGTCACCCATTCAGGTAATCTCACTTGAAACTCCCAGTGTGGAAGATTGTAAGGTCATATTCCATAGGGGGTGTACTGATTTCAACTAGATAACCCATTTTGGAGCAGACGACACTGAATGGGTGATTCCATTTGATATTAACACTCCCTGTGTGGACGATAAGGTCATGTCTTCCATAGGGGTGTATGGATTTCAACTGAAATATCCCATTTTAGAGCAGACAACACTGAATGGGTGATTCCATTTGATATTAACACTCCCTGTGTGGACGATAAGGTCATGTCTTCCATAGGGGTGTATGGATTTCAACTGAAATATCCCATTTTAGAGCAGACAACACTGAATGGATGATTCCATTTGATATTAACACTCCCTGTGTGGATGATAAGGTCATGTCTTCCATAAGGGATGACATGAATTTCAACAATGATGTATGAATTTCAACAATGATGTATGAATTTCAACTGGAATAGCCCATTTTGGAGCAGACAACATTAAATGAGTGATTCCATTTGAATTCAAACTCCCTGTGTGCAAGATAAAGGTCATGTCTTCCATAGGGGGTGTATGGATTTCAACTGAAATAACCCATTTTGGAGCAGACAACACTGAATGGGTGATTCCATTTGAAATTCACACTCCCTGTGAGGAAGCTTAATGTCATGTCATCCATAGAGGGTGTATGGATTTCAAATGGAATAGCAGTATACTTACTGTCCTTTCTTGACAAGCTGGGAGTACTCATCGTCACCATCATCATCCTCTTCTTCATCATCACCTTCTTCTTCTTCTTCATCAACATAATCTTCATCCTCCTCCTCCTCTTGGTAAGAATCCTCCTCTGAACTCAAAGTCATGCTCTGTTCATCCTCCTCCGCTCTGTTTTCCTCAATCTCCTCATCTTGATAGTCCTCCACATCTTCACCATGTCCTTTTGATCCCTCTGCATCATCCATTTCATCACTATCCTCCTCGCCATTTTCTTCCACATCATCTTGGCTGTCCTCGATTGTCATGTCTGCTCCTGCACTATGTCCATGTGTTTTTTCTTCCAATCCCTCTCCATCATCAGTTTCATCACTATACACACTCCCATCTATTGTTGCGTCACGTTCCAAATCAACCTCTTCATTAAAGTCTTCTTCATTCTTTGACCACGCCACGGTGTCATTTGCTTCCAAGTCTGTCTGTTTTTCATCGCAATCTCTTGCGCTCGCTAATCTTTGAGCACCAACATGTTTAGACAAGGCACTGGAAGAATCATCAAATTTGTACTGCAGCATCTCCCGTGGCGTGGGGATTTTCACAGAGCTGTCATCAACTGAATATGTTGGCATTTTTCTGCGTGAGTCTGTTAGGTAGGAGCCATGTACCGATTCAATTATTCCTGTTGGTTCTTTCTCAATGCTGTCATCACTTGCTTCATCTTCTGATTCCCCAATGACTAGGTCTTCTGATTCATCTAAAAAAACGGACAACATTTTCTTTTAAAAATTCAGAAATTTAAGAAATGTAAATTTTCATGACCATATTTGGAATCAGCATGAGAAATGCATTAAAATGAGTACAAACAAGCCTAGTTTTGGTTCAGTGGTTCTTGAGATAGCTCTTGATATTTTGGGCAAAAATAATAACCCACAAATATGTTAAAATGAAGAAATTTCTTATGTATTTTATTATATAAGTTACCAACAACCGCAGACATGCAAACTTTGAAATCCAGATTTCCGTACTCAGAAGAACAAAAATCCGGATTTTGCACCCTAAAACCGTATTTTTTAAATATGTACCTTTTGCATACCTGCCAACCCCAGAAACCCCAATAGTAGATCACATAATTGCGAAGGAGCACTTGTGCGACCAAGCATGTAACGGCCGGGGTCCAGGGGCCCACCTTACGAATTTGCAATCAAATTTGGCAATACCAAAGAACCATTCCATCAAAGTAATAAATCAATACAGAAAGATGCTTCCTTTACGAGTTATCACTCATTGAAAGTACTACTTTGCTATACTTTACATGGAAAGCAGCTTAAAGTCATCATATTTCCTTAATTACATGACTGATCAAGCTGATTTTCGGATATACGAGGGGCAGTCAGTATGTTTTAAGAGTGGACTCGTGACGTCATTTGTGGATTGTTTTCATGGCATTTCTCAATGATTACATAAACACTGTACCTTTGTCTTTCAAACAACACATGCAAAAATTATATCATACACATGATTACGTAACAGCATTAGCATAAAATCAATATACTAGGGACACTGCCAAATCACGCAAAAAGGCGGGCCTTTTAAATTACAGCAAAGACACATGTTTACAATGTCCGAGAACAGAAAAAGTACAAGGGGCATAAGGCTAGTTTTTGGCAGGAATAAACACTAGGTCCTCAGTTTGCAGTTGGTAAAATATGAAACTTGTCATTAAACTGTGGTGGAAATGGGACGTCTGGAAACTTCAACAACTTTAGGGCTTGAATGGAAGCAAAATTATTCTGCAAAAATGGCGTTAATGAAAAAGCAGTTATTTCAAATGACATTAATTATCTCCAAAATGAAACAGACTAAAATATAATGACTGGTCACGTGTGAGAGCTAGTACTCAGTGCGATGATAACTGGTGCAAATCAAACAATAATCTCGCATGCGTGGGTAGGATGACCGATACAACATGGTGGAAATGCACAAAAATGGCAAAATTCCATGTAAATAGTGCCCAAAATATTACAAAATGCTATGAAAATTTTAATTTAAATATTTATGTGAATTTTTATGGATGATCTCAACCTGAAATGAACAGAAGTTTTAAAAATAAATTTCTTATTAAAACGATGGCCTCTCTCTCTGTACCACTACTTTTTGTATAAATGTAACAATGGTAGAATAACAGTTATATTTTAATCACGGATTCAAATATTTTCTAGGGAGACTCACGTTTTAATTTTTGGAGATTAGTCAACAGAACTGGCCAAAAAAATTTAATTTCCACGTTTGCTATTTTTTTCAATATCAAGATTTGTATAGAAAGAAAAGCCTTGTTTTTGTCAAAAATAAGACATATTTGACCATGCATTTTAAACAAACTAAAACCTTTACAGCCCAACAAACATGGTTTAATGAACTGGTAGTTTGTGTTCTATTACTGTTCCAAAAGGCAGCATTCTCCATTCTTTAATTCCCGAGAAAATGTAAAAAATACAACAATACCTCATTTCAGCCTCTTATTTCCCTTATCAAAAACGACTCAATTTCACCAGTGACTCTAGACCATTGATTTTATGCTAATGCTGTTACGTAATCATGTGTGTGATATAATTTTTGCATGTGTTGTTTGAAAGACAAAGGTACAGTGTTTATGTAATCATTGAGAAATGCCATGAAAACAATCCACATATGACGTCACGAGTCCACTCTTAAAACATACTGACTGCCCCTCGTATGTGATGCACAGTTGAAAATTAATTATTAAAAGATTTGGTGACCTCAGTCGACCTTTGACCTTATATGTGTCCTTTGACCTCACGAAATTGGATAACGTATGTAGACCAAACAAATTGATATATTTCTGGAAACATGGTTGGGTTTTGTTACTTCTAATGTTGTTAGAAGCATGCTTTGTTAACACTTTCCAGTTCAGAAAATCATTGATCATCATCATCATCATCATCATCATGTTTTCAAAAAAAAAAATAAACAGTTTAATGCCAATGTCAATTAGAAGACTCTACTTGGTATAGCAGTTGTCTATGCATGGTTAAAGAAAAATATTAAAAATATTAATGTGCCACTGGGTGCACCATTGAGAAAACAAAGTCGGAAAGCATGAAGCTTCTTGCAGGTTTATTCTTTTGCAGACCTAAATAGTTAACTAAATACCTCCAGAAGACATAGCATGTTTAGCAGTTATTATTATTTCGAAAACCATCTTGTTGGCCTATAAATATTTCTTTAAAATGTGCATTCATGGTGCGAAAGTCGGAAGTAAAAGGAGGTCGGAAACCTTGTAGGCTTGTTCTTTTGCACCAATAGAGCTAAATAGTTAACTAAATACCTTCAGAAGACATAGCATTAGGTGGTTAATAAAAAATATAAATGTGCATGAAAAATCTGCAAGTCAGAAGAAAATTATTTCGGAAACCATCTTGTAGGCCTATTAAATAATTTCTTTAATGTGCATGCATGGTGCGAAAGTCAGAAGTAAAAGGAGGTTGGAAACCTTCTTGTATGCTTATTCTTTTGCACCAAAAGAGCTCAATAGTTAACTAAATACTTTCAGAAGACATAGCATTAGGTGGTTAAGAAAAAATATTAATGTGCATGAAAAATCTGCAAGTCAGAAGAAAACTATTTCGAAACCATCTTGTAGGCCTATTAAATATTTCTTTAATGTGCATGCATGATGCGAAAGTCGGAAGTAAAAGGAGGTCGGAAACCTTCTTGTATGCTTATTCTTTTGCACCAAAAGAGCTCAATAGTTAACTAAATACTTTCAGAAGACATAGCATTAGGTGGTTAAGAAAAAATATTAATGTGCATGAAAAATCTGCAAGTCAGAAGAAAACTATTTCGAAACCATCTTGTAGGCCTATTAAATATTTCTTTAATGTGCATGCATGATGCGAAAGTCGGAAGTAAAAGGAGGTCGGAAACCTTCTTGTATGCTTATTCTTTTGCACCAAAAGAGCTCAATAGTTAACTAAATACTTTCAGAAGACATAGCATTAGGTGGTTAAGAAAAAATATTAATGTGCATGAAAAATCTGCAAGTCAGAAGAAAACTATTTCGGAAACCATCTTGTAGGCCTATTAAATATTTCTTTAATGTGCATGCATGATGCGAAAGTCGGAAGTAAAAGGAGGTCGGAAACCTTCTTGTATGCTTATTCTTTTGCACCAAAAGAGCTAAATACCTTCAGAAGACATTTCATTAGGTGGTTAATAACAAATATTAATGTGAATGAAAAATCAGAAGAAAATTATTTCGGAAAGCATCTTGTAGGCCTATTAAATAATAATTTTTTAATGTGCATGCATCATCGAAAGTCGAGAGAAAAACGATCCAGGCAACCAATTTAACAGACCAAGAAAGTGGTCAAATGATACCAGTAATTCAGTCGGTAGTCTAATCTTGCAGCTGTTTATTTTTTAGACACAACATTTTATTATTTTGGTCAAAATTCTGGAATAGTTCCGTATTTTTTGGGGGGTGACCATACTACCGTATTTTTCATGTTTTACCATACAAAATACGGTGAAACCGTACTAGTTGGCATGTCTGCAACCGTGAATTTAACCTCACAAAATTGTCAGTGATACTTGAAACCGCAAAAATATCTGCACGCAAAAATATTGGCGTATACAGTAGTAACTGGTACCTAAATTTTCTTACAGTCTGTACGTGATGAATCCGACAAATTGGTTTATTTTATGTCAACATTGGGATCTCATTATTGTGGCATGTCAACACCAACAACATAATCCATTCTTTTTACCTTGTGTTTTTTGTTTATTTGTGCATTTTAGCCACTCTATAACTTTGAACAGATTTTTAGCTCTCATACTGTGAAAGTTGACATATCTTGCTATCAGAAGATATCTTAACACTTCCCACAATGCATTTCTTCCCTGTACTGATTTATTTTTCAGTGCAACATGGGTTGTTAGGTTACCGACAAAAATACCTCAATTATAATGAAGGACAGAGATAAAAAGACTAATTCACGTCTGAAATTCTGACAATTAGACAGGAAATGCCGCAATGCGCATTGACGTCAGACGCGAACTAGTCTTTTTTATCCGTCTTTCATTATAACAGAGCTCATCCAATCTTGCAATTGAGGTATTTCTACATGTAGTCACTATCGACCCATATTGCACTAAACACCAATCAGTACAGGGAAGAAAAACATTATGGGAAGTGTAAGATATCTTCTCTGTCCCACTACAGTATATTCATACAACTATAAGAAGTCCAGTTTCTCACCTAAGTCTTGTACGCGCAGTGCCCTACTTTTCCCACCTCCACATCTCCATGGCAACGACTCATCCCCATCCTCTTCATCCTCCACATACTTCCGTTTCTCATCACTGGATGACATACTTTCATCTGATTTCCTCTTCTTTCTAGTCTCTGACTCGTCACTGAATACTGACACATCTGTCATAGGGCTTTCCTCTACCAAGACTTTGTGTCTCTCAAGATGAGGGCTTGAGACAGAGCCTACAGAATCGTTCATTGTGCTTAGAAGGGATGAAGGATGGCGCTTTTTAGCTTTGGATTCAGCGAAAGGTGATGGAGCTGCACTGCTAGATGATTTTCTTGCATTTTTCTTTGGCGTGGGGATGTGGAGATCCAGATCCTGTAAAAAAAAAAGAATTATACCATGTATCAGTCTTAGCCAGAAGTCAGAAACCACCCGTCCAAGCAGATAACAAAATTTGACCCTGAAATAGAAAACAACTTGTCTATACCCATGGAAGGGTCATTTGGGTCAAATATGTCCTGATTTGGCCTTTACATGTCATTCTGAATTAATCTCAAGTTCATATAACCTTAAAATCATCTGTTTTAGAGCTATCATATCTGTAAAATCCATTAAATCCACCCGTCTAAAATTAGATTAGACCGTCTTAAAGACAGGGTGGACGCATGGCTGGCTAAGACCTTGCCATGTATATACACGAATCCGACTTGACACATTTCAACACCTACATCATAGCCATAGCTGGGGGCCATCCATCCATTTTACGCGACGCCAGTATCACAGGCGTGCAGCGTTTACCACTCTGGTGACGTGGCACAAGTGCTACACACTCCGATGTGCTCACGATAGTGGCCCCCAGCTATGGCCAACTTAATCCTGACCATCGCTTGGCTCGTCGGATTCGTCTATACTATGATCAGCTCGTAATAGAGAAGAATTATTAGGCATTATATGTTCAGGGCAGCTATTGCAGATAGGGCCTTCTGGCACTAACTCCTCCAAACTAATTACATAGCTGCCAGGTGTCATAAATTTAAATTTTGTATAATATAGAATGCAGAAATTATGAAATTGCTATAGCCCAGCTATTACAGATAGGATGTTCTGGCACTAATCCATCGATATGTGATTATGCATATTGCACTACTTTATGTTCACATTTTTTGTGGATTTTTTTTGGGGGAGGGATTCACACCGATCGGAATGGTGGCCAGAGATCCTATTTCATCTTGAGAATGAATTTGTGGTTCTAGAAATTGTAATCAGTAAAATAACCAACTCACGTCACACACATCAAGTGTGTCAGCCTTAGCCAAGTCTTCCATTGACAAATTAACAAGATCATCTTCTAGCTTCATGGCTTTCATGGACACATTCATTACATCTTCTTCTGGCAATTCACCCCGATTGATGCTGGTCTCCAAACTCTGGTCAGCAACCTCAACCTCCTCCATGGAGCTTTCTTCTACATCTTGATTATCTACACTTGTCTCTAGAGATTGATCAGCAACCTCCACTTCTTCTGTGGAGCTCTCTGTCTCCGCAATGTCTCTATTGTGGAGACTGTAGTCTCCATTGTGATGACTTTTGTCTCCATTGTGGAGACTAGTTTCCAGTGACTCATCCGTCACTTCAACATCTTCTAAGGAGCTCTCTGATTTGTTCAAGGTTGGATGGCAGGCACTTGTTTCAAGTGATTGGTCTGCAACTTCAACTTCTTCCAGTGAGCTCTCAACTTGGTTTGGACTCTCCTTAGAAATAAAACAAAAGAGAAAAATATGGTAAGAGTGTGTGTTGAGAGAGAGAGGTAGGTATGAGAGAGTGGGGGTGATAACAAGAGGGAGACAGAGAAATCTAGAGGGACTGAAACAGAGGAAGAGTGAAAGAAATGGGGGAGAGATAGTGGGAGAGGGGCAAGGGGTGAAAGGAGAGAGAAAGAGATTGAGAGTAAGGGGAGAGATGGAGGGGTGAGTGAGGAAGAGGAGAGATGGAGGGGGAGAGTGAGATAGGGAGAGAGAGAGAGGGTGGGAGGTTGAGGGGAGAGATAGAGGGGTGGAAGGGTGAGGGGAGAGAGAGTGAGAGGGAGAATGTGAGGGAGAGAAACAGAGAGAAAAACAGTGCGAGTGATAGAGTGGGGAGAAAAAGAGAGACGTGGGCATTTCAATGATAATGTGTGGAGATGGGGGCTAAATAAATCAAAAATTCATCATTGGACCGGTTCATAGCATGATTGTATCATAATTGCCGATGAAAATGAACTGTGTTCTGTGTGTACAAAATTTGTTGTTGTATCATGTTTACTCAATACTCAATTAATGGATTTGGTAATTGCCGTGGTGTGTGTGTATAACCAAAAGTGAACACAAAATCACGAGCTGCTGACCATGTGAACGCTCTCATCATTCCGATTTACAATACCGTCATAATCGAGAAATTACAATACGATGACGAAACAATACTAGTGTGGACTGTAACTGGGTCTTTGTCTACATTTAATATTATTTTAACGACTCCTTTAGCTTGACCACATCACAAATAGTTTTAGAAGAGAATATCAGGCCTGTGAAAAGGCTTTCAAAAAAAGAAGCGGAAAATTTACCAACCAGTGGGTTTCGAAAAAAATCGGAAAATTTACCTACCAAACTACAGTACAAATTCAATACTATTCCGCTGCGATTTCACCAGCAATAAATTGAAGAATATAAGCTTCCATTTCATGGCCTAAATGTGAGTGTCGCTCGACAAAATTACATTTTATGCTAGCCATGATGTATCTTCTCTTAATTCCATATAACTTTTATGAAATCAAATGTGAAACTTCCGATGGATGGTTCGGATTGAAAATCGCTTACGAACAATCACATATTTCGTATTTCCCCACAGGTACCACGACAACATTTTTAACTCATTCCGATGGGCGCAGTTCCCAAACAAACATATTACACAATGAGTAAGAACGAGGAATCAAAGAATATCGCGATGATGTTATGACCTGCGTTTCATGACCCGGGTATGGGCCGGGTTCATGACCTTTCAAGCATCGTTAATCTCATTTCCCAGTTGTTTTTATTGCGACACACATGTAATGCTATCAGAAGTACACAGACACACTTTTGATTTTTGAAAAGCGGAAATTGAAATCGGTCAGAAAAATGAAAAAAGCGGATTTCCGCTCTGTAGCGGAGATTTCACAGGCCTGGAATATGTCAACCTCAATATATTTTTTAAGTGCAATCTGGGATTATATGACATCAATCTAGATGATTATGTAGTTTTTAATGGTATTAACAAAAACCTTCCCACCACCAGATTTTCCTCTGATCCTCTGTTGCTGATAAATCAGTTTTCTAAAACAGAGTGCCACAAGATGGGGTTTTTCAGCGTATGGTGCCCATTTGGAACCAGCTCCCTAGTATTATCAGATGCACAAATTCTGTTGCTTCATTTAAGCAATAAGTTTTGGAGTTTTACCACTCCAATTTTGCTCTCAAGTTTGATGCAACTTGTGTTCGCACTTGGACCTCTTTTTGTAATTGTCCAAATTGCAGGCAAACGTAACTTATCCTGCATTTTACCCCCTCTAATTTATTTTTACCTTCCCTTCTTTTTGGATTTGGTGAGGTGGTCTTAGAGGTGCCTGGCACCTGTTCGCTCCAGCCATTCACTGGAGTTTTTAAGAAAATTTTGTTCCTTTTATGATATTGTGTAATTTTTGATGTAACTTATGTGCAATATGTGACATGATCAAGGGGGATAAGTCACATGTCAGCCCTGGATGAAAATGAGTTTTACACATTTTTCTAAAGAGGACATTAAGAGCTTTTAGAAACTGAAAACCCCATGTTGATACGACTTTTCTTTGTGAAGTTATGTCAATTTATCAATCGCTGAAAACAATATAAAACAAAAGAATTTAAACACTTTCTTTGCCAATATCTCAAAATCAATATTAGCGACATCCGACTCATTTCCCTTGATCGTGTCACATATTATATTTTGTAATTCTGTGCCAGTGATAAAGTGTAATAAATAAATAAAATAAATGAATAAAAAAAAATATAATGTTTTGCCCTGAATGCCTATACCTCACTGTCTTCAGCCAATACGTCTTCAAGAAAACTGCTCTCATTCAAGTTGGATTGGTCCTGCTCTTCCTGGCAAACATAAAAAACAACTAGATTAGTAAATTATGTGGTGTGTATAATGTGGCCACTCCAGGTTCTAGCATCACAATGCTGGTCTCGGGGGAAATAGAAATTGGGGAAAACAAAACCCGAATATCCCTTGTTTTTTTTCTTTTAATTTTCCCATATATGCAGAGTTCAATTTACCTAATTTTGCATCACAAAATACTCCTCATTTTTGATTAATTGCGACTCAATTCTATAACTCAAAGTATAACAATGTGATGTAAATATTTAGCATTTTGCTTACCTCACGCATCAGCATTTGTTCTTGTTGTAACTGCTGCTGTTGCTGAAACTGCTGTTGTTGCTGTAACTGCTGTTGTTGCTGTAACTGCTGCTGTTGCTGTAACTGCTGTTGTTGCTGTAACTGCTGCTGTTGCTGTAACTGCTGCTGCTGTTGCCGTGCTTTGTTCTCTTCCATTAGCCGCATATTGAGCTCAATTTCTTCCTGTGATAAATTACTAATCATATCTTGTAGGAAGCTATCATGGTTGCTCACATCAGTGGCAGAGTTGCTCTCATTAATTGAACTACTTCTGGGTCCAGAGTTGTTTTGTTCTTCAAAACTGTCTTCATATTCATCAAGGTCAACTACTTCTGGGGCTGGAAGGGTGAAATCAGATAAATTAAAGCATGTCAATTCCTGTTCATAATATTCAAGATTTATTATTCTCTCTCAATTTGAACTACTTCTGGGTCTGGAGTTGTTCTGTTCTTCAAAACTGTCTTCGTATTCATCAAGGTCAACTACTTCAGGTGCTGGAAGCACAGCAGCTGAAGGGAGTATCCCATTATGCTTTGCGGTTCCATAATAGAATTGACTGTGCTATAGAAAATGTACACAAAATCCCTCACTTCAACTTTAAATAACTTGTTTAAATCAGGGAAGCTTAGACTTTTGTTTGCAAAAATCTGACCCCTAAAGTATTGTGAAACTATCCATAGCTCTCAATATCTAAGCGGCTCTTGTTTATATTTTGTATACATTTGCTATGGGGCATGCAGATATACTGCAATGCATGATGGGATACTCCTTTCAGCTGCTGTGTGCTAGAAGGGTGAAATCAGATAAATGACATGTAACATTTTGCTTTCAAAATGCTAGACACTTAGAGATGAAATCAAAACTCGACCGTCGGTTGACCGGTTTTGATTTTATCCCTTAGTAGCATGTCTATCGTGTGTATTAAGAGCTTCTTAAGATTTTGCTCCACTGAAATCATTTGCGAATGTTATGTAATCTATTTGCTTTGTGCACAAAAATTTAATGTAGTGACAACTCTGGGTGCAATTCGCCGATCACACAGTCATCACAAAACAAGTTTCTACCTGCAAAGTGCATGCTGTGCAAACACCAAACGCATGCTGTGCAAACACCCAACGCATGCTTTAATTACTGCCTACATTACGCTTTGCAAAACCTTCTGGTGCGACTCCATTTCTTGTGGTCCATGAGCATGGTTGTGGGTCAAAATCTGCACCTTAACCTTCTCCACACAGGTAGACTACAGACGACAAATTCCAAATTGTCATTAATAATTCAAAAATTTCATAATTGTACAGTTTCATAACCATATGTGGAATCAGTATGAAAAATTCATTAAAATGAGTACAAACAAGCCCAGTATTGGATCAGGGATTCTTGCGAAAACTTGCGAGGACTTTTAATGATGAAGCCTATAGATGAGTTGACTTGTGACGTCATTGCCTGGCAGTATGAGCGCGCATCATCACAATTTCCATTGTTTTTATGCCTGGCAGTACAATGCGTGCACATCATATTTTGTTCAGGGCCTGTGGTTTTAAAACTCCTGCCACATCACAATAAGACTATGTGAACAGTGTAGTGGTTGTATGCAGTTCACTCAAACATATCAATATACCAGTCCCTTGCCTTTGTTGATAAACACTGAGGTCAACTCATCTATAGCCAGCACACAGAACTTTAAGCTTACCATTAGGAGGTGGAATGTATCCATGATCATTCCATCTTGGTCTCTGCTGAGGTAGATCAACATCATGGCCTTGTTTAGCTGCTGCCTGCATCAACTGCTCTCTGTCTGTGTACAGGGTATGTCTCTTATTGCTGCCATCATCACCTGCGTCTTCTCTCTGATTTTCTCTCAATTTGTTGGTCAGCGCAGACTCTGCTGCTACAAGTTCCTTAGCTCTGTTTACCTGGAGAGTTGGGAGGGAAACAGACAGAAATAGTCATAATTTTATTTGTACTTTGTTTAACTCATAATAGGCAAAATTATTCGGCTTTTGTTACTGCACACCCCAACTTACGCTTGAGTTAAATTACAGTCAACAGCCTTGTTAAGGTGGAATATGAGGATATTTCTTGAAATTAGTAACTGCTCTGATAATGTTTTATATTAATTGAGTAAGGCAAAGTACACTGACTAGTATGCCTTTTGTTTGAAGTAAATCGGCTATACAATTTTCATAAAATAATTTATATTTTCTTTGTATCTTATTGTTTTTATCAATAATCAATGTAGTTTATGAGATAAAATGGCTGAAAAGGCTCATTAATACTAACTTTTTACCAATATTTTCTCAAAATCAATGCATAAATGTTCATTGTACTTTTATTTTGAATGTTTTCTAGTAGTATCTTTGAAAAGACCGGTATTCAATCTATGATTGCAGACATACACAGGTGATGAGTACAACCTGCTTGTAGTGCAGCATATATTCAAAATTGTTTAAACCTATTGCTATGGTAGTTAATCCAATTTATTACGTCACTTCGCCAGCATATTCCACATACCCTTTGTTGTATGCTCCATGGTCTACAACAGCTTCCTTGGAAAACAACAAAATATCAAGAGCCACTGAACCAATACTAGGTTTGTTTGTACTCATTTTAATGCATTTTTCATGGTGATTCCAAATATGGTCATGAAATTTCTTGAATTTTGAAAAAAATTGAAACTTGTTGTCTGCAGTCGACACCCACGTGGAGGGAGTTAATTCCACATACCCTTTGTTGTATATAGTCTTCTGCCTCTTCTATATCGTCTGCTCCGTGGTCTACAACAGCTTCCTTGGAGAACATCAAATCATGGTCACTGATCCCAAAGATTTATGTGCAGTGCAAAAAAAATTGGATGATAATTTGAAAGTCATTTTACAGGCAAAATAAATTGCAATTTTGACATGAAAAAATAGGGCTTTTCATACAAAAAGCAATTTATTCAGGAGTTTTCTATTTTACTTATGACATAACCACGCATGAGACTCCTAAAAAATTGAAAAAAGAAAACCAACAAACTGAAAATGTGTATGAAATTAGGCAAAAAGTACCGAAAACAGGCTGAAATTAAATAAAGAAATTTGACTTTAAAAAAAATGAATTCAGTTTTAAAACTGAAAATTGTTCTCAATTGCCTGCATATCAAGAGAACAGTTTAGAGCCAAAATCTAAATTCCATGACTTTTCCATGATTTTTGTCATTTTTTTAATTCTCTGGAATTCTGTGACCTAAAACACCATTCAAAGTCTTGTCATGAATATTGTCAATTTTTAAAATTACCCATTGTCATAGAAATTTGTCAATTTTATACTTTATATGACAAAATGTCTGTGACCAAAATCAAAGTTTCAAACTATGTTTTTGTGACGAATGAATAGCGTGGCCATTAACACACAAGTACACTTATTGATGTTTATATCTCAAAGCATAACTGTTTTATTTCTGAAGATAAAGCTTTACACATTTCGATGGCGTATTTAAAATCTTCTTCGAACACCTCAGTGAGGTGTTTACTGAGTCAAGTTGTAGATTAGACTGAAGAGAAGAGGAATATCTCTCCATATACATACAAATGAAGGAACAATCAGATAATTAATCTTATCCAATAGGAAGCTTCTTAACAGTGATTGGTACTAAACTTTCCTGACCAATCACAAACTTCCAAGTAGGTTTAGATATCAACTTTTAACCAATCATATGGCTGGTATGATTCAGATCACCAATAAAGTGGGTGGTGTCCCTTGAGCCTATCTGAATCTTGGAAAGGGGAAAGCTTGGCCAAGAAGAGGACTAATTACTAATATTTGGACATGTTATTTCCTTGGCCAAAACTACATTTATGATTAGTTAGTCAGATTAGCCAGAAATCAGGATCGAAATGACCATTACTTTTGAACATACCATCTGTCGTGGCGGACATGGTCATTTTAGGAATGTATCTCCTCACTTTAATGTGTGAGAAGTTCCACTTTCTCACCCCTGAATTTTAACTCTGTACAAGGGTGAGCTTTTTAACTTTCTCTTTGAATCCTTTTATATTATATATTTATAATTGAAACAAAAATCTACTTTAAACATGAACACATTATAGAGAGTTAACAAGATATAAGTAACGTATATAGTTATTTCCTCAATTAGGGATCATACTATGTCACAGTTTTATCAAATTTGATATTGTACAATGGGCTTCAATATAAGAACTCAAGAACCAATACTGGGCTTGTTTGTACTCATTTTAATGAATTTTTCATGCCGATTCCAAATATGGTAATGAAAATTTACAATATCAAGATAATTTGTGAGAGTGTTAAAATCCCATGCGAATCCTGCAAACTTACCAAGTGAGTACAAGAAGGCAATGTGTTCATCTAGTTCAACATCAGTTTTTCTCTGTGCAGCGTGCATCTGCTCCAGCTGCCGTTGTGTTGTTGAAGACTTGGGGTTATCTAAAGTAAACAACTCTTTCAATTCTCCTTTGGTGAAATACCTGGTGGAAAGGATAGGGAATAAAAGATTATTTTGCCATATCACTAGGGATTATTATGAAGGGCAGCTAGAACGAGTTGGTTTTATGAATTAGTCATGAAATAATAATCAAATGGGCTTATTTATGATTGTTGATCATTGGTAGAGTCAATAGATAAAAAATATTTTAAACAGGAATCTCTGGAAGTTTCAAGTCTTGATTAAAGTCTGCACCCACCTGTATTGATTTCTGTATGGGTTCTTAGCTGCAGCAGTCTGGGAAATTTTACATTATGCAAATATGATGTTTCATTCAGGCTCTTAGAAAATTATAAGGGATCAAAATTTTAATATCAAGAGCCTAATATAGGGCCCGTAAATATACAATATTTGTGAGGGGCCCACAAAATTTGTCAGGGTCTTGAAAGTGCTGGCTTATTTCAACCCCTGTTCTACACTCAATAGGGCCCTTAAATATTTGTGAGGACCCACAAAATTTGTCAGGGCCTTGAAAGTGCTGGCTTATTTCAACCCCTGTTCTACACTCACCTGTATGGATTCTTAGCAGCAGCAGTGCATCCAACTGTCTGTTTGTTGATAGATTCTTTGAAGATCTGCCGTCTATAGATCTTCTCTTCCACCGCATCAGCATACGTAATCAGCCGGTGAGCGACAACAGATTCTTTCTGACCGATCCTGTAGATCGCGATCTACTGCCTGGTTGTCTGTAGCTGGGTTCCAGCTTGGATCAACTGTAACCATGGCAACAACAAGGCAGAATTAAGTATCAGTACAATAAAAATATAATGGGATTATGAGTTCAGCGTGCTATGAATAGGCTTGAACATGCAAAGTCCCAAGTTTAAAGACATTTTCTTAAAATATCAAATGCCATCTTAGGAACCACTGAACCAATACTGGGCTTGTTTGTACTCATTTTTATGCATTTTTCATGCTGATTCCAAATATGGTCATGAATATTCACAATTTTGAAATTTCTGAATTTTTGTAATTTGTTTGAAATTTGTTATGTCTTTAGCAATGACTTCAGTTCACATCCCCTAGGGAGATAGCACTACATATTTGAGAGGTCAAGAGATCAATTGATAGACGACAGACCAGGGATTCTCCAGTAGATTTGCTCACGAGCCACAGAGGGCCAAAATTATTAGTGTTTGAGGGCCAAATACACCTTAGTTTGCTATGTTTACTGTACATTTCTGAGCTGTTCAAGGGCCAACCACAATTGGTCAGTGGGCCGGATCTGGTTCATATGCTGCCTATTGAAAACCCTTGCAATAGATCAACTGCTGCGCTCATTCGTCAACCTTCTGGATTGATGACTGAGCAAATTACATGAAAAAAAAGTGACAGACTTTTGCAACCAATTTCTGGTTGCACCGAGACTGCGCAGTTGTGTCAAAATTGAACTTTTCACTGAGTTTGTTTGTTGTTTTTAGAACTTCAGAGCATGATCTTGTCACAGCGGTGCGGTACAGCAACATAGTACACAGGCACCGCTAGTCAGTCGCACTATAGCCCACAACCAAAGTCGCATTGAATATTTTCAAAAGTCCACCACGATGTGAAGTTATTCAGTCGTCACTATGATTACGAAGCATAACACAGTACATGCGCAGCGTTGACGGCTGATGGAATTAGTCTATGCGATCCACCACAAAATGGGCTGTAATGTCTGCATATTCACTTTTTGAGATATTGAACAGGCACCTTTTCCTCAAAATAAGTTTAAAATTGATATATTACATGTCCCTGTTGCTTGTTTGCAAAGAAGTAAAGAACCAGTAAAAAAGTTGGAAAATTCTTAGTTTTCTACTTTTTTTTAGAGGTACAATGGACCATAATCTCAACACAAGCTTTGCCGACATTATGACAGCCCACTTGTGGTGGACGATCACATATTGCCTACTTACATATGACCACCCTGTCTGCACCAGTCAATGTTAGACCTACTCCCCCAACTTGAGTAGTGAGAAGAAAGACAGTATAAGAGCGGTTCTTCTGGAAACTATTAATCCTTTGCTGCCGGTCATCCAATTTAGAAATTGTGCCGTCTAGCCGAAGAAACTTGTAATTCTGTTATAAAATAAAGCAATAAGAGACTGCTGAAGTTGGTGCTACATTTATTATTTCCTCTGCCTCAAACAAAGTTCACTTCCCAACTTCACCTTCCCCTGAGGTTTTCTATACTCTGATCAGCTCGTAATAGGCGGGACTCATAACATCATGGATTGATATAGAATGGTGTACAAACAGCTTGGCGCACTACCTTGGCGATTAACGCTTTGCCTATTGCTTGACTGACGCGCGCTTTTGTGAATTTACGCAGGCGCATGTTGGGACTTTATTGACACATGCAGTAACAAAAACCAAATAATTTTTGCCCATTACAAACTGATCATAGTACATCTAATCATGATCGGGCTATTCCAGTTAAATCCTAGATCTATTCTTAGGTGAAGTTTATCCAGACAATTCACCTAGGATCTAAGCAAGACATAATTTAATTATCTTCACCTGGACTTTCATGTCTACTTTAATAGGCTGCTCGGACATTCCTCACATAGCCTGGTCTGGAGTTTTCTCGTACTTTCTGGATTTTGTTGGATTCTAGTGATATTAATTGTTGACACTTACATCACTAGTACAGGAACCTATATGTTGATATTTTTTATTGGGTGTGTTAATAAATAGGAGATTTATGTTGAAGAAACAGGTAAGCCAATGAATTCCAGAGGTCAAGATTTTTTCAAACACATTATTTGCTGGTTTGTCATAATATTTAGTGTACATATTCGTACACTTCTTACCTAGGGTTGGGTGTTTGAAATTACATTAGCTATTTGTAATCTCTACACAATCAGTAAATATTCACAGGCACATTCACTCGGCTGAGACACAGTGGCGGCGCCTGGGGGATGAACAAATGTCCCCTGTCAGAACTCTTGACCTGACAGTTAACACCAAAAATTACGAAAATTTCCACTTTCTGCAGTAATTTTGCTTAAAATTTGTTGATTTTACCAGCCCAAACTTCACATTCCCCAAAAACAATTCCTGGTGTAGCCACTGCCGAGACAACCAACGCTCTGGAGATCATGAACTTTGCCTGGCTAACAGTTGTTGTTCTTGACTATGTAATAATACGGTGGTCTGCATTTGAAGCCTACATAACATAGCGCATGCATCATGAAATCTGGAGTTGATGCAAATTTTATGGTAAAATTGGTCATACCTAGAAAGGATCAAGTCAAATTGAGAAAAATTCTAGATATGACTTGTACTACTCCCAGACAAACGAGAACCTAGACCAATAACTTTGACTCGCGTGAGTGAAGCTGACACTGCTTAGCAAACGAATTTGACAAGGACGCATACCGGACGCAAACAAGCAGACATGTTTGTGTCTATGGAACATGTTGCATTTGACGCGGCGGCGATAACGGCGCAGTAATCACGCAAACGATCGTGTCAAACATGTATGCGATATTTCTCCGAGCCTAGTAACCTCGTCAATATCACCTTGGATACGGGGCTTCACCTCCCGCTGTGGTAAAGGATGGGCAGTAATAGGTCTAGGTGGTATGTCTATGGTACTACTTACATCACTCTTTAGTAGCTTCTCAATGATATCCAACATCTTCCTAGACTGACTGAAGACCAGTGTCCTGTGACCATCCATGGAGAGTTTCTTCAGCAGGTCCATCAGAGTCTGAAGCTTCCCTGACTCTGATAGCAGCTCCCCATTGGTCATGTGATGGATCTTATCGGCAGCGCTTCTTTTGTGAAGTGTCTCATCTTCTTCATCGTAAATTTCTGCGCTGTGATGACAAATATTGCAAATTGATATATCTCAGTTGCAATACTCGAACCATTGTAAGCTAAATAACCAAATGCCTACCTACCTAAGTTTTCAACATTGTTATTGAATGATATTAAAAAGATTTATACCCTGTATGTAGCGCAACATTTAAACGTTTTTGTTTGCTGGGTGCTCACCCGTGTCTTCAGCTAGCTTCAGTTCTTAATTATGTCCTCTATTTGAATTCAAAAATCTGTGTAAGTTCTGAGGTGATTACATGTGGGGGTGTTTATGCGAGTGTGTGTGTGTCTGTGCACCCCGTACATTTAGGGATTCAACCATGTTTCACTGTTGCTCATCACCATTTAACCACACAGACGCGCCAGAGGGAAGTTGTTAAACGGTGACAAACAATGGTGAAACATGATTGAATCCTTTTCAACAACCAAAACAAGCTAACTCACTTGGTTATTTTATGAGAAATGTTAGTTAAGTCATTGCTACTTAAACTTACAAGAAGATCAGTGATTTCTCTGTTGATATCAGCAATAAAACTACAGAATAAAACGGCAATGTTTAGTTGCTACTTCCAAAATACTGAACTCAACACGTAACCATGTATAGATGATGTGACTTCTGACGTCAATGCCTGGCAGTATGCGTGCGCATCGTATTTTGTTCAGGGCTCGTGTTTTTAAAACTCCCGCCACATCACAATAAGACTATTAAACAGTGTAGTGGTTGCATGGGGTTCATTCAAGCATAAAGATGATACCAGTCCCTTGCCTTTGTTGATAAACATTGAGGTCACCTCATCTATACGCACACAGGTTTCAGGCATTACCAATTATATGTGTTTACGCATAACACGTATGTGCGCTGTGTACGCGTATACACTACTGTAAAGTGTGGATTCATCACAGATTAACAACGGTTGGCTCCTGTACAAAGTTATAGAAAGAGTTGTTGAACTCTGTGTCACCTACCCTGTGTCCATTCCAAGTTGCATACACGCCCTCAATGACAAAAGACGCAAGTGATCGCAGAGTTTCTTGAGGACTGTCAGCTCCACTAGTGGTGACCTGCTTGTCATCAGTAACTAGTACAAAAATAAATATAGGGAGAATGTAACAACTATTTTGATTGGCTACAAAGAGGACTATATCGTATCTCGAGCCAATCAGAGATGTGGTAAGAATAGTCAGTAGGGGTGAAGGGGATTAAGCTCTAAAGTGCTTTGAAATCTAAAAGCTCCATCTTGATTGGTTACTGAGATGTTTATATCATGTGATTAACCAATCTAAGAAAGTCTAAGAGAGTTTAAGGATTGACAGCTCAACTAGCTGTGACCTGGGCCTGTGGGCCATATGGAAGAACAGAGATAGGGATACTTAAATTACCCTCTGAATATGGACCCAGGGTAAAGAAGATATTACAAAAATTGGTGTGCAATCCCCGATACTCAAGCGATCTGGCAGAAAAATTTTGGGTCAACAATTCACAATTTTAGTTGGCAAAAAAATATTTCTCTCATCCAAAAAGACCATACACTCCGGATCCCCTAGTCTGACCGGTCTAGCAAAGGCCCAATTATTCCCTACTGGGTATCCTAGCAACCTAATGAGACCATCTGGCTGATAAAGGTCATATTTGACAATCTGCTATGTTCAGGCTATGTATTGTGGGATACGGTGAAAATCTCCTTTGTGGTATTTAACAGAAAACATGGGTCAACCTTATTCAGAGTTGCTAAAAAATTTCAGCCCAAATCACGGGTCAAATAATCGAAAAGTCACCCAATTTGTCTCTTAACCATTAGTTTCTATAGGGTAGGAAACTATAGGAAGTCGCAGGAGCCAATGTTGAAAAGTGGCCCAATTTTTTTCTTGACCATTGGTTTCTATGGGACAGGAAATTGTCAAAAAGTTGCAGGAAAAATCTTCAAAACTCACCCAATTGGGCTACCAAATCACAGGTATGGCAACCCTGACCTTATTACCTACCTCTTTGACTTGATCTAAATCCAGGAAGTCTTTGTAGATTTTAATCTGCTTGTCCGTTAGGAAACACCAAATCACAAAGTCATTCTTTCTTGTCAGCGTTGGAAACGAAATACTGGACAAGGGACAAAATAAACAAAATATCAAAAACAAAAACTGCACCAAAACAAAAACAGGTAATAGGGTGCTCACTTTCACAGGGGTGTGATTCAAAGCTTGTGAAATATCCAGGAAGTAGTAGAAAATCCTGAAAAACAGTGTGAAATTGGGCTGGAAGTCAATAAAGTTGCATAAATTTTGGCCACAAAAAATCCAGGAAATCTAGATAAATCCTGAAGAATCACACCCTGCTTTCAATAGTGCACAGATTCTAGTCCAGCTGAAAATCATACACTCCTTTGGAAGACATGACCTTATCTCCCACACAGGGAGTGTGAATTTCAAATGGGGTTACCTGTATACATATTTAATTGTGTTTTTTTTTTATCCAAAGTGTCCGTATCTCATAATGTCAATTATACCTTTCAAGGAAAAAAGCATGGTATACCAATTTGATGTGTGGAAACAAGTAGCACAGATAAAATTCCATCTTAATTTAATAGTATGTCTCAAAGCCCTTCCCAAGTTGAAAAACTGATGGGGAATGCGTTTTTGTTTTGTTTTTTTACTTTGTTTTTTATCTGTTGGACAAGCTTTTTGACAACAATAGACCACCTTTTCATCTCTCAAGGAGGTTTCACTGTGGTCAAGAATGTTATTCAGGGGTGTGATTGGTGCTTTAAGAAAAAAAACCCAAGGCAATGAAGCGGAGCGAGCGAAGCCAGCGGAGCTATCGCCTGTTGCGGCCGGTGGGGGTTTGAGGGGGCAAAGGCCCCCCGAAGCAAGAGGGGTTTTACACACTTGAGGAGGCGAAGCCCCCCCACGAAGCCAGAGGGGTTTTACACACTTGAGCACCACTGGAGATGCAATTTCATGGGGTAAAATGAGAAATTGTTAAAATACATCACTTTATAGTATAAAAACATTTATTATCTGTGAATACATACTTCCACCATCCTCGTATTTCAGCATACAGTCACACCACTGGCATTTACAGTAGCCGCGTTTGTTGACTTTCTTAAAATAATCCCTAAAATAAGCTTTCTTGGTGCTCCAGACACCGACCAAGTCAGCAATGTCTTGCTCTTCCTCCAGCCAACTAAATTTCCAAGCATTTTTGAGACCTTCATCCACAGAGAGATCCCCGTCTCTGTCAATATATTGATCCATTATTTGCATGCAATTCTTTCACATGGGCGATCTCAATCAAACATGGCCGGCAGTTTTCGCGATCGCGGAAATACGCACTAGAAAGACACGGGATTATGAACTTCGCACGTGCAAACGGAGATGATATCGTGACACATAGCCTCGTTACCAAGTTTGATTAGCCAAAGGACATGCTGCGATCATCATGCACCACAGTAACGGGGCACCGCGGCGCATACGGCCGGCGAAAGCTGCAAATGAGATTATTTTGCGAGCAAAACTAACAAAAAATTCTTTAAAAAGATCGTCGCGGCAGATTATTTTCTTGATTTTCCAGGGGAATTTCCGGATTTTTCAATTCCCAAAATACAAAAAATCAAGAAATCCGGAAAAATCACACCCCTGGTTATTGAGATTTACGATTTAGGCTATTTAGGTGGATTTGGGGAAAAAGTTACTCAATCCTGCGGAAATAACTTGAAAAAAGCGGGAGATTTTACTAACGCACGCGGGGGCTTTGATACAAACTATTAAATTAAGATGGCCTAAATGTGGTCACTCTTTCTTATTTCACTAAACTTGAGTTTTGAGTAGAGTTGAGTCATCAAGTTTTGAGTCATCAGGGGTTCAAGACTTGAGTCAAGTTGAGTAATTGGAGTCGCGTGACACAAGTTATAAAAGTTTGAGCTCTAGTAATTTTGGATTTGAGACGCAAGGTAAAGGAGACGATCCTGCATAAACAGTGATCTGAGTGCCCATCTCTCTTTCATTGGCGATTGGGCCAGACTCCTCCATGTAATGTTGCTATGGGGGATCGCTACACCTCCTCTACAGCGAGTCTGTTACCTTCCCAGCATTTAAGAATGCCGGTACCCATTTAAACACCTGGGTGGAAGGGAGTAATCGAGATAAAGTGCCTTACTCAAGGGCACAACACGATGAAGCGTCGCCGGGGCTCGAACCCACAACCTTACGATTATGAGTTAGTGCCCGTTCCGCTAGGCCACCGTGCTCCCAGAGACGCAAGTCAAGTCCTAACTAGTTGAATTTTGAGTCCGAACAAGTCGAGTCTTGAGTCCTAACAAGTCACATCGAGTCGTTACTTCTACTCACACTTTCTTTGAAGTGCCAGGTTGGTTCTCCAGGTCATTGTCCTCTTGGTCCTCTCCTTTTGTCTTCTTTGACTGTTCTAACACATCTGCCTTGGTCCTGCGTAGGAAGTATGGTGCAATGAGTTGTCGCAGACTTTCTGCCATCTGATTGCCAAGGAGCTTCTCACTTGAGGTGGCATCTTTCTCCCTTGACTGTGTTATAAGAAATACACCCAAAAGTAATAGAAATACACCCAAATGTGTCAGGAATACACCCAAAGGTAACAGAAATACACCTAAAAGTGTCAGGAATACACCCAAATGTATTAGAAATACACCCAAATGTATTAGAAATACACCCAAATGTATTAGAAATACACCCAAATGTATTAGAAATACACCCAAATGTATTATAAATGCACCCAAATGCATTAGAAATACACACAAATGTATTAGAAATACACCCAAATGTATTAGAAATACACCCAAATGTATTAGAAATACACACATTTTTCTCCCTTGGCTGTTAAAAGCAGATTGTTGAGTGAGTGCAATGGGCTATTCCAGTTGAAATCCGTACATCCCTATGGAAGATATGAAATTAATCTGCCACACAGGGGGTGTACAATGATATCAACTAATGTACCAAACAATAGGTCGAGGCTTTCGAACAGTTTTTGTCCTCCAAGGCAGTATTGTACAGAGTACCGCTGGCCTGGTTGCAATGTTTTCATTATTCTGGTGTGTATAGGGGGTGTCAGTGCTTCTCAGCTGCCAGTTCCTGATTGTTGCAAAATGGAAATATGGTGTGCCTTGGGCCAGCAAAGTGGCAAAGTGTGCCGAGGCTTGTGGATATATGCCTGTCCATAGCACACTATAATTAATTACACTTTTTTCCCTCTTGCCTCAAATAGAAACCAATTTACTGAATGATCCCTTGTTCTCTCATATAAAGTGAGGACTGACCCAACCAGTAGCAAAAATCCCCATACTGAACCTTCAAAATTGTAAAAATATGTCCCTGTCCGATTACTGGTCGAGTCTGAGAAAGTCAGGGCTTCAGGGTTCTACTAGCTTACTTACTCTTGTGATGGGTCCCGCATACTCCATTTGAAACGTCTTCTGTGTTCCTAATAATGTGCCTTGTGTGACAAAGTCAAACAGGAACCAGAATTCCTGTAGAAATCAAAAACAGAAATATGTTTACAATGCTATAATCAGAATCTCATCAACTGCTCTTTTGCTAGTTGGATTCCATGGGATTTCCTTTTTTTTTTACATCTCAAGTACAGAATTTTGCGCACTAACTAATATGCTTTTATTTCACACAAAAAACTGTTTATTCGGTGTTGATGGTAAAAATACAACAAGTTGGAGTTTTAAAATGATTCAGTTCACATTATACACTTTCATTATTTTCAAAATCTACATGTAACCTTTCTTGGTACACCCAGTACAGCTTCTACATATTTAAGCTCAATACTTTTCAGCTGTACAGCTAATTCTTACCATATTGCTGATTGGCTCAATAAATCATATATTATCCATCTTGCAACCAATCAGCATGTAGTACTCATGGGGTTAACCTGCTACCATTCTTACCACGTTTCTGATTGGCTCAATAAATCATAATAGTCTTCTTGCAACCAATCAGCAGGTAGTACTCATGGTGTGAACCTACCACCATTCTTACCATGTTTCTGATTGGCTTAATAAATCATAATAGCCTTCTTGCAACCAATCAGCAGGTAGTTTACATGGGGTTAAATATTTGCCAACTTACTTTGAGGTTGTTCTGTATGGGTGTCCCTGACAATATAAATCTGTGCTTAGATGCCACTGCATGACACGCCTTGGTCGTCTTACTGGGATTCTTAATCTTATGACCTTCATCTAGGATTGTGTAGTCCTGTCAAATAAAAATTAAATGATTTATTTATTAATAGAGATGGGCTATAGAGGGTCATATCTTCAGAACCTGCAAGGTATTCCTTAATGAGCTATTCCAGTTGACATTCATATACTGGTGGTGAGCCCTATGGAAGATATGAAATGACCTGAGCTGCTATGTGAACTAAAGATTGATTTATTAAATAGAGATATGGGCTATAGATGGTCATATCTTCAGAACCTGACAGGTACCCCTTAATGGGCTATTCCAGTTGACATTCATATACTGGCAGTGAGCCCTATGGAATATATGAAATGACCTGAGCTGCTATGTGAACTAAAGATTGATTTATTAAATAGAGATATGGGCTATAGATGGTCATATCTTCAGAACCTGACAGGTACCCCTTAATGGGCTATTCCAGTTGACATTCATATACTGGCAGTGAGCCCTATGGAAGATATGAAATGACCTGAGCTGCTATGTGAACTAAAGATTGATTTATTAAATAGAGATATGGGCTATAGATGGTCATATCTTCAGAACCTGACAGGTACCCCTTAATGGGCTATTCCAGTTGACATTCATATACTGGCAGTGAGCCCTATGGAATATATGAAATGACCTGAGCTGCTATGTGAACTAAAGATTGATTTATTAAATAGAGATATGGGCTATAGATGGTCATATCTTCAGAACCTGACAGGTACCCCTTAATGGGCTATTCCAGTTGACATTCATATACTGGCAGTGAGCCCTATGGAATATATGAAATGACCTGAGCTGCTATGTGAACTAAAGATTGATTTATTAAATAGAGATGGGCTATAGAGGGTCATATCTTCAGAACCTGCCAGGTATTCCTTAATGGGCTATTCCAGTTGACATTCATATACTGGCAGTGAGCCCTATGGAATATATGAAATGACCTGAGCTGCTATGTGAACTAAAGATTGATTTATTAAATAGAGATGGGCTATAGAGGGTCATATCTTCAGAACCTGCCAGGTATTCCTTAATGGGCTATTCCAGTTGACATTCATATACTGGCAGTGAGCCCTATGGAATATATGAAATGACCTGAGCTGCTATGTGAACTAAAGATGTGATTTATTAAATAGAGATGGGCTATAGAGGGTCATATCTTCAGAACCTGCCAGGTATTCCTTAATGGGCTATTCAGTTGACATTCATATACTGGCAGTGAGCCCTATGGAATATATGAAATGACCTGAGCTGCTATGTGAACAAAAGATTGATTTATTAAATAGAGATGGGCTATAGAGGGTCATATCTTCAGAACCTGCCAGGTATTCCTTAATGGGCTATTCCAGTTGACATTCATATACTGGTGGTGAGCCCTATGGAATATATGAAATGACCTGAGCTGCTATGTGAACTAAAGATTGATTTATTAAATAGAGATGGGCTATAGAGGGTCATATCTTCAGAACCTGCCAGGTATTCCTTAATGGGCTATTCCAGTTGACATTCATATACTGGCAGTGAGCCCTATGGAATATATGAAATGACCTGAGCTGCTATGTGAACTAAAGATTGATTTATTAAATAGAGATGGGCTATAGAGGGTCATATCTTCCAACCTACAAGGTACCCTTTCATGGGCTATTCCTGTTGAAATTTGTTCACTGGTGACCCCTATGGAAGATATGAGCTGAGCTGCTATGTGAACTAAAGATTGATTTATTAAATAAAGATGGGCTAGAGGGTCATATCTTCAGAACCTGCCAGGTATTCCTTAATGTTCTATTCCAGTTGACACTCATACACTGGTGACCCCCTATGGAAAACATGACCTGAGCTGCAATGTGAACCACTGACTGTACCATGTGTATTACTCATATCATAATACTCTGTAGTCTGTAGTGTGATTTCTAAGTTTAATCAAGATTACACTATTTATCAGAGAACTTCAGCACTGTTTTGCCATTGTTACGCTGTAACTTACGCACATATACTGCGTAAACAAGGATGTGGGGTTCTGATTGAATCATATCATGAAATACCTGATTCGCTTGGATTCCCTGAACAAACCGTAATCGTTACACGCTATTGGATAGTGACACTTCGGGCTCATTTCATTCACACCGCTTAGCGGTGTGTGCCCCACTTGTGGCGCACAGCAGGGGTCCAAGTAGCGCGACCTCACTTTGAAAAACAATCAAACTCATAAAAGTTTTAATAGCTGCAACCAGTATAATACAGGTCTGTAATACACTTGTGATTCAATAGAATTACTTTCATTTGAGTTCATTTATTATTTTGAAGTATATTATGACGGTTCAACTTTGAAAACTTGTACAAAAACATGCCATGAGACCCCTTCCAGAAAGCAAAAATCCAAGAGCGTCCCGGTATCTGCCCCCTGCACCACAAGCGAAGCTTTGCGCCTGGACCCACATGTTACACGCTGCAGTCGCATTTGATTGTTAGTGGTACTTCAGCTTCATTTCATTTCAGGCAGTGACACTTCAGAATATCCATTTGAGAAAGAGTGCTAGAGCACGTCACCGGTACTCCACCATTTCCCTGGACTGGATTACAATCATCACACATAATATCTTACTCCCTGCCATCTCTTGAACCAAGGGCTTCCCATTGGGTGACAACCAGGGTTGTAGCCACAGTGGTCGGCAGTAACCAGTACTCAGTCTGACCGACCGGCACTCAAGGGAATTATAGGTCTTGCCGACCAGCACTAAAATGACAAATTGTCCTCAAAACAGCTGTCAAATGCCATTACTGTCAAGTAATTGGCATTCTGATTCAATTTTCTCTTAATTTTAGCCGGCACTAAAATTTGGCTAGCTACAACCCTGGTGACAACTAATCCATAGATGGTCATAAGAACTCCTCCATGTTGCTGGATCTTTGATTCTTTACTACTTTAACATCACATTAATATCTTACCCATATGAACTCCCTGCCATCTCTTGAACCAAGTGCTTCCCAGTTGGTGACCACTAACCCATAGCTGGTCATAAGAACTCCTCCGTGACGCTGGATCTTTGCTAGGTTACGAAGTCGTTCCCGTTTGTTGCCAGAGTGAAAGGACTCTACTCGCATCCCAGGAGCCCTGATTTAAAAAAAAATTTAAACAGTGATTTATAGCACACTATGCACAGGCAAATACCCTCAACCATCTGACATAATATCTTAACTATTTTTCAAATTCCTTTTCCAAATTACCGTACTCATAACACCATCTGGTAGTATTTATGTAGCTCTTGATTGATTATTGAGTACTTTTAAGTCTAATCCCTTATAAATCCTACTGAATATTCTTACCATGACTGAGCTCAGAGAAGATAGCTTACACCCTGTGTGGAAGACTAAGGTCATGTCTTCCAGATTTCAAATCATTGGACCATTGAATAGACAAAAACTTACTTCTTTTTCCATGACCTTAATAATTGGATAGCAAACAGTCACTACAGAGAACATACAGGACCGTTGTTTGCAAACTATAACATCTTAACTATCGAAGATATGTACACACTAGATTTGGGTACATTCATGTACAAGTATTCTATTAATGAACTCCCTCTTATATTTAATAATTATGTTTCCAAACGCTCTGATGTACATAACTACAAGACAAGACATGTAAACGACTTAAATTTGACTAAAAACAAAAAAGTTTTTTCTGATCACGCAATCCGCACTAAAGGCCCCATCCTTTGGAATTCACTAGGTATTTTTGTGAAAAACTCCAGATCTATTAAACATTTCCGTTATCAATTAAAAGAAATGTTAATCTCAAAATATACTTAATATATTATCTTTGAGCACCGTCCTTGTCTTGTCTTTTGGTTAGTGATTCCTTTTTTATGTGATGTTTGATTGATTTTTTTTGTATAAATGTTATTTGTAACTTTATAATTTCTAGGGGGAGGCGATATATCTGGCCTTATTGGCCTTCTAGCCTCTTCCTCCATAATGTGTTGTTTTCTGTAAATTTTTAATTTGATTGTTTTTGTGAATGTCAGTTTTTTATGGAAATAAATGAATATGAAATGAAATATATGAAATAAATCTCACTCTGGCATAAATATTTTGCCATTTTTTGAATTCCTTTTCTCAATTATTCACCCACTGGACTGATACCACTGAACCAATACTAGGCTTGTTTGTACTCATTTTAATGCATTTTTCATGCCGAATCCATGACTTCTTACCATTTTTCAAACTCCTTCTCCCAGTTAATCATGACAGCCACTGGTAGTATCAGCAATACAGAATGCACCTCATCCATATCAAACAAGCCACTAAGAAATGCTATCACCTGAATGGTCTTGCCAAGGCTGAAAATAATATATGATTGCTTAATTGCGTCATATAATCATAATTTGAGTTTCGAATCAAATCTAATTAAATTATAGCACACACAATTCCACCCTGCTGGCTGCTCAATGTGTACAAAGAAATGACACATGTTGTACAAATTACAACCTTACATGCAGTGGCATAGCTAGGGGAGGTAATTAAGGAAGGCACCAGGGCTACAAAATCTATGGCATCGTGGTCGCAGAAAAAATCAAGACAGGAAAAATATTTCATTAAACCTTAATCTTTCAATACCATTTTTCTGCAGCTTTGAAAATTTTCTGGGAACAAAATCACTTTAAAAAAATTGTATTTCAGGGACTGTCTTTTGAAGTTTGCATGAGAGGGGAGCATTAAATAGCTCTTCTGGAACCTTCAAGGAGAGCTGTTTAGAACATTTACAATAGAATGTAAGGAGAGATGGTCAACTAAGGAGAACTAAAAATCACTCTCCTATATCAGATTTAGAGAATTGCTCTTGTTCTTCTCAAAAGGCAGTCCCTGATATTTCTGTGACCTTTGATGAAAACTGATAAATAAAACTAAACGCCTGTGACAGTGAATGTTATGTAAACAAAATAAATGTGATGCCTTGTTGCTACTCTATCTTAGTGCTTTACTTTGATCCACAAGTCTGTTGATGAGGCTATACAAGTTTGACAGCTGTCAGTTGGATATAAATACACACAATGGGTTATTCCATTTAAAATCCATATTCCCCTGTGGAAGATTTATCTAATGTCTTCCAGAGGGAGTATGAATTTCAAATAGTATAGACATTTGGGTAACTTCCATTTGAAATACTCACTCCAGTTGTGGAAGATAGCTAGATAGGTAAAGCCATAGTACAGGGGGAATATGGGTTTCAAAATGATTAACCCTGACCAATTACATTTGAAAATCATACTCCCCCTGTGGAAAATATTTTCAAAATCTTCCACAGGGGTAGTGTGGATTTTAAATGGAATAGCCCAATACGAGTACACATTGTAAATGAGTGAGGAATACACCCAAATGTATTAGGAATACACCCAAATGTATTAGGAATACACCCAAATGTATTGGGAATACACCCAAATGTATTAGGAATACACCCAAATGTATTAGGAATACACCCAAATGTATTAGGAATACACCCAGATGTATTAGGAATACACCCAAATGTATTAGGAATACACCCAAATGTATTAGGAATACACTCAAATGTATTTGGAAAACTCCCAAATGTATTAGAAATACACCCAAATGTCAGGAATACATCCAAATGTATTAGGAATACACCCAAATATATAACAAATACACCCAAATGTATAACACACCCAAATGTATCAGAAATAAACCCAAATGTGTTGGGAATACACCCAAATGTATCAGAAATACACCCAAATGTAGACATACCCCATATCGTCTCCAAGGATTCCACCTTTTTGCTTCCTGTGTAGTCTCCAGAACCACAACATAGCGTCCCGCTGATGGGGATACATCTGATTGTACACGTCCTTATACACTGAAAATCCTTTGCCAACGTGTATCATCCCTGAATCTTCTTCAGAGTCCTCCGATCCATGTTCCTCAAGATAGGCCTGCAAGAAAAGTACCGAACTGTTTACACAAAATTTGTATTTTTCTTTTTGTCTATGCATGTTTCTTGCTCTTTTCATGTTTTCTATTGAAACCAACCACAAATGTACACAGCATATGTGACTGGACACTACGAATCAGCCGTAAACTCAATTTTGTTTTATTTCGTGTTTAGAAAATATATATCATAAGCTTTAAAATAATATATCATTTGACTTCAAACGATATCCTGAGGCGGGGTTTTGGTTGGTTGAACTCTGCTCCTTCAACAAAATGGTACCCTTTTCGGTTCTATATGTGTCTCTTTTTCCACTTTGCTGGTAATAAAGTCATAATTGGTGGTCATTTCAAATCATCCCCGAGTCAACGAGGTACAGGAATGTCCTCTCATTGTTAATTGTTGGTTATACATACCCAGCCAAAACAATGCAATTTATAACGCACCACTTGAACAGGATTTAGCCAAAGCAAACAAAGACTAGAGCTATTTAATGATTTTATATGTAGAAGATTATCATCCTCTTCAGCAATAGGATTATTGATTGGTTTAAATGCTATCAAATGAGAAACATGACGCGCCTAATTGAGACACCTATGAATACGACTTGCGGCACATTTTACACTGTATCTCAGAATACAATTTGCCGAGTTTACGGCTCATTCGTAGTGTCCACTCACATATGAGTGTTAAAATTAATACACATTCAAAAATCCCCACAACATAAAAAAGAATTCAAGGCACTTTAGTGATTCCAATGGGTTAACTGAATGGGCTTGAAACCTACATTAACCAATCAGAAAGGCAATAATACCCATGGGGTAAACAACTCACTTGTAACTTTACAATTCTCCTTGCTATCTTCTCTGTCTTGTGTATTTTAGCTGCTTTCATGTAGCATTCCAAAGCCTCTCTAGGCTGGCCCTCCTCAGCTGCCTTCCTGGCATTTTTGCATAAGAATACACCCAAATGTATCATGAATACACCCAAATGTATTAAGAATACACCCAAATGTGACAGGAATACACCAATTGTATTAGAAAAACAGACATCTTTTTCACTTGACCACACCCAGATGCAACTCACTTGTAACTTTGCAATCCTCCTTGCTATCTTCTCTGTCTTGTGTATTTTAGCTGCTTTCATGTAGCATTCCAAAGCCTCTCTAGGCTGGCCCTCCTCTGCTGCCTTCCTCGCATTTTTGCATAGTTTATTGAAATTAATCTGATCATCACGACTTGGTATCTCGTTACCTGCAAAGGTCAATCAATATTCACCAAGAAAACACAAAGAAATTATGGTACCGTACACTGAAAATTGCTGAGATCTAAAAGCTCTAATTTGATTGGGTACTCAGGTGATTATGTCATGTATTTAACCAATCATGGGCTTTGTAAGAAAGGCAGTACTTAGCATACCAACGACTCTCTACGTTGGACCATTTTGCTGACTTGCGTTATTATTACTTGATATGGTCATCTCCTGGAGTTTCTGCCTACTCCCCTCAATATTCAATACAACCCTCGAATTAAAGATCTTAAGGGGCACAGCAACTTTTTTAGGGAATAGGGCAAGTTGATAATTGCCTTGGATTTTCACTGAAAAGACAAGGCAGCACAGCAGTTTGTAATATTTCAAGAGAGCATCATGGCAACTGTTGAAAATTTGAGAAGAGCATCAAGGCAATTTCTCAAAAGTGGAGAAAACACACACAGACATAAATAGATACTTTTATAATAAAGAGGCAGAGACGGCACAGACGGCAACTTCATTAGAGGGCACGGCAAGTGACTGCCTTGGGTAAAGGACATATTTTGAGGGCATTACGGCAGTGGGGATGGATGGGCACCCACGGCAAAATGCCATGGGTGCCGTGGGTTAATTCGAGGGCTGATTCAATAGACTTACCATTTTGTTGACTTGCGTTATTATTACTTGATATGGTGATCTCTTGGAGTCTGGCTACTCCCTTCAATATCCAATAGACTTACCATTTTGTTGACTTGCATTATTACTTGATATGGTGATCTCCTTGAGTCTCTGTCTACTCCCTTCAATATCCAATAGACTTACCATTTTGTTGACTTGCGTTATTACTTGATATGGTGATCTCCTGGAGTCTGTCTACTCCCTTCAATATCCAATAGACTTACCATTTTGTTGACTTGTGTTATTACTTGATATGGTGATCTCCTGGAGTCTGTCTACTCCCTTCAATATCCAATAGACTTACCATTTTGTTGACTTGTGTTATTACTTGATATGGTGATCTCCTGGAGTCTGTCTACTCCCTTCAATATCCAATAGACTTACCATTTTGCTGACTTGTGTTATTATTACTTGATATGGTGATCTCCTTGAGTCTCTGTCTACTCCCTTCAATATCCAATAGACTTACCATTTTGTTGACTTGCGTTATTACTTGATATGGTGATCTCCTGGAGTCTGTCTACTCCCTTCAATATCCAATAGACTTACCATTTTGTTGACTTGTGTTATTATTACTTGATATGGTGATCTCCTGGAGTCTCTCTACTCCTTCAATATCCAATAGACTTACCATTTTGTTGACTTGTGTTATTACTTGATATGGTGATCTCCTGGAGTCTGTCTACTCCCTTCAATATCCAATAGACTTACCATTTTGTTGACTTGTTGTGTTATTACTTGATATGGTGATCTCCTGGAGTCTCTGTCTACTCCCTTCAATATCCAATAGACTTACCATTTTGTTGACTTGTGTTATTACTTGATATGGTGATCTCCTGGAGTCTGTCTACTCCCTTCAATATCCAATAGACTTACCATTTTGTTGACTTGTGTTATTATTACTTGATATGGTGATCTCCTGGAGTCTGTCTACTCCCTTCAATATCCAATAGACTTACCATTTTGTTGACTTGTGTTATTACTTGATATGGTGATCTCCTGGAGTCTGTCTACTCCTTCAATATCCAATAGACTTATCATTTTGTTGACTTGCATTATTACTTGATATGGTGATCTCCTGGAGTCTGTCTACTCCCTTCAATATCCAATAGACTTACCATTTTGTTGACTTGTTGTGTTATTACTTGATATGGTGATCTCCTGGAGTCTCTGCCTACTCCCCTCAATATCCATGATGGAAAATAACAATACTCTATGCAAGCCCCTGCATTAAAAAAATAATTAAACAAAATTTCAATTTCTAACCTTGATGTACATTGTAAAAAAATTGGAAAAGAAAAATTTGAAAGAAAATATTGTGCAAAAATTTTTCCCAGCAAGTGCACTGCCTAAAATTCACATAATACTGAAAACCAAGGAACTGGACTTAATCAGTCGCAGTGCTATGGGGAGGGGGGTGATACTCATCAACGTCCCAGGTGGGGTCACACGATGAGGATTTGGGTTGTGCGCTTCCAAGGGAGGGGGGTGGGGTGATACTCATCAACGCCCCAGGTGGGGTCACACAATGAGGATTTGGGTTGTGCGCTTCCAACAGGTAGTGTGCATATTGGATGACGGAAGAAATATTCATTACCAGGACTGAAGCGATGTGGCCATTTCTATGTTTGTACCGGGCAAGTACCGGACATTTTTCAACACAGAGATTACTACAAATTCGTCCAAAGGTAAGCAAAGGGTTGGGGATCGCATTTTTAACTTTGACTAAACTGTTTCGGAGTTAAGGGTCGCTAAAAGTAGACTATTTCGGGGGCTGTATTTTGTTGTGCATGTCACATTTTGGTACAATTACCGAATAGGGTGCAACTTGCTAGACTTGAGTCCAGTCCTCGTTTACGGAGTTTAGGGTTAGGGTTTAGGGTTGGGGAGGGTACAAAATGGGTATGGCAGTCTTGTAATAAGACTAGTAGAGTTGCACCCTATTCGGCAAACGCTCCCACATTTTGAACAATGAGTGAAAAACGACAACATTCGCTGGTGATTTATAAGGACGCTTTTGTATACCGCCCGTTCATGGAAGAACAGGCGGTATACAAGTAGACCGACATTTGCCTAGCCCGAAACATCATGGCCCTGTTCCTTCCTCACTAGGGCCATGAGTGCCATACGTAAGTTAAAACGGGGCACTGTGAACTCACGTCGCAGTGATGACGTCACACTGACGGCATCTATTTATAGGAAGAATTCAAAACACGGCGATGATAACAGTCACAAGTCTGGTCTTTTACATCCTCAAATGTGCTCAAAAATTACGAACATGCAACAAATATGTTTTGTTTTTAAAAGTCTCATCTTCATGTGAGGAATGGTAGGAAGTGGTATTTATGAGAAAAAGTGGTATTTTATGTGTACCCTGGACCAGCTATGCTCAGGAATCTCAGACCTTCGTACGGAGAAGGACAGTGGAAATCGAAGTGATGGAGTCTCGGAGGTGTGATTACCTCGTCCTCTGCTAACATTTGCCCATAACTTTGCTGATATTTGAGCTACAGACATGGTTGACCTAGTCACGATTATCGCACTTTCAGTTTCCCACACGTTTGAACGGGAATTGGATTGCGTACTTTTTCGATGTCTAGTGAGCAAATTTTTCAATATTTTGAGAAAATGATGTCAAATTTTCTATTCTGTATTGTTTGGTAATAATGTCTTTTGCCAATAGTATGTTTAAAGTTGTAATTTTGTGTTTTTGATCGCAAAGATCGGATATTTTCGTTCGATTCAATTCTGAACCCTTCGCAAAGGTGCCGATTTCGCAGAACTTTGACGATAATTTTGCCTTTTGGACACTAAAATGCTTTCGATCCTTAATTTTGTTTCAACCGAGTCTTAAATTAGCAAGCACAATACGGTTGGTACCACTTTTATATATACATTGATGAAATTTTAAAGATTTTTTTCAAGTTTCTAACCGGGCGCAAATCGTTAAGTGTGTATTTCCTTGACATCCAAAATGGCGTATTAAAGCCAGTCCTCAATATACATAGGTACGGCGTATATAGGACTGGCAAGCGAGTCTAGGTTGACCCCTCATTTTTGAAGTTAAATAATCACCTTTTTAAACAAAATAATTTCCATGTGAAAAAACCTACATGAAAATTTTGTGATCATGCCTATAGATTTAACCATATTTAACCATGATTAAACTTTGATGCTTTTTGCCTCGCTTGGCCATAACAAACTTATTTTCGCCCTCTCGCTTTCAATGTTCAATTTTTGTACTGAATCGTTCAAGCATGCTCAACAAATTTATCAATGTAAGCGCCTCTGGCCCCAGTAGAAGTAAAAACGGATACTATGGCCAGAGTTCATGAGTTCTAGGACTAAGCACATAGAGTCATGAACAGAGTTGATGACGAATTCGTGTTGGTGCCGAATTCGGCAGTCACTCTGTTTTGTCTTTAACCAATTTTTGGAATCAATTTTTCGTATTTATTTGAATTTTGTAAGGAGTTCAAAATGAACATTCAAATAATTTAAATCTAAGCATTTCATATCCAAGATGATTCCCCAGTCTTACCTTTATCTTCAGTGTAAGGAACGCCTTTCTTTTTGATAAAAATATTACTTTTAAAACCGCGGTGAAATATCTCGGTAAACAAGGTATGGGCAAATCGATATAAAAATGATAAAATTAGTATCAATACCGCCCACCAACAATGGGCTATTCCAGAAAATAGGTGCACACCCCCTATAGAGGAGTAAATTTTCAATCAAAGAAATGTCCGGATTTCCAAGTCTGCTTTGTGATAACGACTGGAATTCCAGTTGCAAATGTTAACTGGAAAAAGCTTGGAAATCCTATCAAATGCAGGAAAAATCACGGAAATGTTGAAAATGAGCTCTCAAATTGAGGATTTCTGATTTTGAACTATTTTTCTGCCGGATTTTTTTGCCTTTGGGTACTTTAAAAGTCTGGATTTCCAACAGCCACGACTGGACAAAAAGTCCGGATATCCGAACTCCTCTATAGGGGGTGTGCATCTATTTTCTGGAATAGCCCAATAGCCGAATGAGCACAGACGTTAAAAGTAAACTCATGCTTGAACTTTTGTATTGTTGTCTTCTCTGTCTTTATGTTTATGTTTTACAGTTGTAAGTTTCAACAAATTATTCCCAATTTTCTAGCCTTTTTAAGTTTGGTTAAAATTAAAAGGGCATTTCGTGATCCACAGCATCATCCCCCACTTTTCTCAAAAAAGTTGCGGATTTTTACCACTGGAAACCTCTCTGCATAATGTAGGCCTACAAAATATTTCTTGTAGATTAATTCGTTTAGCAAAAATATCGTGAAATTTGAATTACGTTCTGGTAGGCCTATACCAGAATGAAATTACAACACATTGCCCCGGGGCCACGGGGGGGGGGACTCCAATAAGAAATGGATATAGGTGATAGGGCTGGCACTTCCGCACTAAAGGGGCATTCGGTGAGAGCAAAATGTAAAAAATATGGGGTCATTGGGTGAGAGCATGATTTTTGGCATTCGCTGAGAGCAAAATGTAAAAAATATGGGGTAATTGGGTGAGAACATGACCTTTTTAAAATGGAATCTTTGGGTGAGAGCCGAAACAGCGCCACAGAAACCTTGAACATCGAATTTCTAGTTCTAAATGGCTTCAAATTTCTTTGTTTTTTCAAAATAAGTAACAAAATCAGTGATATATGAAAATTGCTGTTAAGGGTCTTTGGGTGACAGATCAAATGGAAAAATAAGGGGTCTTCGGGTGACTGAAAGACGGCACAAGTTTTGGGAATAGGCTAGGCCTAAGCTTTTTTCGTGGATATCTACTGAAAAATGTCATTATGCATAAGATGCCTAGGATCACGAAATACTCCTTTAAGTTTAAAAGTGCATATAAAATTGCAGAAAAAAAAAGACAAATTGGGTACCCGTATATAAGCATTTTAAGAAATTTTTCATTTGATATCTCAGAAGAGTGAATATCAATTTATATTTATTCAGTAGGCCTAGGCCTATTCATATTTTTTACCTTCTAAATTCACTATACTCCCATACTTATTTTATGCTACATATACGCCTGACGCCTGTGTGTGCTAATCTCCTATGTTCCATTCCATTGTTTTAGGCTGTACAGTGTACACTTTTTATGTGGGAGAGTGCTCTGATCTACCAAATCGCAGTAGTTTGAAATAGTTGATAATCTTAAAAGAGCTATATCTTCCAAAGTTGTGAGCCGATATTGAAAATATTTTTTCGGTTTATTAAAGCTAAAGATTAAAGGTTTCTTTAAATTTCTTTACATACCGGTACCAAAATATATTTGATCAGCTATTCTGCCCCGGGCTATTCTGAAAAAAAAAAAAAAGAGGATGCAATGAGGATTCTGTGATTTTTGTGACACCCTGTACTATTATATTTGTATAGTTGGGACGAGATAGATAAAACTCTCAGTTTTTTTTGTCACCGTAATTTTGTCGACCAATGGCGACCATTATCAAACCTCTCTTTTTCCATTATTATGTTTATTATTTCATTTATTTATTTATTTATTTATTTATTTATTTATTTATTTATTTATTTATTTATTTATTTATTTATTTATTTATTTATTTATTTATTTATTTATTTATTTATTTATTTATTTATTTATTTATTTATTTATTTATTTATTCATTTATTTATTTATCATTTCATTTATTTTATTTTATTTTTTTTATTTTTTTTATTTGATTTTTTCATTTATTTTTTCATTTATTTTTATTTTAATACTTTTTTTTTTCATTTATTTTTTTTTCTCTTGATAATTTTTTGAATCAGTCCCTAATGGGGGCTGAAATCCAGCCCCTCTCCAAGTGTTTGTGAACGGTCCCTAAATATTCCCGGGGATAAAAGGGCACCATTGTAATTGGGCACCAACTTCAATCAATCAATTAGCGACAGGTGCATTAACCGCATCCCCTTGTCAGTAGTGCAAAGACCCGTTACATCACAAACGCACACGTTTCCCTGTGCCAATACGTTGCGACTAACGTGTGCAGCATAGCAACTATATACAATTCGCCAGGCAAGGTTTAATAATCTGCAACTTAGAGCCCAATTAGACGTTTTTTGAAGATTTTAAGCGCAACGTTTTTGACAATATTTCGGTCTCTTTGTCTCATAGAAACAAATTATTGATCAAGTTAATAACACTTATAACCTCTGCTATTTTCAAGTTATTTATTTCCTATATTTCTTATTTGAACAGAATAAAGAAAAAATTAGGCGACTCTGCATGATACGACCCCTGGTTTGGGCTGGATATATCTAGCAACTCCGGTAATCCATCTATGGTGAACGAAAAGTGAGAAATCGAAAGTGAAAAGTAATTTTTCGTTTTGATAATGTCGGATGACAAGGAGAATTCCGAGGAACAGGGAACGGACAAGGTTGAGAGTGGACTAGAGAAGAACAACAATGAGAAAAATGCCAATAAAACTAGTGGCAGTCGGGCGCCTAGCAGAGCGAAAAGCAGAGGCAGTATTGGAGACCAGAGGAAGGTGATTTTTTAAGCTTAACAAAATTTGTACAATGAATAATTAAATAATACTAGCCTATTATTTATTGTAGTGCGGGCAGGTTATTAAAAATGAATGCGTATTACAAAAATAATGCACGTCCGCTGATGTTGATGCGTCTATTAAATGCATGAGATGAGCCCCGAAGCGAAAGGGGGAGTTCATTAGACGCATCAGCATCACTCAGCGCAAGTGCATTATTTTGTCTAATTTCTCGAGCAACAAGTAATACGCATTCATTAACCTATTTCATGTACATGAGAAAAAAAAACTTGTGATATTTGCTGTTTTTATAACAAAATTATCACTAAAGATATTGGAAAATACTAACCAATATATAAATGCATCAACCCGCCCGAAAAATGAATCAACTACTACGCGACGGGAACATGTGCGAACTGCGAAAGCACTGCGCGTAGTAAACGGAGTGTACATTGTACACAATCAGTGCATGGTTTGGATTTTTCTAACGCTTGCTCCGATTGGTTCTCGCTATCTAAGAGTGTATGAATAATACATAGTACACTACAGTATAAAGTGTTAATAATTTGTACAAACAGGGCATAATCAGTGTGTCATTGTTTATGCAAAGCCGTAATGGGTATAACTATATTTTATACAAACCATGTCCATGTCTCTTATTCACATCTAGCCAAGCCAATATGAAACGAGTCCCCTGACCATGTAAATTCAGAGTTCACCGTTTCAGCTGCGACTCCTATCCTACTACTATCGCTTCAACAAGGAAACCCGCTTCACGAACCTACATCACTGTACACCACTTGAAATAAACTCTAAAGACTAAAATATCCCTAAAAAACTTTGTCATTCCTCAAAACAACATGTACGGTACCATAACTTGAAATGTGAAATTAGTTTTACAAATAATTGAAATCCTATAGTGGAGATTTCAATTGAATGAACACAGCCTGACATAGTGTGACGATTTTTTGTGTGCACTGCGTGATGTACGCCAGTGTGTGCGACTGTGTGGGCGTAACGCCACTAAGGCTGGCATTTTCGGGCGGGCATGCGGTACCCGCCGAGATTACATTACCGGGCAGCAAAATACTGGTACCGAAATTTATAAAAAAAAAAAATTCAAGATGTTTTGTATTTTTAATATGAAAATTGATAATTTGTATTCATGTCATACTCTATTAATGATTTCAAAATGCATTCAAATTCAATGCATTTTGAAATCATTAATTAATAGAGTATGACATGAATACAAATTATCAATTTTCATATTAAAATACAAAACATCTTGAAAGTTATTTTTTTTTAGGTCAACCATGAATGATCCTAGCATTTAGGTCTAGGTCCACAGGGGCGGATACAGGATTTCGAGAAAGGGGGCACACTCCTTAAAATAAACATGAAATGTAAGAAATGGACCTTGGCGTGCATCCCGGAGGCGCTTCTTGCTGACGCTTGAGAATGTCTGAAGGGGATGTGCCCCCTCAGAAGTGAGAAACTTTTGGAAAATGAAGACCCAAGTGAAGCCATTTGGTGGACCATTTTGTCAACATTATTGTGTAAAATTTTAGTTTGAAAAGCCTAAAATTTGCAAAAAGACGACCCAATTGAAGCCATTAAATGGACAAATTTTGACCTCTTTTGTAAAATTATTGCTTTATACCTATGTACCCATAACGTTGCGCGACATGGGTGGGGGGTGTCTGAGGGGGATGCCCCCTCAGAAATGAGAAACATTTGCAAAATAAAAACCTAATTGAAGCCATTTGGTGGACCATTTTGGCACTATTATGGTGTAAAATTTGAGTTTGAAAAAGCCGAAAATATAAAATTTATGAAATGACAGGCCAATGAAGCCACCTTTTTTCACTGTTATGTATAAATTCAGAGTGCTGGGTGTGAAATACAGAAGCGAAAACGGGCAGTTGTTTATATAGGCAGGGGGTGTCTGATGTTCCCCCTCCGAAATTTGGAAATTTTGCAAAGTGAAGTGAAGGTCCAATTGAAGCCATTTGGTGCATCTGTTTTACACTATACATATACGAGAGTATATCATTGCTTTTAAAACAAAACAGGGCCCGAACTCAATTTGTAAAATGTTACATTGACACTTTAATAGGCCCTAGGCCTAAGACTCGGAGATTCGCAATTTAAAGCATGCATGGATCGAAGTCAGCATGGAGTCCGTATCAATACTGACTTTGGTGATCCGACCTATTAGTATTCCCGCTAGTATTATAGGGCCTACTTTTGATAGACCAGACTGTGAGCTACTGTGCGGTTTATTTGGCATGGACCTACTAATTACGTGCAATTTAACTTTTCCCCTTCTCCTTTTCTCTTCTCTTTTCTCCTTTTTTCCTCTTTCTCTTCTCTTCTCTCTTTTTCCTCTTTTTTTTTTTTTTGAGGGGGCTGAATCCAGCGCCTGGAGAGTGCCACCCGGTGTATGATACTCACTACAGATTTATTAGGCTATAGGCCCGAAGATTTTCTTTCTTTCTTTTACGTTGTTCCGTTTTCTTTTTCTTTCTTTTCTTTTCTCCCTTTCTTTTCTTTTCCTCTTTTCTTTCCCTCCTTCTCTTCTCTTTCTTTTCTTCTTTTTTATTTTTGGGATCCGCCAAAGGGGGGGTGCACGGGCGGCTGTGCCCCCCCCTCTAAATCAGCGCATGTAGGTCCACCGACACTACAAAACTGAAAAAATAAAAAACTGAAAAAAAATGTAAATTTTTTTTTTTTTTTTTTTTTTAATTTCGAAAAATGCGCCGGGTACCCGGGTACAAAATTACCTGAAAATGCCAGGCCTAAATGCAACTATTATGCGGAAATGAATCCAGTCATGCCAATGCACTCGTGATTGGTTTAGTATTGATTTCATGAAAATGTACAATTCCGAAATTTTTGAATTTTGAAAAAACAAAAATCATAATTTTGCAGTTGACACACACTTGAGGTGATAATTGTTATATGTTTGCACATAGATGGTGAGTCGTGCAGGAAGCCACATGTCATCCCGACCAGACAGTATTATGGATGGACTTATCAATAGAGATGTTGGCGCTGATGATGATAGGCCAGGCTCTGCACATACTATCAGTAGCGAGACTACTGGAGGCTGGGATACGGACTTAGAGATAGATGGTAATATGATGTGGTATTTCTGATACATTTGGGTGTATTTCTGATACATTTGGGTGTATTTTTGATACATTTGGGTGTATTTTTGATACATTAAGGTGTATTTCTGATACATTTGGGTGTATTTCTGTAACATTTGGGTGTATTTCTGTTACATTTGGGTGAATTTCTGATACATTTGGGTTAATTTCTGATACATTTGGGTGTATTTCTGATACATTTGGGTGTATTTCTGATACATTTGGGTGTATTTCTGTTACATGTGAGTGTATTTCTGATACATTTGGGTGTATTTCTGATACATTTGGGTGTATATCTGATACATTTGGGTGTATTTCTGCTACATTTGGGTGTATTTCTGCTACATTTGGGGTGTATTCTTCTACATTTGGGTGTATTTCTGATACATTTGGGTGTATTTCTGATACATATACATTTGGGTGTAAAGCAGCTTTTTGTGATCAATCGTGATATAGTGTGTACGATCCATGTATCAAAACTGAAAAAAGTTGTTTGTGTTTTTTTTTTTTTTTTTTAAAAGGTTGATTCCAAGATATGCCACGCCTCATTTTAAAAAAAATCATAATGAAATTAATACATGTACCCTAAGGCTAAAGCCACGATTTTTCTGTGTTACAAAATTTAAATTCTGTGTTACAAATTGGATGATTCCGTGATTTTCCGTTTTACATTATAAAGCACTGAAAAGTGAATACAATCATGTTTTTAAAAGTGTAATTTGTCTTATGTAATTATATATATCTTTTTACTGTAGTCACCCCTCAACATCCCCATTAAAATTAAGCAGCATCAATTGTCTTGTGTGTACTTCCAATAGTTGTATCGGCCAGAATCTTGCATCTTATAGGCCTAGAATAAATGCTAGAATGGTTGTTTAATGGTTGATTACTGCTAAATTATCACTTTTCTTTGTTTTCTTTTGCAAATCAACACAAAAGTTAGACATTTTAGACAGTTTTTCACTATTTTCATGTGAGCAAACCCCAAATTCCGTGAATTTTTCTGTTTTTCCCTATCACAGAGAAATCGTGGCTTTAATGTACCCCCTATCCAAGACATGGCCTTAATCTCCCAAACAGAGCTAAACAGGGAGTGTGAATTTCAAATAAAGCTACCTGAATTGGTGACTCCATTTGATATCTACACACCTTGTGTGGGAGATTATTTAAATGTCATATCTTCCATAGGGGGCGTATGGATTTCAACTGGAATAACCCATTTTGGAGCAGACAACACTGAATGGGTGGCTCCATTGAAATTCACACTCCCTGTGTGGAAGATAAAGGTCATGTCTTCCATAGGGAGTGTATGAATTTCAACTGGAATAGCCCATTTTGGAACAGACAACACTGAATGGGTGATTCCATTTGAAATTCACACTCCCTGTGTGGACGATAAGGTCATGTCTTCCATAGGGGGTGTATGAATTTCAACTGGAATAACCCATTTCGGAGCAGACGACACTGAATAAGTGATTCCATTTGAAATTTACACCCCCTGTGTGGAAGCTTAATGTCATGTCTTCCATAGAGGGTGTATGGATTTCAACTGGAATAGCTGAAAGCATGCCAAGCCAGATAGTATTTTCATGCTTGCATCATCATTCTCTTTTTCTTCATTGAAGAGATCATTGCTGTCAATCTTCTTTTACTAGGATATTAAAACTGATAAGTGCTTCATTTCAAGTTATCATTTTCCATATCAAATAACATACTTTAAGCAGTTTCTTAGCTAGCTGCTCTCCAGGGAGTGTGCTTCGGGACGGGCAAAATTAATGCCTTTGACAGATGCTACATTACTACACTGGGTTTCAGAGAATCAAATGACAGGCAAACCCATAGAGCCTTATTTTATTAAGCTCCATGGGCAAACCTCAATTTCTAGCTAAGACCCTGCTTTCAAGTTTCTGTTTTTGAATTCTAATACTTCTCCTAGGTTCCAGGGTTTTCATGGGTGCCATAATAATCCCATTGTTCGCTGAAAGGAAAATTTTGAAAGCTATAGAAGAATTTCTATGTTGCATTTGCCCGATTTCTGTTGGCGGGGAGTATGGGTAAACTACCTGCATGAAATTTGGGCTAGTCCAGTTGATATCCATACACCTCCAATCCAATGGAACACACCACCTTATCTTTCACTCATGAAGTGTGAATTTCAAATGCGGTTAACCTGAATGGAGGACCCTATTCAAAATCTATAGTGTGTAGAAGATTAAGGTCATGTCTTCTATAGGGGTGTATGGATTTCAATTGGAATAGCCAAATCTACATGTCTCTTTCATTTCTAATTAATTATTCCCTATACTGGTTTATACTCAGGGTTTGTAAGTTGCAAACACTTGGCTGTGATATGCCCAAACATCCCACCAAACATTTTACATGAGTTTGTCACCTTTTGTGTCTCACACTCACAGTCACACCTTTTTTAAGCTTATTTATGTGTTCCAAGCTTGAAAAGTTATCATCATGTAGAGGTACACCTACTGCTATGAGCCGGTATGTCAATTTTTAAAGTTACCGAAGAAGAAGATTTTTAAAGAAGCATCTTCAAATCCTGAGTATGAATCATAATTTAATCTTCATGATACATTGATTTTTTTCTCTCATTATGTTTTGAATTCTTTTCCATGCATGCCTTAATCATATTCTACAGCTACTGTGATTGCATTACGAAGAAGTAAGGAGTCATTTCATTTCACTTTCAACACATTATTCTGTTACATTTGGGCGTATGATACATTTGGGTGTATTTCTGATAAATTTGGGTGTACATACCTAATACATCTTGGTGTATTTCTAATACATTTGGGTGTAATTCATAATACATTAGGCATATTTCTGATACATTTGGGTGTATTTCTGATACCTTTGGGTGTATCTCTGTTACATTTGGGTGTAATTCTGATACATTTGGGTGTATTTCTGATACATTTGGGTGTATTTCTGATACATTTGGGTGTATTTATAATACATTTGGGTGTATTTCTGATACATTTGGGTGTATAATTCCTAATACATTTGTATGTGTTTTTAATACATTTGGGTGTATTGACATGTAAATCTCAGATAACTACACATTTCACATAAAGTATTTGCCCCCTTCATTGTGAGAAATAATTCAAAATCTTTTTAATTTTTTAACCGAATATCAAAAAAGAAATCTTGTGGTTTGTTCTGCTAATGTTGCTGGCTCAATAGCCTAACATTTGTTGTTACCACGGTGATCTTTTGAATGAAAATAATGCAGATTCAAAAGTTCCACCTCAACCCATTAAAATTTTCAAGTGCTTTTGTTGTTAGAATGCCTGGTTATCACTCTTCAAGTTCATTGTGGGTCATCCTTGACCGAAACTACCAAAGGGAATGTAATGGTAGACTGGCTTTAGTCGCTTTTTAGTGCGACTTTTGAATCTGCATCTTTCATTCAAAGAGTCCCCAGTCACCATGTGGCTACAAATTTTGAGCAATCCTGACAAAATAGGTATCAAAATTTTGCAGAATTAAAATGAGTTTCTTTTTGTTATTCAAATTTTAAAAAAAATTAACCCTAGATTTTGAGTTATTGTGTTATTTTTATAACCTTTACAATTATTTTTTGTTTCTATATGCTCTATATGACAGCATGTCAAGGGGCATAACTGTCAAGTGACATGTGTGCAATATACATGTATGATTGTATGTAGAATGATGTCAAGTGACATTTAATGCAGAGGGCCTTCTTTCATTTTCAAAATATAGATATTTAGCTATATTTTTCTTATTTCGTCGGGTTCATCACATACTGGTCTATCTTGAATTTTTGACTTTTTTGAGAAAATTGGTATATAATTCTTTTTTACGGAGCTCTTCCAATACAACAAATTACAGACCTCAATTTTTCCTAGATAATTAGTTACAAATTTTAAATTTAAACTATCTATGATATTTTCAAAATACGTATTTTCACATACTGATCTATCTCGAAAAAAACACGCATTTCTAGAAAATACATAATTGAAAATATTAAGTATTAAGTTTACCTTTCTATAATTTAATTAGACTATAAACTTTCATGAAAGTGGTTTTAAATTAAAGCATATACTTAACAGATTTATTTAAGTGGAATCTTTAATTATATTTACGTATGTAATATTGCTTAAAACTACACTTTAGTTCTGTATGTGAAATCGTTAATTTCCCGATATCGTATTGAAAGTGCATTACATACTGGTCTATCTCGAGATAGACCAGTATGTGATGCATCTAAAGTCACGTCTTTGTCATGATTGTTCTCGAAATCGAGATAGCCCCCAAGATAGACCAGTATGAAACGCACTTTAAATACGATATCGGAAATTAACTATTTCACATACAGAACTACAACTTTAGTGTAGTTTTAAGCAATATTGCATACGTAAATATAATTAAAGATTCCACTTAAATAAATCTGTTAAGGGATCTAAAATGAGCGTTTATTAGCGTTTTACGACAGTATTTTTTGTGGGACATGAGAGCACCTCAGACCTATCGAATTGCATTCTGAATACTGAAGCATGTCTTTCTGATATCAAATAATTTTCATTTTTTGAAAATCACAATATAATACAAATTTTATGACAAATTATAAAATTTGATATTTTTCAAATTTTGATATATAACAGTCCTCGAAGTAAATTATATAAATCTAATGTTATATTCTTAAAGTGTATGTAGCAGGGAGGAAAAGCCGACGGTCAATTGAAAATTTTGACATTTCATATTGAAGATATGGATTTTTAAACAAAAAAAAACTAATTTTTTTTTTTGGTGTTTTGGGGAAAAAATCCATATCTTCAATACTGAAAGTCAAAATTTTCAATTGATCGTCGGCTTTTCATACCTACATACACGTTAAGTATAAATCATCAGATTTCTAAAGTTTACTTCAAGTACTGTTAAATATCAAAAATATCAATTTTTAATGATTTGCCATAAAATGTGTATTAAATTGCGAATTTCAAAAAATCTAAATTATTTGATATCAGAATGACATTCTTCGTATTCAGAATGCAATTCGATATGTCTGATGTGCTCTGATGTCCCAAAATAAATACTGTCCAAACGTTCATACCCCAGCCCTTAAGTATATGCTTTAATTTAAAACCACTTTCATGAAAATCCATAGTCTAATAAAATTATAGAAAGGTTAAATTCATACGAAGATTTTCAATTGCGATTTTCTCGAAATGCGTGTTTTTCAAGATAGACCAGTATGTGATGCGACCGACGATTTGTTTGTATACACCTCACTGCACAAAATCTTGTAGTTATAGAATGTATGCAATAAACCAACTGGAACAGTATAACTATTGAAATGGCAGCCATGTTGGGAGACACATGACAGAGGGACAGGTCTCTAGTTCAATTCCAAAACCATTCACCATTTGCCTGCACTTGTTTTATTGTATCATGCAAATTACCCCATTGTACCTTGCGGAGGCCAGAATTTTATTTGAATGAGGATGACTCTGTCATGAGTGATGTCGTTTGCATCCGGGGGGGGGGTACTCAGTACAAATGACCATACAGGGACGTGCCGCAAATATGGGTAGCATTTTCAGCCTTTTGGTATATCAATGACCCCTTTTTCAAAGTCTATTTTGGTATATGAATGGGTCCTTTTTTCAAAATTTTCTCAATTTTTTCGGAAAACACCCCAATTTTTCCTTAATCTAGCCAAAATTGTCAAAATTTTCCCGAAATTTTGGGAAAATTTGTAAAAACTAAGACAATTTGGGTTCAATTCGGCCGAAAATTTTGACTTCTGGTATATCAATGGGTCCAAATTTCTTGAAAAATTGGTATATTTATGGGTCCACTTTCAAATTCTCAGCGGCATGTCCCTACCAAAACCAAACTTGAGTACCCCCCCGAGTTTGCATACTCTCTATATAGGCACCATTTTGTACTTTATCACCAAACACAATGTAGTTATAGCAACATTGGGTTATTCCTGTTCAAATACACACACCTCAGTCTTATAGGAAAACATGACCTTATATAATGTGAATTTCAAATGAGATTGTGGTCATGTCTTCCATAGGAGTTGTATGGATTTCAACTGGAATAGCCCATATTGTATCTGCACACACCATTCCAGCACAAACCTAATATTATGCATGGTATAGTAAAACAACATCAAATAATACTATAATAATTATGTTTGTGGTATGATATTGGTTGTGTCACTTGTGTGTGGGGTGTGTTTATGGGGTGGGGGAGGGAGTAGGTGTGGGTTGGTGGTAGTGTGTTTGTAAACACTGGCGAACAAGGACACACATGAGAAATATCTGTGCAACAGTGGATGCACAGGAACGGTAGATGGCTGTTCCTAGACATTGTATCTGGACGTTAAACGTCGTTAAGAAAGTAAAAATAACAGCAGTTTGCCTCTGAATGGAAATCCATACTTGGAAAGTAAAAACTTATCCACATCCATGGTAAGGTGAACAAACTCAAACATGGTTGGATAGTACAAACTCATCATGTTTTTCACATCCTTGTTCCAAGTGGTTCCACACACATGTAGGGTTGTGTGTGGAAGGGGTGGATAAGGGTGGGGTGTGTTATTGTAGGTGGTGTTATGTGCTGGGGTGCTCATGTGTGTTTGAGGCACAGGTGTTTATATGAGAGAGAGAGGGAGTTTCTTGTAATTTATTTTTAGATCTTACCAGTCCTTTTTGCAAATTTCAAAATATTTAGGGGTTCATTCATATATTTTCATGACTAAACGGTTGTTTATGCCCGAGGGGCCGCTTGCTTTTCATGATTTTCCTTCATTTTTCCTACCCGGCGATCGCACATCCGGGACACCGGGCATAAACGCTGTTTATGCCCGGCTCTCGACCAATCACGTGCGCCGTTATATAGCGTGTGTGTGTATGAACTCTCAATCTTTTATGAACATGGTTTTCTTTGACTCAGTACATAAATTCCTCCCCATTCACAGCGGTACATTTGGGTGCATTTCTAATACATGTGGGTGTATTCCTTATACATTTGGGTGTATTCCTAATACTGGGTACATTCCTAATACATGTGGGTATATTCCTTATACATTTGGGTGTATTTCTAATGCATTTGGGTGTATTCCTATACATTTAGGTGTATTCCTAATACATTTGGGTGCATTCCTAATACATTTGGGTATATTCCTAATAGATTTGGGCATATTTCTAATGCATTTGGGTGTATTTCTACAGAGGTGCGTGAAGACTATGATGCAACAGGCAGGACCACCTACAAGGAAGCGTGTCGTCTCAACGGCGTCATCCCGGTGTCATATTTCTTACGTCATATTGGAGATTCGAACTTGTAATGAAGCACCATGGACTCGGACCCGCTGGAGCTAAAGCCATTGCAATTGCACTTGTGGTAAGTTTTATGGTCATATATTAGCCTGGGTGCACGCCCAGGGGGATCACTCCCTATCTGGAATGGCATGGATGTGCCTCGTTAAAAGTAGGGGGCAACTAAAAAGGGGGGCCTTTGGGGTAACAAACTGCCAAATGCAGGTCATTGGGTACAGGATTGCCAAAAGGGGGGTCATTGAGTACAAACTGCAAAAAAAAGCAACTGGATGACTGATGGACTTCAGAATCAGAAATCCCATTATGTCTCTTGAGAACAAATATCACCTGAAAATGGTGGGTCATTTGGGTACTTGACATTTCATCACTCAAGGACCCCAAATTATTAGCAAACTCATGTGCTTGTCTCCCATAGACCCCTCATTTCTCCTTGGAACTTGCATCCAAAGACCCCTCGTTTCTCCTTGGAACTGTCACCAAAAGACCCCTTATTTCTCCTTGGAACTTTCACCCAAAGACCCCTTATTTCTACTTGGAACTGTCACACACAAGGCCCCTTATTTCTACTTGGAACTGTCAATTAAAAGACCCCTTATTTCTACTTGGAACTGTCACCCAACGACCCCTTTTTTCAACTTGGAACTGTCACCCAAAGACCCCTTCTTTCTTCTTGGAACTGTCACCCAAAGACCACTTACTTTTCCTTGGAAGTGTCACACAAAGACCCCTTATTTCTACTTGGAAGTGTCACCCAAAGACCCCGGGCCAAAGACCGCTTCTTTCTGCTTAGAGCTGTTGCCCAAAGACCCCATCTTTATCCTTGGAACTGTCACCCAAAACTCAAATGACAAATTCCATTCAGCACTGATTTTATTACTTGTTTTAGTAATTTAAGTCATTGGGCTATTCCAGTTGAAATCCAGACACCTCATATATAAGATATGATTTTAATCTCCCACAAAGGGGGTACAGGTTTCAAATGGAATCACCCATTCAGGTAACCCATTTGAAATTTACACCCCCTGTGTGGGAGATTAAGGTCATGTCTTTCATAGGGGGTGTATGGACTTTAACTGGAATAGCCTAATTGTGGTCATTCTTTTCAGACAAATACTACAATTTGCAAGCTTAATCTGAGTGATAATTGGTTGGATGCTGAAGGGGGTATTGCAATAGCTGATATGCTGAGGGAAAACTGCTATATAACAGACTTGGTAAGTTTAATATACTGAATAGGGTGTTCTTATATTGGCCCCTTCATACCATTGATAGCGTGGGCTACACAATCATCATCACTTTTAGTTTTCCGCTTCGCTAATTCCGGCCTGATTGGAGTTAACCAAGCCAAAACGCCATTAACAGCTGGTAGGGGTCAAAAATAAGAAAACTCTTATTCAATCTAATTCAATCTGGATGAATTTGCTAGTATGAAAACCAACACAAAGAGAGATAGATAGGCCTATGGCGAAAAGCCTATTAATATTGAGAAAATCATGTGCTTTTTGGAATTCAAATTTAGAATTCAGATACATTTATAGACAATTGAAAAAAAAAGTTTCCTAATAATCAAATGGGGCAAGGTGACACAGTATAGGCTGTGCCTTCGATTGCAAGTTTGAGCCCTGGCAGTGGCGGTGCCATCGTGTTGTGCACTTGGGTAAGGCACTTTACCTCACTTGCCTCTCTCTACCCAGAGGCGAAATGGGGAGCTGTTATGAATACTGCCATTGAATGCCGTCCAAAGGTATGATCATGCCTTATACCTCGGGCATTGTATGGCATCATGACATATTTTGGCGACAGCACAATAAATGTAAAGTGCTTTGATACATGTGAAAGCTGTGTATAAATGACAACATTTATTTTTTTATTAGGGTTTGTATTTATTTCTAACAGTTTGAAACTTTTGTTACCAATTTCCTAAATCCGGACCAGTTCCAGGGGACAGCTTTCACAACATGTTTCTTTTTTGCCTTGTATTCAAACTTGTTGGTTATATGTGATTATACAGTATACACCTTCCAAATAAGATAACATTTAACTTATTTTAAACAAACCACAGTCCAACAGTAGTTTTAATGTTTATTTTATTTTGACCAGGACCTATCAGAGAATAAACTTAATAACAGTGGAGCCAAGGCTGTATGTGATATGCTGCAACAAAACAACACACTCACACATCTGACTCTAGCAGGTAAGATGAAAGATTTAATGGAAACAAGTTTTTGTTAATTCTTTGAACAAGTTCATTTGGAATGGTAGATTGGACTGTTAACATGGTTCGTTTTGACTAAATGATGTTGACTACTCACATTACCAAATTTTGCCTTGCTACAGTTGCATATTTTAGTTACTCAGGTCAAATCTATCTCAATGTTTCGGCCATGGGTAGTCCCCTCAACCCCCTCACTTGCAACATCTTTATGGAGTGGCTTGAGCAGAAAGCTATTTCCACAGCTCCGGAAAGCTGTCGCCCCATCTCTGGAAGAGATATGTTGACGATGTTTTGGAAATAGTATGCAAAAGACAAGTAGACAAATCTAACTGATCATTTAAACACCATTGATCCCACCAATAGTGTCAAATTCACCTATGAATAAGAGCAAGAGGGCTCTATTCCCTTCCTTGATACTCTTATCACGTACAGAAAACCTGACGGTTCAGTGAAACTTAGCATCTATAGAAAGAAAACACACACTGATCAATATTTTCAGTTTTCCTCCCACCATCCATTACATCAAAAGTTAAGAGTGGTCAGAACTCTGTTAGATCGGAGCAATGCTTTAGTCACAGAGGAAGCGGACAAGCAAAAAGAGGAGAAAAGTATTTGCAAAGCCTTATCTTGTTACGGATACCCCGATTGGTCAATCAAGAAAGTAAAACAAGACAGAGCTACTCCTAAAAAAAGCCTACCTCTAAGCAAAAAAAATGATGGTGAAAAGTCAAAAGGCATGGTTGTAGTTCTTTATATAGAGGGCCTTACTGAGCAAGTTTCACAAGTTTTTAAAAAGCATGGCTTCGCAACTGCTATGAAACCACACTGTACAATATGCAGCATGGTCGTTCATCCCAAGGACAAACTTCTCCCTCAACAAAAAATTTATGAAATCCCCTGCAGAGACTGTGCAGGTACATTATATCGGAGAAAACGGTCTTCTATGTTGACTGTAAGCTAGCTTAAGCTCCTCTCTCGGAGATCTCTTGAGCAAGCTTTCTGCTCCACTTGACAGTCAGATAACACACACACTATATGTTAGTCCAGCAAAATACCACAGTTCGTTGATGGAGATATTTCAGTCTGCCGCTTCCTGAGTCGACAGCACAATCTATTAGCTCTACTACTGCCTTTGGCATATTTTATTATCTCCAACACAAGAACCGCAAACCAAAGTTTGAAGACTTCAATTATGGTAACTTTTGTACCACTACTGGCTCACATAAATTTCACAGAGTTCCCTCATAGAATTTCAATCTCCTCTCTTGATCATTTCCTATCCAGGCTTTATATATCATTTCTTACCATTCTAGAATAATCTAAACTAACCAGAAACACTACCTCTTTTTGTTCCATTTAATAGGAAATGGCTTTGAAGACAAGAGTGCAGAATATTTTGCAGAAGTTATTTTGGTAAGTGCATATTTTATGACAGATTCATTTTTTTGCGTAAGACATGTGAGCTAGTGGATTATATCAGTGACATTATTTTGCCTGTGTGTTCTTTTCTACCCATAAAACTGTCAGAAAAGATGAAAGTGCTAAGTCTTAGCACGAAACTGTCATTGAGGTACATAACATCAACCCAAATTTTGGATTTGTACCAAGAATCTCTGAATTATCTGTTTTATTGACAATCCTGATCAACTTGTTTGCGGAAAGATGGCTTATAAGGCAAAAAAAAGGTTTGTCTCAAAGCGCACGAGTGGTTTGAAAACAAAATTAATGCGAAATGCGATTTTTGACTTGGTATTTGTATGGTATTTTGAGAAATTTCGCCATTTTTTTCGGATAAAAATGGAAAAAAATGTCCTTTTTAGAAACATGTAAAACTCATTTTTGATAAGGATCAAGATGTGACTCGTTCCCCTTGATCATGTCACAGATATACTACTATGGTCAGATATTGTACTTTTGTCGCTGCAATATTACAAATGCGCGCGCAAGCTTTGAGACAAACTTTTTTGTGCCTAATAACCCTTTTGCTTGTTTTTTTATTTTCTCAGAATAACAATAAGCTAGACTACTTAAACATAAGTCACAATGACTTCAGTGAGGCCGCTGGAGAGATCCTAGGACCAGCTATTGCAGAAAACATCACATTAAAACATCTGGATCTAAGTTGGAATCATATCAGAAGAAAAGGGGCATTATCACTAGCTAAAGGAGTCATGGTAGGTAGTATGATAGTGTCATATATATATATAGAGAGAGGAGAGATCCTAGGACCAGCTATTGCAGAAAACATCACATTAAAACATCTGGATCTAAGTTGGAACCATATCAGAAGAAAAGGGGCATTATCACTAGCTAAAGGAGTCATGGTAGGTAGTATGACAGTGTCATATATATATATAGAGAGAGAGAGATCCTAGGACCAGCTATTGCAGAAAACATTACATTGAAATATCTGGATCTAAGTTGGAATCATATCAGAAGAAAAGGGGCATTATCACTAGCTAAAGGAGTCATGGTAGGTAGTATGACAGTGTCATATATATATAGAGAGAGAGAGATCCTAGGACCAGCTATTGCAGAAAACATTACATTAAAACATCTGGATCTAAGTTGGAACCATATCAGAAGAAAAGGGGCATTATCACTAGCTAAAGGAGTCATGGTAGGTCGTACTGTATAGGGAGAAATTTTTGTACAGTTTTATTTTCGCGGTTATTTGAAGAACCGCAAATTTAAAAGCCTATGCCAATATTTTTTACCCATACGCTTTACTGTGTAACTATATGTAATTGCAAATACAAGAAACTGCAGAAATGCTTTGAACACCTCAAATCGCAAAAAATTAATATCGCAAAAATATTATGCTTTTGGGAAATATGGGCTATTCCAGTTGAAATCCATACACCCCCTATGGAAGACATGAACTTACCTCCCACACAGGGAGTATGTATTTCAAATTGAGTTACCTGAGTCAGTAAATCCATTTGAAATCTACACCTCCTGTGTGGTAGATTAATTGCAATAGACCAATATGTGAGTGAGTTTGTGATTTAGAAATTGAATGAGTGAGTGAGCCAGTGATTGAATGAATTGATTTATCAATTCATTAATTGAATGTTTGATTCATTTAATGAACACTTTATTTGATTCATCTTTATTATCTATGTACCCTCCTTTTTTCCTCCTTGCCCAGAATAATATTGGATTAAGGAAGTTGGATTTGTCTTGGAATGGGTTTGGTAACGAGGGAGCTGAAGCACTTGGAGAAGCATTCAAATTCAATAGTTCCTTGGAAGAACTGGATATGACGTAAGTTCAGTCTGGAGGGTGGGGGGGGGGGGGGTAGTCACAAATATAAGGTATACGGGAATTTTACACTATAATGGGTCGCTTTTTGCAAGAAATTCCTAACCCCCCTTACTCACAAAAAATATTGCATTCCCACCTAAAATCACCCATTACCCCCAGTGTAAATAATGGCTTCTCCCTAAGTTAAGATATACTGTATTCTGCCCCACAATTTAAATGCATGCTAGTAAATTGTGAGATAGAGGATAATTGTGATTATTTTGTCATTGTATTTAAATCGCCCCATGGTGGAGGCATCCCAATCGATACCGTGCATCAAAAACAGTGGCGTTTCTAGTTGTTAATCATTTGATGAATTTTTATGATATAGAAGTAAAGATTGATAATAATATTATAAAGATAATTTCTTACAGATGTATTTGCTATTTTCCCTCCAGAAATAACAGAATCTCAGCTGAAGGTGCTGTACTCTTAGGCAAAGGAATTATGGTCAATGAATCACTGAAAACAATTAAGGTAAGAACTACTCCCCATTCCAGAAAAATGCAGCACTAATTTTTTTCGATTAAAATAATATTATCCTGTTTTGCCAAATGAAACATAGCTAAATCCTAATCCTTGGGTTCTTGTCAGTTATGCTCCATGGCTAATAGCGTCATTGTACAGGGCATTATAGGAAGTCTTGATTCTCCTCTTTTTCTGTGGTTTTAACTTTTTTCGCTCATGATTTGTGTTGTTTCTTAGATGGCCAAAAACCCTATGCAGACTGCAGGAGGATATGCCATACTCAAAGCTGTGAAAGAAAACACAAATAGTGCAATTGATGAACTGGACTTTTCTGTAAGTATAAAAAACAATAGCTGAGGTCTCTAGTTTAAAGTCAGTAAAATCATTGAAACAGAAGTAATAGGAATTAAATTGTTTATGTTAACACAAAATGTCAAGGCCTTGAAGTTTAGTTTGTGTTGTAATACATTCCAGCTACGGTGACACCTTGTGACGTCACGCTGGACAAATTCTGTTCACTGTCAGAGGAGGTTTGTTGGTGTAAATGCAATGGAACATATAAATATGTAATCAATATAGCATTGATTTGCTAAGAATTGTACAGTGTACCTTTCTTCAAATCACTCTAATACCACTTTGAAAGTGCGAGAGGTGTCATTGAAGTTACGTTGGAGCAGATAATGACAGGAATGTACAGAGCCCCCAAAGTGACATTGTGGCTTTTGTTCATTTTGAACAATTCCAACTAAAACGAAGGTGATTTATTCACGTTTTAGTGACGTTTCACCACAGTATCCAATTGATTTTTACAGACAATCCAAGTCAACAAAGACTTTGAAGAACTCTTCAATGAAACAAAGGAAACCAGACCAAACTTGAAGGTCAAACATGGCGGCATGCAAGAAGAGGTCAAACCTAAGAAACAACTCAATCCTATGGTCAAATTACAGCGCTTTATACAGAAAAACAACTTGAGGCTTGTTGACTTCTTCAATGACTTTGATACAGATGGCAGTATGAGTGTGACGTATGATGAATTTGAAATAGGTCTAAAGGTAAGATTGATGCAAGGAGGTAAACTACTTTTCTCATCACTGTTATAAAGTGTTAGGTAAGAAGTCGAAGCTGCAATATAAAGAAGCATAAATGAAGACTTGTTGACTTCTTCAATGACTTTGATACAGACGGCAGTATGAGTGTGAAGTATAATGAATTTGAAATAGGTCTTAAGGTAAGATTGATGCAAGGAGCCAAACCAAACATCTACCAAAAAGTAAATACCCTCCTTTATTTTGAGACAAAGCTCAAATTCTATGCATCAGATTTAAAAACTGAAATAGCAAAAACAAACCCATGTTGATTCTGCAAATTTTGATACCTCATTTGTCTAGATAGCTCAAAATTTGTAGCCATGGTGACTCCTTGAATGAAAAAGATGCATTTTCAAAAGTTGCAATAAAAGCTACTGAAGTCAAAATTTGCAAAACAAAACTGGGTTTCCTTTTGTTATTTCAGTTTTAAAATTTGATGCATAGATTTTGAGTTATTATCTCATAATAAAGGGGGGGGGGGGGGGTAAATTGCTGCGATGTTTTATATAGAAGTATAACTGAAGGTTTATTGACTTCTTCAATGACTTTGATAGAGAAGGCAGTATGAGTGTGACTTATGATTAATTTGAAATAAGACTTAAAAGATATATAGATGCAAGGGGGCAAACTACATTCTCATCACCATAAAAGTTATTCCTCCTTTTGCCACTTGTGGGTACAAATTGATTTGTGTGTACATGTGGCGGACACCACGTTCAGAGGTCAATGCATTATGTAAAGTTCTGTTATCGTGTGTTGGCACAGTCTTTTTGCATTTGTGCTGGAGGAAAAGAATCACTAAGGACCCAAAAATAGGCAGTAAACCTACAAGATGACGGACATGTGACAGCATAGGAATAAACTCTCTTATAAGTGTTTGGACCAGGTAAAAAGTATAAGGGTCAATTCAACATGGATGGCAGAGTCGGTGTAACCTATGATGAATTTGAAATAGCACTTTAAGTAATTGGTGCAAGGAGCCAAAGCAACATAGCTTCTCAACCTAGTGAAGATATCTTACCCTTCCCAGAATCGTTTGCTACATTATGCTTCACCTCATTATAGCAAAGGACACTCTTATTACTTACGTTTCACCACTATAGTGGTTTCATCAGACTGGCAATTCGTCACATCAGACTGTTTCCTTTTATGGGCAACAGGAACCACTGTAGAGGGTGTGATGAGTTGGTCAAAGATGTTGAGTGTGTAGGCCCAATTTGTCACAACGTACAGGAAATTGAAATGGAAGAAATGCATTGTGTGAAGTGTAAGATATCTTCTCTGTCTTCCCCTCTTCCCCGGTCAGGCCTAATTAGCTTTCCTTTACAATATGCGGATTTAGGGTTGCTCTACCGGAAGTCAATTTGTGCCAAAATTCCTTCCCACAATGCAATAAGCGTTTTAGATACAGTTCGGAGGTTAATCAATATTCTTTGTTATGCAATACGCATATTGCATTGTGGGAAGGAATTTCGGCACAAATAATTGACTTCCGGTAGAGAAACCCTAAATCCGTGTATTTACATGTCTTTTACTAAAGATATCATAATGTCACATAACATTATAATTTCGTACAACTGTATTTGCTATCTTCACTGCAGTAATAACCGATTGGAATGAGGGATGAAATTAATAATAAATACTGATCATTTGTTTCAGAATTCTGGTATAGACTTATCAGATGATGAGATCCAGTATTTAATTAGTCAATTAGACAGTGACGGGGATGGAGAGATTAATTACAGGTGAGTGAGTGATGCTAATTATTACATTATTATGGCTTTTTTTTCTTATTCTCAGGTTAACTTGCTGAAAGACATTTATAAAGACTGAAATAATAGTGGAAAGGAAGTTCACAGAGCAAATAGGAAAGAATCAACTTCAGAACAACACATATCAGCCATTACAGACCATGCACGTAGCTCAAGAGAATCATACCATTTAATTTGAATTAAAACCAAGATAATAATTTCCATCTTGGGTATTGATATGGTTTTTTATTTAGCGACAAATCCCATACGACCTCCTTTGTAATATCATGATATCATGATATTAAACAATGAGGGGATCACCATTATAGGATTTTTTCCCAAAGTGGTATTTGCTATTTGCCAGGGTTATGATTATTTTTAAACAGAAAACCTGAAGATAATGTGTAAAGTTAAAATAGCAAAAGACAACTTGCATGAATTTAAAGGTGGATGACCTGATTAACAGTTACTTCACCCCATCATAATGCAGACTTTGGCACTGGATGAAACTTAACATGAACCAGTGAAATTTTAAGCCTGAATTATGTTTTTCTGTAGGCAGTATGAACAAAAATATGGTAGTTTGGTGGTGTACCAATGCAGATTTAGGGGGCACGGGGGCGAAGCAGTACAGGCTCTTCCTCGTAATCGGAGGGTTGCAAGTTTAAGCCCCTGCAGTGCCATCGTGTTGTGCACTTGGGCAAGGCGCTTTACCTCACTTGCCTCTCTCTACTCAGGGGTGAAATGGGGAGCTGTTTGGAATATTATCTATTGAGGGCCACCCAATGGTATGAGCATGCCTTGGGCATTGTATGGCAGCTGACATTCTAATGACAGCGGAATAGATGTAAAGCGCTTTGATACATGTGAAAGGTGCTCTATAAATGCCAACATTTATTTTACTTTTATTTACGACAGTCATGTACTGTTCTATGGGCCATTGTGTACACAGTTTTGCTTTTATCCCAACCATGGGAGCAATTTAAACTCAAAACTTGGAATAATATTTTGGTGTGTGACTGGTAGAACACATTATCTGTTACAATCAGACCATCCACCTTTAAAGACTAACGTCTCACTAATATTAAACAAAATAACACAATGTACTAAAATTTGTTTGGCTTATAATAGGCGAAAATTATTCAGTCCCAACTTACACTTGTGTAAATTTACATAAGCGTGCGCCAGTCATGCATTATGCAACGCACAAGTAGCGTAAGTGCTGTGCCCAACTGCGTGCAGGCCATTCTATATCAATACACAATGTTATGAGTCTAATTTTTTTCGCCTATTATAAGCCAAACAAACTTTAGAATGGTAAATCATGTTACTCACATACGAGTGGATATTCGTAGTGGTAGATAAAATGCTTAAAGAGTTTAACTTCAACACTACACGTTCCAGGTGAGCTAAAAAATTAAAGCTAACATAAACTAAAAAATAACATTATAATTGTAATCAGTATATATATTATAATACACCTCATAACATGATGGTAATCCATCTGTCAATATGTTTGTCTAATCTGTTTGTTTGTCTGTCCATCATACATTCCACTGTTATAGTGAGGTTTACGGTATTTATCAGAGATTGGATGAACGGTCAGTATTGGGATATTCCAGTTGCAATCCATACACCCCTTATGGAAGAAAGGACCCTAATCTTCCACACAGGGAGTGTGAATTTCAAATGGGATCACCAGAATGAGTGACTCCATTTGAAATCTACACCCCCTGTGTGGGAGATTAAGGTCCTGTCTTCCATAGGGGGTGTATGGGTTTCAACTGGAATTGCCCATTTCTAGATAGATGTGTCGCAGTGATCACTTTAAAAATGCTGATTGTACTTTGTCAATTGAGCTATTCCAGTTGAAATCCATACACCCCCTATGGAAGACAAGAACTTAATCTCCCACACAGGGAGTGTAGATTTTAAATGGAGTCACCCATTCAGGTGATCCCATTTGAAATTCACACCCCTGTGTGGAAGATTGAGGCATGTCTTCCATAGGGATGTGTGGATTTCATCTGGAATAGATATTGACTGCTCAGTGCCAGAAGTGGGTAAGTGCAATAGCTGCCCTGTGAAAATTTGGCAATGTACACAGTATATTGTACTCATCTACACATAGCAGCTACACATGGCAGCTATTGCACTTACCCACTTCTGGCACTGAGCAGTTGATATACCGCATTGCCATGGTAGAATTTGTATTATCTATAGTATTGGTGTGACTTTTGTATCATTATTGTTATGCATTAAGACCATAGGATTGCCATAATGTGCCTATTTACCTGTTTTTTTTTTTCCTTAAACTGGGTGATTGAAAGTCAGAATAGATATCATGTGCCACGGAGCAAGACACTTCTCCCAGGTCGTTAGTGATGAACTACATACATTTGGCCGAAACACATAGCAAAAGTCTTTTCTGACTTAAGTCCACGAGATAAGATTTTTAACATGATTGCGTGCCAGTACAAAGTTTTTTTCACCACAATATTCTAACTCTAAGAGATGTGTTGGGAATGTCAAAATGCAAACGCCATATGTCATTGAGTGTTAGACCATTATGGCTCTTATAGTACATGTGGCAATCCAATTGGTCTAAATTTAATTTGTTTATGTTGAAAAAAGCATGTAATAGTATTATTTGTAATGCATGATTAAATTTAATTGTAGTATATAATGACCCATATAACCCTAACCCTATTTGATTTTCACCCTTAGTGATGTGGCAGTGGCATCAGTGCGCATTTCTTTGGGTGCAGCTTCAAATAGCTAGCGTTTGCTCAAAGTGCTGGCGTATGCACACACACGCTTTTACACTGTGAAGATGCTGCCTCAACGCATTGACGTCACTGCCACATCGTAAAGTATTGCTTTATTAAGTTAGGGGCAGTGTTTGATGGCATGAGTTATTGTACCATTTGTTGCATGCTTTATTTGTAACTTGATCCATAGTTCAGCTCAGCAGTAATGTTTGTTCCTCTCATATTATTAAGTATTGCTTTAGCCACTAATGTTAGGGACAGTGTTTGATGGCATGATTACAACATTTTTGCATGCTTTGTAACTTCACTGTCACCACCCCATAGATTACTAGGTATTACATTGCTAGGGGCAGTGTCTGATGGCATGAGTTATTACAATATTTTTGCATGCTTTGTAACTATACCCATATTGCAGCATAGCACTTGTGCTCCTGACACCACCCCCATAGATTACTAGGCATTACATTTTCCCGCTTTTAATGGACCCGATGGTAAGTAAGCTCCCTGATTGAAGGTATATATATTATCAACAAAGATCAGGAAAAAATGAATAAAAATAAAGACAGTCATCAGATTAATAATATTTGTTTAAATCTAGTCAAGTTTTTGCTATCTGTTTCAATGAAGAAAGGCAAACCAGAAAGGCAACTGTCAAATCTTTTATTTTTATTTTTTCCTGATCTGTTTCAGCGTTTATTAGCCAGCTTTAGCCTATCATCGTAATGCTGCTCATTGCCCATGGGTTCTCAAAATTCTAATTCCTTATCTATCACCACTTGCTGACCATACCACAGAAGAGTTATCATTAGCCTAGTGCTGTTTATAGGTCTAAAGACCACTCGATGCCAGTCAGAGCTTTAGCCTATCATCGTATTCGTAATGCTGCAGATTGCTCATGTTGGGTTCTCAAAATCCTGATTCTCTGTCTCTCACCACCTGCTGAGGAGTCAGCATTAACCTGGTGCTATTGTACTTGAAATATGTCCTATTGCACATGTAGGTTTAACAGCACTAAATACCAGACAAAATTGGAGTTAAAAACATCAGTTTAGGAGCAACCCAGCTCTTAGCAATAGCTATGATGGCTGGAATCAGCCCCTTGCCTAATCCATCTGTCTCAGAAAAAAACAATAGATTGACCATAATATTTTGATAACTCTACAAAAAAATCCTTAGAAAAAACCAAATTTGATACGATCAAGCAATTTGTTACTAATTGATGTTCATTTTGTGTCATGCTAAATTGTTTCAAGTTCATCATAGAAATGTTCTTGTGTTGATTCATTAACAGTTGCAATTAACCATCTTAAGTTCAAACCCATTATAACTCTTCCATAGAATTTATAGGTTTGGTCTCGCAATGGCTTAAAGGACAAACAAAAAGTTTTTTGTATGAGCAAAGTGTCCAACTTGATAGTGTCAAAAATTTTGATAATACTTACCTTCAGTCTGTTCTTGGTCAGTTGAGATCTCAGTAAAGGTGGTGAGAACTAGGATAAGGCCATCTTAATTAAATCCTGTGTCTCAAAGCTGCCGCGTGCGTTAGTAAAATTGTGCGCATAGTCCTCTTTAAAAATCTAAAAATTCTATTTTTTGAATCTCGTTTTATTTTGTTTAACACAAAGGCGAAAATAAAACTCAAAATTCGTATTTGATTTCAAGTTTTTTATTTTTTTCGCAAACTTTGGACACAAAATTAAAAAAAAAAAAGGAATAATAGTTTGTAGCAGTGACTTTTTATCTGCTATTCCAACATTTGCAACATTGGGTATTTTTTGCACAAAATGCTTGTCCGAAATCCTGTACTGACACATAAAAATATTAAAATTAAAAAAAAATACAGTAAAAAACACCGCATTAGGTTTTCAATTTCTCACAAGCTTTGAGACACAGGATTTAATTAATAGGCCTATATGGCCTAACATGAACCCAGCAGTATAATCCTTAACTAACTTGCATGCTGCATGGTTTGCTTCCCCATACTATTTTGATAAACATAAACACCTTTTGCATGCTTAACACTACTCTTATTTCAGTTCAACAGCAGTGCTGATTTGGCTCCTTTACCAAGCAATGCTTTTGCCTCTAATGCTAGGGGCACTACATGATGGCATGAGTAAATTTGTTTTATGCTAATCTTTAACTGCATGCTATCATTATTACTTCATATATAATATATACTCTGTACCAAACAAATCTGGATGAGTACAACATATGAAGCCTTTCATAGTGTTGGGAATTTCTTTCCCTATAAAGAGAACAATGGGATTAGTGTTGTTTCACTTATGGAGAGCTCAGCTTCCCTCCTATTCAAAATTGTCAAGTTGAGAAATTTTATAAGGAGACATTTGCAAATGTAGATTTCAGTTTAATATCGTTGGGCAGGAATAACTTCCTATGTGTCATTGGCTCCTGAACAGGTTAAGCAAAACCTCTTATGTAACCTCTTAGCAGCTTTGTTTTAAACATGTTCAAGGGCCACAAGTATGCAGGGGGTTTTCCTGTCCAACAGCGTTTAATAAAATCTTTGCTATACACACACATTGTGAGGATCCAGGCTTGTCAGCATCCAGATATTTTTGGCAGAGAGTATAGTTAACTAGGCATATTAATTTGCTTCCTGATTCTGTGACAAATTAAGCTCATTGCAAATGTTAACCCCTGGACACTACTGGTCATCTGACAGCATTTCTGATTGGTTGATAACTTGAAATGCTCATTTCAATTGCCAATTATGACTAGGCTTTTATTTATGGTCAAACTTGCATTTGCATATGATCTTATTAATACCCTCCTTGATTGGTTCAAAATTGGACACAATATCCATTTTGACCAATCGGCAGGTAGTTCTCATGGGGTTAACTCATGAATAGAGATGATGGAAACTATACTCTTTTACTATTTATAATCAGGTGGTACTTTATTTTAACCCATGATTTGCTGTGCAGCTATTTACTTTTGATCTATTTCTTTTCATGCTTACATTAACATGATATCATCAGTGAGCTTTATCTTGGTTATGCTAAGAAATAAAGGTATGTATTAATACGTGTCAGGTGATTGAATTGTGCTTAACAAACTACATAGGTCTGCACTGAGTAGGATTCTGGCACAGTAGCTTGTATTTGACAAAGAAGTAAGATGGAAAAGAGAGAGTGAGATAAACCAGGATATAGTATATGGTTTGGGAAGGGATGTGCCTCAGAGAATTAGGAAAGAAGTCGACCCATATTTATACCAATTTTTCAAGACAATTTGGGCCAATGATACCTCAGGCCCAGATTTTAGCCAACATTAACACAATTTCACAAAGTTTGAACTCCAGGTACTATTGGTGAAATCGCGGTACTCTTTCAAAATTGAAAAAATTGCAAAATGACTAAGAAAAGGCCGGGCTATTGTTAAAAAAGAGAGATGGCAAAGCTTTCTAAAGTCAGAAAGAGAGGGGAGCGGAGGGCAATGCAAGAGAGAGGGGGCAGGGAGTGAGAGACAGGAGAAACATAGAGAGCGGGAGAAGACAGGAATTTTGTAACCGCACTTTAAAATTCATGCACATTGTTCATAGATGTTACCCTCATGTGAACAAAATAAAGTTCTCTTCTCCAAGAGTTAGCCCCTGCTCATTCACATACATATTACTCACTGACCTATTCTGTAAATCCCATAAGCCTTTGCGAGTAGACCCCGAGATGTCGTCATTTGGCGTCACTTTGATGTGCCTATCATTTAGCAAACGTTGTTACTGCGCATTTCAAAGCTGTGAAGTGCGCATTAACGATGTGCTCATTGGCGTGACAACATAACAGGTCTACCCGCAAAGGCTTACAGGATTTACCAAAAAGGTCAGTAGTCAGTACAGAGTACCAATTTTAATCCATACACTCCCTTTGAAAGATGTGACCTTAATATTCCACACAGGGGGTGTATATTTCAAATGGTGTTGCCCATTCAGGTAACCCCATTGAAATTCACACTTCCTGTGTAGGAGATTAAAGTCATGTCTTCCATAGGGGGTGTATGGAATTCAATTGGAATAGCCCCTAGTAGTGTTTCTAGATATAAACAGCATGCTTTTAATGATATTCTCTAAGTGTAGAAATATCACCTTGTGATAAGCACTTTTTGTATAAAAAAAATTAAAAAAATAAATTTCGGATTTATATAGCGCCTTTTTCCAGCTAGATCTTAAAGGATTCAAAGCGCTGTAATTTTGCTGCCATGGTGAATCATCACAATCAGATCGCATCATCTAGGCCAGTTGCAGCCGAACCTCAGGCGCAGACCTATCCGCAGTTAGATTGTAACATCCAAATATCCTTGCAGCTCCCCAAATTCCATTGGCTCATTTTGTTACCACAGTATAGGAGATAAATAGAACATGTTCATCAGAATATAGATCAGACTTTATAATGATATAAGTTTGGTCTCACAAATTTGCACAATGTTGAAATTTGAAATTTAATTAGAAGGGAAACTCAATGAAACTTTACTTTCAGCATGGCATCCTACTAATATTGGTATATTCCAATTGAAATTCAAGTACACCCCTTATGGAAGACATGATATTAATCCCCCACACAGGGGGTGAAGTCTAAGATATCAAATGGAGCCACCCATTCAGGAAATCCCATCTAAAATTCACACTCCTTGTGTAGGAGATTAAGGTCAAGTCTTCCATACACTAGTGGAAATAGAATTCTTTCAAACTGAAGAGAATTGGATGAAACTATGAGAATTCATTTCTATGAAAGTTTCTCATCCAAATGAATGAGAGATACTAATTAAATTGTCAACACATTGTATTATCGTGTTAAATCTTCTCATTTAAGGGCTGGGGTATGAGCGTTTGGACAGTATTTATTGTGGGACATTAGAGCACATCAGACATATCGAATTGCATTCTGAATACGAAGAATGTCATTCTGATATCAAATAATTTTGATTTTTGAAATTCGCAATTTAATACACATTTTATGGCAAATCATTAAAATTGATATTTTTGATATTTAACAGTACTTGAAGTAAACTTTATAAATCTGATGATTTATACTTAAAGTGTATGTAGGTGGGATGAAAAGCCGACGATCAATTGAAAATTTTGACCTTTCGTATAAAATAGGTCTTTTTGGGAAAAAAATCCATATCTTCAATATGAAAGGTCAAAATTTTCAATTGACCGTCTGCTTTTCCTCCCTGCTACTTACACTTTAAGAATATGTCATTAGATTTATATAATTTACTTCGAGGACTGTATTATATCAAAAATTTGCAAAATATCAAATTTTTATAATTTGTCATAAAATTTGTATTATATTGTGATTTTCAAAAATGAAAATTATTTGATATCAGAAAGACATGCTTCGTATTCAGAATGCAATTCGATAGGTCTGAGGTGCTCTCATGTCCCACAAAAAAATACTGTCGAAACGCAATAAACGCTCATTTTAGATCCCTTAAAACATTGTGACAGGTTGTTGACATGTTAATCAGTATTTATCATTCATTTGGTTGAGAAAGTTTCATAGAAATGAGACAATGTTCAATTCTCATAGTTTTGTCCAATTCTCATCGGTTTGAAAGAATTCCCATTTTAAATTTCCACTACAGTTTGTCCACTCTGAAGTACAAAGTGACAATGCGCGCGTATACAGTGCGTAGTGCAGCGTCTCTGCTGCAGGTGTGCGTGCCTTCAAAGTCGGCACAATGTGTGCATCCGCGTCAGTACTTTCTACTTCAGAGTAGATCAACGTACACGTACTGGAATAACCCATTGCACTCTTCATTGCACTATTTCTTGAATTGCTAATTTGTCATGTGACCAAAGGAAATGAGTTGAACCTCTTATTTGCTAGTTTTAAAATGAAACAATCAAAAAGCCATAAAAGGTGGCTTATTTCTTATACCGTACTACATGAATTTTTAGAAACAATGTGTGCTTTATTTTTTGGAAATTATGTACATGTATAAACACATGTGCACTTATCTTTAGAATTTCATTAGCATTAAATTGGGCAAGTTTATAGGAGGATTGATAATCATGAGAGGTGACTTATTTTCATTGATCACATGACTGATTACATGATTGATCACATGACTAATATCATAGATTAAGTGTAGAACACTTGTAATGAAGATCATGTAGTCGATCCAGGCACTCTGTGTGTTGATGAGTACCCATGGCTCCATCTCTTGTTTGTGCAAACTGATGATTTTATGCAAATTAAAAAAATATAAGGTGGAAGCGTGGGTAACTAAAGATGTTAAAACTGAGTTTGGTAAGTATTTTGACAATGTCTAAACATTTAAAGGTCATCAGTTGTACTATTCCAGTTGAAACACATCACCCCATGGAAGACATGACCTTAATCTTCCACACACATGTAAATTTCAAATTGGGTTACCTGAATGGGTGACTCTTTTTGAAATCTACACCCATATGGCAGATTATGGTCATGTCTTCAATATGGGGTGTATTAATTTCAACTGTAATTGCCCATTTTGTCATTTATCTCAAACCCTCACAGTAGTTGTGTGAATATTGACAACTTACACACATCCACTCCCACAAATTACATACATCCACCCATATGCACCCTACACACACCTAACTTGTAATGTGTCCACAGAATGGTGATGTGTATGTTGCAAAATAGTCAAAAATGTCCACTGACTTGGTGTTTAACATAGCTTTGCTCCACAGCCAACCTATTCACAAAAATCACCTAAATTTAACGACATCTTTTCCTAAATGCGCCTAATTTAAAGCAATGGTCTTCAATGAAAACCCACCCATCGATATACCAAAATCGCTGAAAAGGTACCCCAAAACGGTGGCACATACCCATTTACCTTCGACCATGGAGAACTCCCCTCCCCTGGGCCACAGACCCTAGAAAGAACAGGACACAGACCCTAGAAAGAACAGGCCACATAGCCTAGGAAGAGCTGCGAGGGTTTGCGAGTTAGTGCTGATTGTAGTATGATTGTAGACATATGTCATACTATATGTTACTCCCTGGGTAAGGTCCTCAGACAGGGGGTATAGGTCCTAAGGAAAACCAATGCTTTCAAGTTTGGATCCTCCAACATTCTAACAAAACCACTAAATGCACAACTTTACACATACCCACCCCCACACACCAATGCACACCCCACCCATCCCACCCCACACACTCAACACATTCTTACAGTTGATCATATATTTTGTTTTCATATCAGTGCCTTGGTTCTTGGTGGTAGTCCTCAAGCTTCATAGGAATAGGCCATCCACCTTGCATCCGAATATGCTGTCAGTGAGAGGAGAGATGTCCCAATGACTCACACATCCAAGTCATCACTGAATGGGTTTTGTTGGGTATAACTTCAGGCCATCTACTGGACTTGACTGTTGCAGTCTAGTGAGTCTGGTCTTATCCATCAGAAAGGAGATCTTATTCGTCCAATCATCAATCAATAGATCTTTATTCAAGTGGTATCCATTAAATTTGCTATAGATAGAGATGTGTCAGGTGAATAACTTATCCGTCCAATCACTGAATACATCTTGTTCATTCAAGTGGTAGACCTATCTAGAATAGCTACCAGTGAAAGAGAAGATGTATCTGAAGCGTACAAATGCAAAAACTGCTTTATCCATTTGTGCCAAAGTACATTAGAAAGTATGTAATGTTTTATTATCATACTTGACTAAAGTAGTTTAAAAATCTAAATAGGGTGGCAACTAAAAGCTAGCATTATAGGGCAGATGTTGGTGGCCTTAACACAAAAAAGGTCTGGGTTTAATGACATCACCAAACTTGGATGTATTATTTTTTAAGGATTTTTTTAAGAATTTCCCTTAGATCAGACAGTGTGTTTAGTGATTTCCTTGCATGGCAGTTGGGTGTGACTGAGGAGACTCAGGTGTACATGTAAGGAGCCAGTCAGCCCCATAAGTTATGAGAATATGTAAGTTAGGGTAGTGACATCCCAGCAAACACCAAACATTTTCATAACATTTTTTAAAAGTTGCCAGAAAACACTTAAAAGCCAAGTTATATAAAAATAGAAAATATTTTAATAGAATTTACAAAACATTGTAAAATAGAGTGTAATGTTGACGAAGGAATATTTGCATTTTTTTTTTCAATAATATTTGACAAATATTTTTTGATATAGAATGTTTTAAAAAACGTTTTCCCAATCTTTTGATAACCAATATTTCAAGTTATTTAAATATTTCAGAACTTTTGGAAAATTCAACAAAAAAATGTTTCAAAAGATAATTTGTGTTTGCTGGGATACATGTACATGACATGGTACATTGGTAGTCCTTTCTTCATATGTGGAAATAAGTTAGAGATACTGAAATACTTCCAATTATAGTGTACAATAACGTTATGGAAGGTGTATTTTGTTGGTGCATATCGTTATCCGTCCATTTTTATAACCAACATGATTATAGCTTTATCCGTCCATATTTATAACAAGCTATGTAAAAAATTATTGTAGCCTATAATCCGTCCATTTTATAACAAGCTATGTAAAAAATGATTATATCAAAGACAGCTAAAAAGACTAGTTTACATTTAACATCATCTGTCAATCAAACTGGGGCACAGTTTGTTGATGATTGTTGTGATGATTGTGTTTCTGAATGTGGGGGTAAAACAATGTGCCTTATGGTTACTTTTACACCTTCAAATATACAAACAGTCTCAAAAGTTAGGTCTTAGTAATAGGAAACTTCCATTCCTGAAGGCATCATGTCAACAATGTCTAGAAAAGTTCCTATTTGCATTGTAAAAGTACCGTAATTTTTCTCCATTGTCTGCGAATCCATTTCTATGATCGGCAACGGATGAATCAACTTCCTTTTAAGCACTACTAATCAATCAAAGGTCAGGGGAAGATTGACAGTGATGTCAGATGCAAACTAGTCTTTTTATTTCTGTCCCATATTATGGATTTATCCGTCCATGTTTATATGTGACGTGTCATGTCAAAAGGAGACACTTTTGGGCAGGACCGTAAATGGAGAAATAGCCAAATATCTGCCCGGGTGTGATTTTTTCACAATTTGGGTTTGTTGCGAATTTGTGATGTTATAATTGTTAAAAATATTGTCTGATAGTTTCAGACCGGAATATAACTGGCATCTTGTATTTTTTGAGACCTTTTTCAAGGTAATTCCTACTCTCAACATTGTCAATTATATCTTTAAAGGTCGATATCTTAATTTCCAATTTAATAATACCATAACTTACGAACTCAATATCTTCGCTAGGAATATCCGATTTCATTGGGGGAAAACAGCGTTGTGGAGCAAAATATCTCTATATTTAAGATATGTAAAAACCTCAAAATTGATAACCTGCCCAAAAGTGTCTCCTTTTGACATGACACGTCACATATCCAGATGTAGAAAGTGATGAATGGTGTCAATCTTGTAACCGCGTTGGCACTGATGCCTTTCTTAAAGTGTCTCTGATTGGTTAAATACATGATGTAACCATCTGAGTAACCAATCAAAATACAGCTTCTAGATCTCTGAGCAATTTTAAGCTATAGGCCTACTCTTCTTCAGCCCTACTGAGTACTGATTGTTCTTCTCAAATCTTTGATTGGCTGAATAATATGGCCCTCTATGTAATTAACCAATCAAAATAGTTCTTCTAAGAGGCCAATAATATGGCTGGTACATAGTGCATGCCCATAGGGTTCAACTGAGAGGCTCAATCTTGTTTCTTTAAATATCCTTTTATGTGTTCCATAAACTTAGACACAAAGTTTAAGATCAAAAGTATAACATGTTGTGAAAGAAATCTTTTCTCCTATTGTTAAAACTTACAGGTTTCTAGATGTAGAATTTGAAAACCTGTATCAAAATCTATTCAATTTTGATCTACATATTTTCAAATTAAGCTCTACAATGTCAGGCATCACTTGCTGTCAGGGGCGTAGCCAGCTTTCTTGGTCGGGGGGCACAGACCAATTGCAGTTGCATCATACATACATATACCGGTTTTGTTTTTAAGAGAAACTGTACATGTCTTCAAGCTTCAAAAAAGGCTTTACTAGAACGATGTGCATGCGTAACGTGCAAACTTTTTGTATTTCACTCTATTTTCACCTATGATCTGGATGAAAAGGGCTTTATTGTGACAATGTGCATGCTACAATAATTTTGGCCCATGATCAGGGTGAATTTTCCTTTGCCGTCCAAATTTTCCATCATTTTTGTCAGAGGGGCACTTTTTTTCCATTTTTTGTCGGGGATGGGGGGGGATGGAACAGCAAAATTGTGTAAATATTTCTATTTTTTAAGTGTGCTATAATTGAAATGCTTTCCAATGGCAATAGCCCCTTTAGCCCTTATATGAAATAGTAATGGGCTATTCCAGTTGAAATCCATACACCACATATGGAAGACATGACCTTAATCTTCCCACAGGGCATGTAAATTTCAAGTGGGGTTACTTGAATTTTAACTCCATTTGAAGTCTACACCCCCTGTGTGGGAGATTAAGGTCATGTCTTGGTATAGATTTAACATGGAACAGCCCATTTGAGTACCAAACTCCATTCCAAGATTTTTACACAATCTGATCCAATCAAACCACAGTCTGCAATAACAAAAATGGATATATAACATTTTCGTAACTTTGCAACCAAGTATGCCTTGGACTTGGGGTTTTCAGTAAGCTTGGGTATTGAACAATATTGAGTAATCGCAATAATTTAATTTTCAAAATTTCCTACTTTGGTTTGAGTGGATCAGATTGCGTTGCATGTCGTTATGAGTTCAGCAGTTTGAAAAACTCATAACAATATTAATTATCAAATAGACAATTCTACGGAATTTGTGACTGTAAAAATTACCATAATTGCCAATTTCACAAATTCTGTATTTTGTTCCTGTATCATATTTTTTAGTATAATTATTTGCCTCAAGTAAAAATAAAAATGTAGAAATTGTAATTTAAACAGATTCACCTAATAAAGTGAATGTAAAAAGTCAAAATCTCTATTAGTTTTTTGTTTTTCTTCATATCGTGATCACATCATACTTACTGTACATGATTTTCATGTTCAATTGTGCAATTTAAAGGAGTATTTTGTGGTCCTAGTGTCCTCTTTTTATGACATTTTTCAGTAGATATATACGAAAAAAATCTAATTTCTAAAATTACAGTTGATTCCAATTTTGCAAGTTGTGCATGATTATGAGTATTACACTGCCCCTAGGCCATTATTCGCTGGCGAAGTGCCATAATAAATTGGATTAACTACCATAGCAATAGGTGAAAACAATTTTGAATATATCGCCCTGCACTACAAGCAGGTTGCACTCATCACCTGTGTATGTCTGCATTCATAAACTGGCCTCAAAAAGAAACTTATTTTTCATCAGGTCATATCTTAAAATCCTGTCCATAAAAATGAACAAAAATTACACATTAGGATTACTTCAATACTATATACTCTAAACACATGTCAGTAACCAAGCAGTTGTCACGGAACAGCTTCCTGGACCACATTCACATGGCTGCTTCTGCTTTTCACACACTTTCTTCAAGAAACAGGTCTTGTTCCACAATATTCCATTTACTCACAGATTTCTTGTGTTGGGTGCCAATTATTGGGCTGTGAATGTGGTCCAGGAAGCTGTTCCATGTCAGTCATTTTGCTATTGTATCAGTTGGACAACTATTTAGTTACTGAACAGTGTTTAGAGTAGAGTATTGAAGTAATCCTGTGTTCTATTTTTGTTCATTTTTATGGACAGAAATTTAAGATATGACCTTGTGAAAAATTATAAGTTTCTTTTTGAGGCCAGTTTAGTATTGAATACAATACCACTCTTCAGTGATACTAATCTTACAGTTGCAAATGATCAGCATGATATGGTTCAAATAATGCAGAGGTACCGCATGACAAATGGTAATGGTTCATACAGTGCAGCACGATATAATCAAAAAATTGTTTTCACCTATTGCTATGGTAGTTAATCCGATTATTACGTCACTTCGCCAGCAAATTGTAATTTCGTTCTGGTATTCATTACATATTATTTGTGTCCAACAAGGTCACATGAAGAGGACCAAGGGTTACATCTGTTGGTAACACATGTCAATCAGGAAATGTTGAGTCTAACTTTACCACTGTAGGCCATTTAGGACCTTGTTGGTCAGAAAAAATATTGAAATCTTCATGTTTAAATTTGACATGAAATGAACGACCGCTGATGTGAATAATGACAATTGTTGATCCCCTTCAAATGTATGAAAAAAGAATAAATTCAATGAGAGCCGAATGGATACTGACTGAATACAAGGCAATTCAACTATTGCCTCAAACTGGCAATAGACATGAAAGGAAGTATTACTAGCTTTACGCAATGTAATATGACTGGTTCAATTCCCATTCATGCATGCTGCCAGATCAAGGCTCTCCTTCCATATGGAGGAACAGTGCAATGAGTGAATAAGATTTTTCTGCAACTTTAAAATTGGGTTATGCTTTCGAGTCATTCAGTAGTATAAAATAGACAATAATATGAATCAAATTCTGGACTCGCCAACGATTTTTAGTAACATTCACCATGTCAGACTGTACAGAGACTTGACTAATGGTTTGGTCATCTGATGGTAAGCGATGAGGAAGTAGTTTCACTGTGGGGTCCCAAAAGACAACAGTATAACCTAGTTTATGGACTTGCATGCTCTGAAACTAGCTGTGCCCAGTCTTACAATGTATGCAGGAGAGACAAAACAGTCTATTAAAGCTCGCTCAATCAGCACCGGAAGGGAGTTCAACGAAAACTAGGACTCCGCAGTCAAAACTCTCTGGCCACCAATTCAATGCTTTTGCACGCCTGGGACTCCAATGCCAAACTACTTCCTCGCTGATTACCATCATGTGACCAAACCATCAGTAAAGTCTCTGCGCAGTCTGATGAAGACCCGGTGAACAGGTTGCAGCGTTTTTAAAAATTGTTGGGGAGTCCAGAATTTGATTCATGTCTATCCCCAAATTTTGTTATAAGGGGTTACTATACCCCCAGCTTTGTGACTATTTTTGCATTTTTCTCAAAAACTAATAACACACTGGTAGCAAAAGTTATGTATATTATAAGGGCAAGGAATCCAGTTACTAGACTGAAATTTCAGTGACTCAAGACAAGCGGTACGTTATTTATGATAAGAAAAGAGGTACCGCTAGAATATACTTCATTTCTTAACATATATAATGAACCACTTGTCTTGAATCACTGAAATTTCAGTGACATAATTCGATTCCTTGCCCCTATAATATACAAAACTTTTGTTACCAATGTGTAGTTATTTTTTGAGGAAAATGCATAATTAGTCACAATATTTATCAGGGGGTGTAGTACCACCTTAAAAGGTTGTCAACTTTATATTCTGGCCATTGTAAGGCGATCCTTTGTTGCATTTGGAAAAAGCAGGCTTTTCAATAAACTCCCAAACCAATGGGTACCAATCATTTTGATACAGCCTGTATAATCACTATGGGCCACAATGGCCTCATCCCAATGGCATAGTTCAATAACCTCAATTAAACAATCACAGTGCAAAAATTGACCTCAAGTTGCAGAGTATGAGTTTTTGTACCCAAATTTTCAAAGGTCTTTCAATGAATGTACAAATGTACTGGGGTTAAAGAACTGTGCACTATTTAGATGAGAATGTTTTGGATCCTAGTGAGTGAACTTTATTTCTTGTGATATGTTAAACTCGGAAAAGACACTACATCATAAATAATGCAAAATTCAAGCGTTTTTTTTTTGTTTGAGTTTTAATGCGACACTATGACAAAGGACAATGGGAATGTAAACTAAGAAGAAAAATATGATGGAATGGGCTTTTCCATTTGAAATCACCCCTCCCCCCTGTGGAAAATTTAGCTCAAATCTTCCAGAGAGGGAGTATGCATTGCATATAGAACAGACAATTGGGTAACTTCCATTTGAAAAATTCTCTTCAGTTGTGGTAGATTAAAGTAAAGCCATGTACTGGGGGAGTATCGGTTTCAAAATAATTAACCCCAGCCAATTCCATACAAAATACATACTCCCTCTGTGGAAGACTTACGTATGCCCGATTTCAAATGGAATAGCCCAATAACAATACAAATATGAAGTTTCCAAGTGTTGCTAGGAAACCGTTACCATAGTTACAAGATGGATCTCAAGAGCCAGTTATATATTCCTTTAGATGAATTATGTTAATATTTTAGAACCTTATACAATACAGTACAATGTTTATCATGATCAACCAATCGGGTTTAGTTGAAAAATAGTGCAAAGCAAATATTCATGATTCAAGAAAATATCAACTTTTATTTTTAAACTTGATAATTTTAAGTACTGAACATTATTACAATATGGTATGTGATTTGCTCTGCAGTGCCATCTAAAACTGCCCTGCAGTTGTGTGTACCATATCTGTTTGTCCACTTAGATAAATGATGCACTGAAATTTATATCCTAAAATACTCTGGGATTGTTGTCTATGTGATGATCATGTGACACCCTTTCTGATCGTGATGATCATAAGATATCATGGAATTATATTTGATTTGAACTGATTTCTTTTTTAAATTATGGTTTCAAGTTCATGCACCACATGAGTGGAGCAGATCGGTTCACATGATTGTGAGTGAGATTGATTAATATCATTACCAATGGAGCCTAATGGTTCACATCAGTCTGGATTACTTTGATCAGTGGTGAAAATTGATTCACATCACTGAGTGGAGCAGATCGGTTCACATGATTGTGAGTGGTTCAGATTGATTCACATCATTACAAATGGTACAGAATGGTTCACATCCGTCTAGATCACTTATGTTTTGTTACAATTCCCTTTGTACTAAATTACAAACAAGTATATTCCCTGTATATTTCTAAGCATTTCATTTTGATAACAGTGATTGGTGCGGACTTATTTAAGCTTCTGCATGGATTTATTAATTAAATACCATTATTTACTTACAAAATTCTGGTGAAACACTTCACAGCATTTTAATTTGTTATAACCCAAAGGTATATGATTGTGTTACCGGAAGTATGCAGTAATATCATGTGACGTCCATGTGATATCATGTGACATCCATGTGATATTATGCAACATCCATGTGATCATATCTTGATTTCGCATAATGCTGAATAACATTTTATTACAAACCATCACTATATTCCTGAAGTGTGGGTAGCAAACACAGCAAAATTAGCTTCATACAAAAATTGTTAACATTGCCCTCTATAATATACCTATAATACAAAGGGGTGTGTGATAGCGGACGGTTTATAGTTGAATGCTATTCGTCAGTATGCAGTAATATCATGTGACGTCCATGTAATATCATGTGACATCCATGTGATATCATGTGACATCCATGATATATCCATGTAATATCATGTTAGTACACAGTAATATCATGTGACATCCATGTGATATCCATGTAATATCATGTGACACCCATGTCATAGTCATGTGATATCCATGTGATAAATTTCAAAGCTGTGCAAGCACTAAATCAAATGTGACATGGTATAATATGGTCATTCTGTGTATAAAAAAAAGTGGTTTACATTTTTTGCAACAACAAAAAACCTTTCCTATACAATGTCCAAATTTTATTCATAAGGTATTCAAATGATTTGTTCCATAATAGGGGCATCACGATTGAAATTCCTTGTCAACAATCCCCCCTTTCACTACCAATGGGGGTTAATTTGTATGAAAACTGAAAATGAATGAGGTCCGGAGTACTGAGTAAAGATTATTTGTCAATGCCATCCTGCTTTGGTAACAACTGGTCTTGATGGTATTAAAATGAATGTTTTTAATTGAAAATTGAAACACCATGATACACAAACTTAGTTAAAGTTTGAGTTAAGAATAAAGCAAATACGGGGCTAATAGAAAAACCTGTAATAAAAAACTGATTATCTTTCCACCAGGCCCAAGTACAGGTGAATAAAAATGGGAAAAAAAAAAAAAAAAAAAAAAAAAAAACTGATTATGTCATCACCACATTCTGCTTGAAGGATCAAGTTTTTAAATAAATTTGATAAATAGAACAGAAAACTTGATTTAAGTATATGATAGGGATTAACACTAAAAAAATTGGTTTGATAATTTGACTAGGATTAAATACATCATTTCAGCTACATGGGTACAATTCATATTAAATTGTTATTTTTGTTACAAAACATGCTTGAATACACTCTGGAATATTTGCCCCTGCAAACTGCAGTATCTATAAGACCAGATCCTGCAATATGGATAAGCGGGCCAAATATCCTTACCCCTAAAATGCAGCTTTCTAGAAACAATGCCATTGTTTTTATTATATAATACCTTAATGCAATTTGTTACGATGCACAAAAAAATGGAAGAATACTTGTCAGTTATGTTCATGCTTTATACCGAATAGAAAACCCCATATATATACTAATAATTATATCCATGTCCTAAAAACACTATATGGTATCACCATAAAAAAATGAAAATAGCTGTATGTGTACTTCTTTTTATCTCACTACGCATACTACATACTTCTTTTTATTCTCACAAGGGAGAGTCAGCTTGGCAATAACAATTACAAGTACACAATTTACATATAACATGCGCACATCTCCCTGCTATC